>NC_091296.1:61290557-61370557 GCF_038502225.1 Cherax quadricarinatus
CTGGGAAATAATTTCCCTCTTTTCTACATACTCTAACTTGAGCCTCACTATCCTCGTAAAAACTCTTCACTGCTTTCAGTAACCTACCTCATACACCATACACCTGCAACATCTGCCACATTGCCCCCCTATCCACCCTGTCATACGCCTTTTCCAAATCCATAAATGCCACAAAGACCTCTTTAGCCTTATCTAAATACTGTTCACTTATATGTTTCACTGTAAACACCTGGTCCACACACCCCCTACATTTCCTAAAGCCTCCTTGTTCATCTGCTATCCTATTCTCCGTCTTACTCTTAATTCTTTCAATAATAACTCTACCATACACTTTACCAGGTATACTCAACAGACTTATCCCCCTATAATTTATAATATATAAATATAATATATAAATATTATATATATATATATATATATATATATATATATATATATATATATATATATATATATATATATATATATATATATATATATATATATATATATATATATATATATATATATATATAATATATATATATTATATATATATATATATATATATATATATATATATATATATATATATATATATATATAATATATATATATATATATATATATATATATAATCACTGAAATCACGGAACATGTGATTTTGAATCATTAACAGAACTGTGGCTGGCCAAGCCGCAGTTTATATATATATATATATATATATATATATATATATATATATATATATATATATATATATATATATATATATTATATTATATTTTTTATATATTATATATATATAAAATCGCGGTATAAGAAACAAACTTGCTGCCTTGTTCAATAATTAATTCGTAATATACATTATAATCTAGAAATGGGGCAAATATCTCAGATCGCAATGCTTGTATATGACACAAGGAAAATGCACCACGTCTGTGAATGAATGTAATGTTCATGGGAACCCTGAGGGCAGGCGCTGTGGTTGGAACGTGGAAATGTTTTGTCTGTGACAATGTCGAACATCAATGTAAAAATGTTATTAAACCTGCTAGTCGGAGTTATTTGCAAAGACATAAAATATATCGAAAATTGTTTGCCAGTGAGTAGCAACATTGATCGGATTCTATTTTTTTTCTATAAAACTGTAGCAAATACACGAGAAACATTATTGCAGCTTCACAATGTCCTTGTCAGCCCTCTTGAACATGCTGTCCAGTTTTACCTGTCTGAATTGTAGAAGACAGAGGTAAACTGAGGAGGTGCAGTGAAAGGTATACATAGCTTGCATGTTCATTCAGAAGTAAATCCTGTGAAGACTCAAAGCTCTTAACTTCCCACAGGGTTGCACCCGCTATAAGGCTGTAAACGGTATATCACTTGTACAAACTCCGACACCCCTTCGGGGGTCACTGCGGGTCACTACATGGAGAAGACCCTGGCCAGGACCCACCCTGGCAAACTTACATGATCCTGACCCTGAGCTCTTAATTTAGCTTTCCTTAAAAAACAAAAACTACGAAGTCTCATTCAAATCTTGCATTATCTTAAATATAATTAACACGCTCCATCATGAAGTATTTCAGGTGCAGAAACAGTTGGACAAGGATTTTGCAAATATCGAATTCAACTACATGCATTTATTATTTAAAAACGTGGCTAAACCCGTATGGATTATGCATCTCGACTAGATATACTGGAGGGGTTGCTTGTGGCCACTTGAATCCTAACATTAGTTCATGCACAAATGATTTCTTCATGAATGAGCCTCAAAACTCCATAAATGTATGCCAGATTTCCGACATTACCCTAACTCCGACAGATTTCGAAAAAGCCATTGACAACATGCCTATGCACTCAGCCCCGGGCCCAGACTCGTGGAACTCTGTTTTCATTAAGAACTGCAAGAAACCCCTCTCGTGTGCCCTAAGTACACTATGGAGGAGGAGCTTAGACATGGGTGAAATTCCACAGTCACTTAAAACAACGGATATAGCCCCACTCCATAAAGGTGGCAGCAGAGCATTAGCTAAGAACTATAGACCAATAGCTCTGACGTCCCACATCATAAAAATCTTTGAAAGAGTGCTAAGAAGCAGGATTGCAAATCACCTGGATTCCCAAAATCTGCACAATCCAGGGCAACATGGGTTCAGGGCAGGTCGCTCCTGCCTCTCACAACTACTGGATCACTATGACATGGCCTTGGATGCACTGGAAGAAAATCAGAATGCAGATGTAATATACACAGACTTTGCAAAAGCATTTGACAAATGCGATCATGGCGTAATAGCCCATAAAATACGTGCTAAAGGAATAACTGGGAAAGTGGGAAGATGGATCTTCAACTTCCTAACAAATCGAACACAAAGAGTAGTGGTCAACAGAGTTAAATCGGAGGCTGCCATAGTGAAGAGCTCTGTTCCACAAGGCACAGTACTCGCCCCCATCTTATTCCTTATCCTCATATCAGACATAAACAGAGATATACACCACAGCACCGTATCATCCTTTGCGGATGATACTAGGATCTGCATGAGGCTGTCATCTGCTGAGGACGCGGTTAACCTCCAAGAAGATATAAACAAAGTTTTCCAGTGGGCAACGGTAAACAATATGATGTTCAATGAGGACAAATTCCAACTACTCCGTTATGGAAAACTGGAGGAGATAATAAATAGAACAGAGTATACTACTGACTCCGGCCATACAATAGAGCGGAAAAATAATGTAAGGGACCTGGTAGTACTAATGTCTGAGGATCTCACTTTCAAGGATCACAACAGTGCCACGATCGCACGTGCAAAGAAAATGATAGGATGGATAATGAGAACTTTCAAAACGAGAGATGCCAAGCCCATGATGATCCTTTTCAAATCACTTGTTCTCTCTAGGCTGGAATACTGCTGTACATTAACATCTCCATTCAAAGCAGGTGAAATCGCAGATCTAGAGAGTGTACAGAGATCCTTTACTGCACGTATAAGTTCTGTCAAGCACCTTAACTACTGGGAACGCTTGGAAGCACTTGACTTGTACTCGTTGGAACGCAGGAGGGGGAGATATATCATAATCTACACTTGGAAAATCTTGGAAGGAATGGTCCCAAATCTGCACACAGAAATCACTCCCTACGAAAGTAAAAGACTGGGCAGGCGATGCAAAATGCCCCCAATAAAAAGTAGGGGCGCCATTGGTACACTAACGGAAAACACCATAAGTGTCCGGGGCCCAAAACTGTTCAACAGCCTCCCATCAAGCATTAGGGGAATTGCCAATAAACCCCTGGCTGCCTTCAAGAGAGAGCTGGACAGATACCTAAAGTCAGTGCCGGATCAGCCGGGCTGTGGCTCGTACGTTGGACTGCGTACGGCCAGCAGTAACAGCCTAGTTGATCAGGCCCTGATCCATCGGGAGGCCTGGTCATGGACCGGGCCGCGGGGGCGTTGATCCCCGGAATAACCTCCAGGTACCGTGTAAGAAGTAGCAGTTATAGTAGAAGCAGTGATCTCATACTTCTCTCTCCTGTTCATTGTCCTCCGTCCTCTTACGCCTCCTTATACTTCCTTCTCCTTGCTTTTCCTTCTCCATCCTTCTTTTTTTTACATACTCCTTTTCCATCCTCTTTTTCCTCCGCCCTCTTCCTCCTACTCCGTCTTTTCTGTCGCCCTCTTCCCTCTCCGCTCTTCGCTACGGTTGGCCAATCAGCTGTAAGCCCAGGGATTGAAGGTGCTTAACTGCGGGATACCAGTGGAAACAGTCTAGTGGACCAGGGATAGGCTAGATGGTGGTGGTGAGATGCCCGCTTTCTGAAAGTAAGGTCAAATGAGACGTTATTTATGTGTGCGGGAATGGAGGGTAGCGATGAATTGTGGTGTGGGTGGGGGTGATGAGTGGTGGGAGAGAGGAGGAAGTGTAATGACCTGTGTGTTATTACAGGAACAGAGGCCAATCTTGTAGTGTTCACTCTTCTATTTTAAATTGATCACATAAATTCTCAATGGTTTTTTGGCACACTTCTTTGATTACATTGTACTCCCCGAGCTGTGTTAAGGGGGGTCGAGGCACAGTTCCTCACCTCGCATGCCTGCAGCACATGCATATATGCGTTTTACAATTACCCTTTATGTAATTACGTTTCTGTTTTTTTACGGGTAAACTGTCCTTAGATAAAAACCTCATTGGAAACCTGAAGGGTGGTAAATACAAAGTATCGTATCTCTTCCTCAGAGGCATTGAATGGCTTGTAATGGCGTTGTGGCGCGAGATTATTGCTGACGTTCATCCACGTTTAAGAGCCCGTAATGACTTAAGGCTGATTAGAATTGCAGCAATTCAGTTTGTAATTGTAATTGCGTTGTTAGGGATATGAAGTTAAAGCATTTGAGTCTTAGGTGGCATTACGGCGTAATTTTGGCTGACAGGTGGAATGGCTTTCGTAAGAAGGTTTCAGTTACAAAGACTGTAAGATATTACAGCTTATCTATGTCTGTCTGGTGATGTACAGTCCTGGCGATGATCTACCTACTCGAGATCTGCTTGATGGTTTCAGGAATCATCGCTCCCACGGCTGGGACTCTGATCAGGCCTCTTGATTGACAATCTGGTTCGTTAGATTGCAGTCCTACATAAGTACTACAGCCTAATTATTCAGGAGCATTTTACTGAAGCGTTTGAAAATTCGTCATGAAAATGGTGTATCTGATAGAACTGGCTGGCGTCACCACGCTACCTTACTCTGAGAAAACTTCCTCTCATTCTACCTGTTGCTACACTTGCAACATTGCATAGCTCCTGATGACGCACGGATACATGTGAAAGATCTTGAGTTGAAGATTTTTATCCATCGTGGTTTGTCTTGCATTGTTAAAATCGCCTGTCTACGATTGTACTGCATTATATATATGTATATATATATATATATATATATATATATATATATATATATATATATATATATATATATATATATATATATATATATATATATATATATGAGGATCGATACTACTATTTCTTTTTATTAAGTTTTATGTGTTAATAAACGGACCAGACCTTCGGGTTGATGACTTTATCAGTCAGGCTGTTGGTTCTATCAGCCATAGAGTCTGTGACGATATAGTGCCACGTAAGTAATTACACACTTTAATACAGTTGTTAGGTAGTTAGATTCTCATTGATGCTCTTTTAGGTTTAGAAGATTGAGATTCTTGTCTTTCAGGGCCTGACCATATTTGTTCTTGAAACTGTTTATGGTGTTTACCACCAAAATCTCTTCGCCCAGTCTAGTCGCCGATTAACTCTTCGGTTTGTGTTTCCGGGGTGTGGGTGGGAGAGGGTGACCGAGCTCTGGCTTTATCGACAGGCATTTCTGGTTTGTGGCTTCTTGAGGTCTGTTATCTATTCTACCCTGAAATTGACGAAGTACGGTACTGGCATGTACTGACAAACACTGTGTGTTGCTGGTCTCAGTGATGTGGCAAAAAATAAACTTATTTTTATGTCTCTCTCTCTCTCTCTCTCTCTCTCTCTCTCTCTCTCTCTCTCTCTCTCTCTCTCTCTCTCTCTCTCTCTCTCTCTCTCTCTTATAACACACTTGTTATAAAAGTTACAACACAAGTGGCAGGTTTGTAAATTTTTGACCATAATTATTGTCATTATTCAGGGTCTTATTTGGTCAGACTGTTGGATGTCTCCTCTCACTCGCCGCCACGCGCGTTCTCCTCTTCACACTTTTCTGCTTTTTGTAGCTGTTGCTGTTACTACTACTGCCGCTGTTGTTGTTGTTGCTGCTGCTGCTATTACTGCTACTATAACTACTGCTACTATCACTACTTATATTACTACTACTACTGATGATGTTCCTCGTAGTCAGTCTTGTACTTTTTTCAGACACCATTTCTCCCTCAATACTTCCCTCCACTCTTATTCTCCTTCCTCGTCACTAGTTCCCTCACGCTTGTTCTTCTCTCACCCTCCTTGCTGTATGCGCCTTCCCTCGCGGTCCTCCCTCACTAATCCCTCTCCATCTCCCTCTCGCTCTCCTGTCTCAGATTCCTCCTTCGTCACTCCTGTAACCTTCCTCCCTCTGCACTCCATCGTAACTCTCCTCGCTCCCTCACATCCCATTCCCTAACCCTTCTTTCACCCTCACTTCTTGACATTACACGAAGAACGTGTTTTAAACTTGGCCAGGCACTATACCGCAACCATATAGTGAGAGGGGGGCTGTGAGGGAGAGGGAGGGAGGAAGGCATTGAGGGTGAAGAAACAAGTGAGAAGAGAAGGAAGGAGGGCGGAGGAGAGTGGAAGTGAAAGGGAAATATAGAAGTAGGGAGAGAGAGAGAGAGAGAGAGAGAGAGCTACGCCCCTCACCAAGTCCAATCTGTTGTTTACATTGGACCTCGATGCTGGGATATGAAGTTGTGGTCTGTTGTATTATTGAGCTTGATTGTTGTCATCTGGCAGAGGGAGAGGAGAGTTGGAGGTGGGGGAGTGGAGTGTGTGGGGGGTGAGGATGTGGAGTGTGTGGGGGGTGAGGATGTGGAGTGTGTGGGGGGTGAGGATGTGGAGTGTGTGGGGGGTGAGGATGTGGAGTGTGTGGGGGGTGAGGATGTGGAGTGTGTGGGGGGTGAGGATGTGGAGTGTGTGGGGGTGAGGATGTGGAGTGTGTGGGGGTGAGGATGTGGAGTGTGTGGGGGGTGAGGATGTGGAGTGTGTGGGGGGTGAGGATGTGGAGTGTGTGGGGGGTGAGGATGTGGAGTGTGTGGGGGGTGAGGATGTGGAGTGTGTGGGGGGTGAGGATGTGGAGTGTGTGGGGGTGAGGAAGTGGAGTGTGTGGGGGGTGAGGATGTGGAGTGTGTGGGGGTGAGGATGTGGAGTGTGTGGGGGGTGAGGATGTGGAGTGTGTGGGGGGTGAGGATGTGGAGTGTGTGGGGGGTGAGGATGTGGGGGGGTGAGGATGTGGAGTGTGTGGGGGTGAGGATGTGGAGTGTGTGGGGGGTGAGGATGTGGAGTGTGTGGGGGGTGAGGATGTGGAGTGTGTGGGGGTGAGGATGTGGAGTTTGTGGGGGGTGAGGATGTGGAGTGTGTGGGGGGTGAGGATGTGGAGTGTGTGGGGGGTGAGGATGTGGAGTGTGTGGGGGGTGAGGATGTGGAGTGTGTGGGGGGTGAGGATGTGGAGTGTGTGGGGGGTGAGGATGTGGAGTGTGTGAGGATGTGGAGTGTGTGGGGGGTGAGGATGTGGAGTGTGTGGGGGGTGAGGATGTGGAGTGTGTGGGGGGGTGAGGATGTGGAGTGTGTGGGGGGTGAGGATGTGGAGTGTGTGGGGGGAGGATGTGGAGGATGTGGAGTGTGTGGGGGGAGGATGTGGAGTGTGTGGGGGGTGAGGATGTGGAGTGTGTGGGGGGTGAGGATGTGGAGTGTGTGGGGGGTGAGGATGTGGATTGTGTGGGGGGTGAGGATGTGGAGTGTGTGGGGGGTGAGGATGTGGAGTGTGTGGGGGGTGAGGATGTGGAGTGTGTGGGGGGTGAGGATGTGGAGTGTGTGGGGGGTGAGGATGTGGAGTGTGTGGGGGGTGAGGAGGTGGAGTGTGTGGGGGGTGAGGATGTGGAGTGTGTGGGGGGTGAGGATGTGGAGTGTGTGGGGGGTGAGGATGTGGAGTGTGGAGTGTGGGGGGTGGGGGGTGAGGATGTGGAGTGTGTGGGGGGTGAGGATGTGGAGTGTGTGGGGGGTGAGGATGTGGAGTGTGTGGGGGGTGAGGATGTGGAGTGTGTGGGGGGTGAGGATGTGGAGTGTGTGGGGGGTGAGGATGTGGAGTGTGTGGGGGGTGAGGATGTGGAGTGTGTGGGGGGAGTGAGGATGTGGAGTGTGGGGGGGTGAGGATGTGGAGTGTGGGGGGGAGTGAGGATGTGGAGTGTGTGGGGGGTGAGGATGTGGAGGGGGTGAGGATGTGGGGGTGGGGGGTGAGGATGTGGAGTGTGTGGGGGGTGAGGGTGGAGTGTGTGGGGGGTGAGGATGTGGAGTGTGTGGGGGGTGAGGATGTGGAGTGTGTGGGGGGTGAGGATGTGGAGTGTGTGGGGGGTGAGGATGTGGAGTGTGTGGGGGGTGAGGATGTGGAGTGTGTGGGGGGTGAGGATGTGGAGTGTGTGGGGGGTGAGGATGTGGAGTGTGTGGGGGGTGAGGATGTGGAGTGTGTGGGGGGTGAGGATGTGGAGTGTGTGGGGGGTGAGGATGTGGAGTGTGTGGGGGGTGAGGTGGAGTGTGGGGGGTGAGGATGTGGAGTGTGTGGGGGGAGAGGATGTGGAGTGTGTGGGGGGTGAGGATGTGGAGTGTGTGGGGGGTGAGGATGTGGAGTGTGTGGGGGGTGAGGATGTGGAGTGTGTGGGGGTGTGTGGGGGGTGAGGATGTGGAGTGTGTGGGGGGTGAGGATGTGGAGTGTGTGGGGGGTGAGGATGTGGAGTGTGTGGGGGGTGAGGATGTGGAGTGTGTGGGGGGTGAGGATGTGGAGTGTGTGGGGAGGATGTGAGTGTGTGGGGGGTGTGTGAGTGTGTGGGGGGTGAGGATGTGGAGTGTGTGGGGGGTGAGGATGTGGAGTGTGTGGGGGGTGAGGATGTGGAGTGTGTGGGGGGTGAGGATGTGGAGTGTGTGGGGGGGGTGAGGATGTGGAGTGTGTGGGGGGTGAGGATGTGGAGTGTGTGGGGGGTGAGGATGTGGAGTGTGTGGGGGGTGAGGATGTGGAGTGTGTGGGGGGTGAGGATGTGGAGTGTGTGGGGGGGGATGAGGATGTGGAGTGTGTGGGGGGTGAGGATGTGGAGTGTGTGGGGGGTGAGGATGTGGAGTGTGTGGGGGGTGAGGATGTGGAGTGTGTGGGGGTGAGGATGTGGAGTGTGTGGGGGGTGAGGATGTGGAGTGTGTGGGGGGTGAGGATGTGGAGTGTGTGGGGGGTGAGGATGTGGAGTGTGTGGGGGGTGAGGATGTGGAGTGTGTGGGGGGTGAGGATGTGGAGTGTGTGGGGGGTGAGGATGTGGAGTGTGTGGGGGGTGAGGATGTGGAGTGTGTGGGGGGTGAGGATGTGGAGTGTGTGGGGGGTGAGGATGTGGAGTGTGTGGGGGGTGAGGATGAGGATGTGGAGTGTGTGGGGGGTGAGGATGTGGAGTGTGTGGGGGGAGGATGTGGAGTGATGTGGAGTGTGTGGGGGGTGAGGATGAGGATGTGGAGTGTGTGGGGGTGAGGATGTGGAGTGTGTGGGGGGTGAGGATGTGGAGTGTGTGGGGGTGAGGATGTGGAGTGTGTGGGGGGTGAGGATGTGGAGTGTGTGGGGGTGAGGATGTGGAGTGTGTGGGGGGGTGAGGATGTGGAGTGTGTGGGGGGTGAGGATGTGGAGTGTGTGGGGGGTGAGGATGTGGGTGTGGGGGGTGAGGATGTGGGTGTGTGGGGGGTGAGGATGTGGAGTGTGTGGGGGGGTGAGGGATGTGGAGTGTGTGGGGGTGAGGATGTGGAGTGTGTGGGGGTGAGGATGTGGAGTGTGTGGGGGGTGAGGATGTGGAGTGTGTGGGGGGTGATGTGGGGGTGAGGATGTGGAGTGTGTGGGGGGTGTGAGGATGTGGAGTGTGTGGGGGTGAGGATGTGGGGGGGTGAGTGTGGTGGGGGGGGTGAGGATGTGGAGTGTGTGGGGGGTGAGGATGTGGAGTGTGTGGGGGGTGAGGATGTGGAGTGTGTGGGGGGTGAGGATGTGGAGTGTGTGGGGGTGAGGATGTGGAGTATGTGGGGGGTGAGGATGTGGAGTGTGTGGGGGGTGAGGATGTGGAGTGTGTGGGGGGTGAGGATGTGGAGTGTGTGGGGGTGAGGATGTGGAGTGTGTGGGGGGTGAGGATGTGGAGTGTGTGGGGGTGAGGATGTGGAGTGTGTGGGGGGTGAGGATGTGGAGTGTGTGGGGGTGAGGATGTGGAGTGTGTGGGGGGTGAGGATGTGGAGTGTGTGGGGGGTGAGGATGTGGAGTGTGTGGGGGGTGAGGATGTGGAGTGTGGGGGGTGGGGGGAGTGAGGATGTGGAGTGTGTGGGGGGTGAGGATGTGGAGTGTGTGGGGGGTGAGGATGTGGAGTGTGTGGGGGGTGAGGATGTGGAGTGTGTGGGGGGTGAGGATGTGGAGTGTGGGGGGTGAGGATGTGGAGTGTGTGGGGGTGAGGATGTGGAGTGTGTGGGGGGTGAGGATGTGGAGTGTGTGGGGGGTGAGGATGTGGAGTGTGTGGGGGGTGAGGATGTGGAGTGTGTGGGGGTGAGGATGTGGAGTGTGTGGGGGGTGAGGATGTGGAGTATGTGGGGGGTGAGGATGTGGAGTGTGTGGGGGGTGAGGATGTGGAGTGTGTGGGGGGTGAGGATGTGGAGTGTGTGGGGGGTGAGGATGTGGAGTGTGTGGGGGGTGAGGATGTGGAGTGTGTGGGGGGTGAGGATGTGGAGTGTGTGGGGGGTGAGGATGTGGAGTGTGTGGGTGGTGAGGATGTGGAGTGTGTGTGGGGTGAGGATGTGGAGTCTGTGGGGGGTGAGGATGTGGAGTGTGTGGGGGGTGAGGATGTGGAGTGTGTGGGGGGTGAGGATGTGGAGTGTGTGGGGGGTGAGGGGACATCATGTAATGTTTCAATATTAAAAGAAAGTTGTGGGTGGAATGGGGAGAGAGAGAAAGAGAGAAGTTTGGTAAGTAAAAAAAAAATGGGGGAGGGGGGTAAGAGAAACTAGGAGGAACAACTGGTAGAAGGAAGTTGAGAGGAGACAGTGGAACTGGGGGGAAGGAGGAGGGGGGAGGAATTTCAATTTCCCCCGCCCGAGGAAAGATAGGCGATATGAGAAAAGTTTTTGGGCTTCGTTTTGGGTTTTCAACCCTTACCCTTAACCCTTACCCCTTAACTCTGTCATTTTAACCCTTAGCACTTCCCCTAGGGTCTAGACCCTTCCCTTCTCTCTTAATCATTTCCCTTCTCTCATTTAGCCCCTTCCCTATAAGCCTACTTTAACCCTTTCTCCTTTAATCCTTCTCCCTGATAAATTAGACACATGTGCAACTCTTTAGTTTCTCCTTTGTATGGACTGATGAAGCCACTGTGTGGCGAAACGTTTCCTCAGTAAAGATACCCAAGGGTTGCACATGTGTCTAATTTATCAACGTGTCGGTTCTCTGAACCATTCATCTACAATCCTTCTTCCCTTAACATCTCTTTAACCCCATTACCATTATCCCTTAACACTTAATACTTCCCTTAACCCTTCCCCGTTAATCATCACCCCTTATCCTTAACCAAGTGAAACAGGTGTCCCTAGGAGACTTTCCCTATGCCCCACCTTGCCCAGGGTTCCACCCAGGCACTTACGGTTGTGAGCAGAACTCGCTACCACTAAGCCGCCTGGCTATACAAAGGGGAATTAGGGGCAAAGATGCAATGTCAGGGATGGAAAAAGGCATAAGGGGCAAAGGTGCAAAGGTGTGCATTATCGATGTACTGTTTTCACTAGAACGCAGTAAACCAGTAAGGATCTTAGGAGTCATGGGGGAGTGGAGCTACTGTCTCTTGGATGAAGAGTTCTTCATCAGCGTGAAGGCACTCCTCATTGAAATTAGAATGAGGTACGGAAAGGCGCGAGAATGAGAAGTAGAGAAAGACTAAGAAAGCTGGGTATGCGGACAAGTAATTGGGAAGTAATAGCAGAGAGAGAGAGAGGGGCGAAAAGAAGGAAATGAAGGAAGGGAAGGAACGAAAGGAATGGAGGGGAAGAAGGAAAGAAAAATAGGTTGTTATTGGCTCCTTTCAAGTTTAGGTAAATACTGCCAGTCTAAACTGCTTTCTTATTGGCTCTTTGGGTAGAGGGTGCCCGTCCAAACTGCTTTCCTATTGGCTGTTCACCACTGGTAAATCGTTGCTTATTGGCCCAGTCTGGTGCTGGGATGAAGCGTTTTCTTCACCGATTCACAGAGTGAAGTGCTTGTTATTGCCAGCTCATCTGAAGTGTGCTTCTTTCTATCGCTTACCAGACCCAACAGTTTTCTGATTGGTCCCTGGAGCTCATTAGGTTTTAATTATTTGCTGAAGGTCGCCAAGCGTGTTCGAAATCTCACTTTTATGGCCAGTAACCTTTTCGGTTGTGTGTGTGTGTGGGGGGGGGAGGGGTTGATTCTGGGCAGGGATTCGTGATCCAAGGAATTGCAACTTTTCTGGATTCAACTATATTACTTCCCATTCATTAGTCAGGCGTTGTATAATCCCTCCGGGATTAACGCTCCTCTTAATAATAATAATAATTTTATATTCAGTAGCTCTCGAGCTACTGGAATAATTTTTTAACATATGTCAGTATGCAAAACAAAAAAAAAGTGGACGTTGATCAATATGTCTTAAGGTCAAAGTTCAAGGTCACTGTTAATTTTGCGTCTCGCCTTCCAAGAGGGAATTTGGTAAATCCCTAGAGTCGGATCATGATCAGCCTGATTGCACTGCCTACATTGGACTGTCAGTGCTGACTGAGTAATTCATGAAACAGGAGCCTGGTCTAGAACCGGGGCGCGGTGGCAATGGCCCTCAGGATGAACAGATTGGCCATTGTGTATACACATGAAGATAAACACCACTGTTGTCCCAAGCGCCTCCAGCGACCAACTTAAACCCTGCAAACTTCTTGGGACACTATTGTGCGGTGATTTTTGTGTTATTTAAACGCAGTGAAGAGCTGGATGGGGTAAGATAGCGGATGTTTAACCAATGAATACGTGGTTTGATGAATGGTAACGACAAGATTGTAAGTAACTCAAAGTGGGACCTATGCTAACCTTCCTTTATTCTATAGAAATATATCTAGTTGTATGGGTGGATGATTAAGACATAGGTGCAACACTTGGGTATCTTTAAACTGAGTTTAAATATTCAGGATACAATGGCACTAATGAAAACTACATACACGTAAAGAACACGCTTTTGTGGCGACGTTTCGCTGTGTAGGGTTTTATCAAATCAGTCAGCTTGATTAGATAAAGCTCTACACAGCGAAACGTTCTGGTCTGTTTTCTTCATTAGGTGTATATCAATGGTTGAGATACTCTGAGTTATAGGTCGCTTATGCAAGAATTTCCAAATGACACTTATTATGTTTTAAAGGGAGCCTGACAAATTCCTGCAGACTGTTTTTGGTTAGCCGGGATTTTGTGCTTGCAGCACTCGCTCTGTGATTGACTTGAAATTCAACGATGAGAGATGTTGTGAGGCCAGGCAGTGGGGCGATGATCCCAGCAACCATCACCAGATGAACCAGGAAGACAACTATCGTCCCGTTGTGTATCAGACACAGGGTAGGTATCGTATCTGAATTTGCTTTATGTGTTGACTAAAATTAATATCGGCGAGCCTTCTCGTTCCAGTATAACAGGCGCAGTTCACATGCTTCGGCTTCACATTGATCGAGACCATGGAGGTGGACGCCTCTCAAGGCTGAGGGACTGACCACCTCAAAACTACAACTTAAAAGGCTGATTACATCTTTACCTCTTCACTGCTTGTGCTCTCTCCAGTTTTAGTCACCTTTGTATTCAACTGCAAGAATCTACTGTGTATGCTAAACACATCGGAATATAATGTGTTGTATATGCGTCTTATTCATCGGTATTGTATACCAGGTTACATGTAACCTTAATGACCCTCTTACAGTCGATAGGTTTTCAACCTCTTAAAACAAAGTGCGTTTCTGAACGGTCATCACCATCACACCTTATCGACCAGTCATTCACCGTTACAGTGATAAATACTCCTGCTCCCTTAGGTTAATTCATTACAGATTCAATTAAGTTATACTTAACGTGAAAGTTAGCTAGCGGTAATAGGTGTCGGGGAGAGGTGATGCACAGCCGTGGCCAAATACTTGGAAATTGAGCCCTGAGTATTCTCGAGGACTGGCGCGGGTGTAGTTGGTTTAAATCCTGTCGACTGCTCAGTAGACATTAGGCCACATACTTTTATCCCTAAGGGAGGGATTATAGCATTCTATCGCTGTATATACACACTGAGAGATATATATCTCGTTGTGCATACACAGATACACTCCTCTTTTTGTTTATACTTGTACACCGAGAGATTCCCACGTCAAAATATATCTCGCTGTATATCCACTGAGATACACACCTCACGGTGTAGACACACTGAGATACACACTTCACGGTGTATGTACACTGAGATAACTGTCTTTCTGGGACGCGGGGAGAGTTACATCGTCCACTACTTGCTTAACCATGGCATGTAAAGCTACTAATCACTCTGTCCACGCTGAGATGAAGCTTCCGCAAGGCTAATAATCTTGTGTAGATCTCGGTTGGGGTGGAATAATGGTGGGTACAGTCAAGGGCCGCTCCACGTTGATGCTTGACCTGCAGCCCCGGGGCTGGAATAGATTCGACTGAATTGTTAAAGAGCATTAGGCAGGCAGGATTTAGCAGCGGATCAAAGTGAGAGGCGAGTTAGGCAATAATGGATCCAGGAAGGATTTGATCCCCCCTCCTGGAGGGTATGTGCCCGGCAAAGGCTCGACTCTCTAGCTTATTTCAAGCAGATTCGCTCTTTCATCTGTTTAGAGAAGGCTTGAGCAATGGCTTTTGTTTCTACTAATGGGTTTCTTAACGTGTTTCGAACAGGTTGAGAATAGGCGTGATCTTGACTCTCGCGTTGTCACCTGGCTTGTCTTCTGACACCTCACGTTGTCACCTGGCTTGTCTTCTGACTCTCCTCACCTCGTCACCTGGCTTGACTTCTGACTTCACGTCGTCACCTGACTTGTTTGTCTTCTGACTCCTCACGTCGTCACCTGGCTTGTCTTCTGACACCTCACGTTGTCTTCTGACTCTCCTCACGTCGTCACCTGGCTTGTCTTCTGACTTCTCGTGTCGTCACCTGGCTTGTCTTCCGACACCTCACGTTGTCACCTGGCTTGCTTTCTGACTTCTCATGTCGTCACCTGGCTTGTCTTCTGACTCCTCACGTCGTCACCTGGCTTGTCTTCTGATTCCTCACGTCGTCACCTGGCTTGTCTTCTGACTCTCTCATCTCTTCATCTGGCTTATCGTCTAGCTTCCTTCATTTTCTCTCTCTCTAAAGTCTTACTTGATGGTGGTCCAGAAAGGACTAAAACGATGTCTGAAGTTTTTTCTCTTCAGTGTGTAGTCCATTTGTAAATTGTTGCATCCACGATATTGCTACTTTTCTTTTTCTTTTACTTGTGTTACTAGACTTAGGAGGGCTGGAATATTTTTTATTTTATTTATTTAAAGCCCCCGTCAAGGCTGATCAGGAGCAGACTTGAGGAACTTACCAAGCTTCCTCGTGAAGACAGCCAGGGGTTTGCTGATACTTTCCCTTGTGAGTGAAGGGAAGGTGTTGAAACTTCTTAGTGTGCTCAGTGCACCCCTGCTAGTGGTAGGGTGTGTTTTGCAGTCTGCCCAGCCTCTTGCACGGAGTTCAGTTAGCGAGAATTAAAGTAGAGCCAATAATTTAGGTTTCTTCCTCAGTTTCTAACGCGTTTATGACGCTCAGTTTCTTGACTCAGAAATTTCCACTCTTACCCTTCTGATTTCATAAACTGTCTACTCACATGCTAAACAGACTTTCTTCTCTCCCAGATTCTCTTCTACTGCGAAATCTATCCTTTGCCTTTCCTATATTTCCAGTCTCCCAAATCTTAACACTCTCCGTTCCTTAGACATCAAACTTAATTTTTCGCAAAACTAATACTCTTCGTAGCAATCTAGTTCGTACCTCTCCTCCCACTGATGCTTCCGGAGTCTACTCCATTTATAGCTCCTCTTGTCCTCTCCAATACTTTAAAGAAACTGGCCGCTCTTTCCGACAGACTTAGAGAGCACAAAAGAAGTGTTAGCTTTGCTGACTTTAACAATGTTTTTTCTGTCATGTTAGAGATCAGTCAACCTGTTAACTGGTCCTCTGCCAAAACTTTCTAGCCTTCACAGACGCCGTCTTGTTGAACCATCCCTTATACACAACATTCCTAATACTGTATGGATCTTAGTTCTGTCTTTAGCTCAGTAGATGTCTTCCTCATTACATTATCAAATGCTCCAAATTTCAGAACACTCGTAACTTGATTTGATCTTTAACTCCTCCTCTCCTTACCTCATTACCTTTCCTATATTTTCTTTGCCTTCCTGTCTTCTGCCCAGGTGGGTTCTGACGAATGGGGGTTTTGTTCTGCTGGAAATTTCTCACAACCCTGTGGGCCTTTAACACTAGCTGTGCTCTTCTGTTCAGTTCCTATTGAATACCTCCACTATTACCACTACCACTACTATTTCTTCGCTAACACTACTCTCTGCTCCCCTTTTTTCACTATCACCCCTACGTTCTTATTGCCACTTCTATTACTGTTGCACTACTATTACTACTGATAATTATAATAATAATAATAGTATTACTACTACCTCTTACTAATACTACTACTATAATACTACTCCCTCTCGTTCTACCACTCCCATCCCCCGCCCCATCTAGTAAATATGCTGGCTCCCTTCCCTACTCGTTTCTGTGTAACTGGTCAGTGGTCCAAGTCGGACTGAAACATCGTCACAAGTTTGTGTCCTACCTGAGGGTTATTTGTGTATTGTTCTAGTCACGGTATTGTTCCTTTTTATTCTACACCGTCTAGTGTCATGTATAGGAGTGCGAAGGTGTAATGTCATACAGGGTGTGTGGGTATTAGAGATTCGTAAGTGCATGGTAGTAGTTTGTGTGTGTGAATAGTGACTTTAATAGCTATGTTTGGGCAGTGCTGTATGTTATGTTCTCTTTGGTAATTCTCGTAGCAAGGTAATATATGCAAATTAATTTACCTGATAATTACATGGCGTAACTAGGCTGAAAGAGAGAGAGAGAGAGGTGGGGGGGGGATGGAGGACGAAGAGGAAGAGAAGAACTGAGAGACGAGAGAATAACTGGAGCAATCATCATATATATTTGTATTGATTAGTATGCTTGCGGGGCCGCGAGCAACAACAATCTGGCTGATCACGCACGCACAGGTATGTGACCATAAATTCAGGCCCTCCCAAATACTTTTGATCAGGCAGGCTGTGGTGCCTACGTTGGACTACGAGCCCCTATCTCTAATAGCTCGACTAATCAAGAAGCCTACACAGAGACCTGGTCGTGGGGGCGATGATCCTTGAAACAGATTGGTTATTTTAACACTACCAGGACTGTGTTTCACACCATATTTCCAGCTTATGGTCACAGAGTGGGCCGCGGGGCGTTGACCTCCGAAATCCTCTCCAGGTATACTCCAGGTATGCGGACGTGACCCGCAATTTTTCTTTTCTGTAATTACGTTCTGTTTGTCCTAGTAAAAAGAAAAACTTTCCACTACGAATATCTAATGTGGATCCACAAGGAAGCGCTAAATACAAAGGGTCGTACAGCTTCTGGAAATGGATGAGGTGTTGGTAATCAGATTAGAACCGAGGAATCTGAGGGTAGCTCTTTTTCTTGGATCAAGAGCCGTTTACTAGCACCAAGGAGTAAAAAATTCTAAGCAAAATTATTTTTCACGTAAGAGATGAGTGGGACGAAAGGATGGGGCGCCATGATGGGTGGCTGGGAATGGTAGGTTATGGGAATGTTATTAGGAAGTTTATTTTGGTATACACAAATACAGTTACATATATTATCATACATAGCAGCATATGTGTAGAGAACCTTGGATAACCCAGCGATGGTGGGAATGGTAGCTTATGGGGATGTCATTCACTGTGATGGTGGGTTATGGGAGTGTCATTCACTGACAGTAATGGTGGCTTATGGGGAGTGTCATTTACTGACAGTGATGGTGAGTTATGGGAGTGTCATTCACTGACAGTGATGATGGGTTATGGGAATGTCATTCACTGACAGTGATGGTGGGTTATGGGAATGTCATTCACTGACAGTGATGGTGGGAAGGGAATAAGGTCTGACTTGAGTCCCACTTCCGTTAAGCTGTAAATTAGAAGCTTTGTACCACTTGATTGGGAGGTGTGTGTGTGTGTGTGTGTGTGTGTGTGTGTGTGTCTGTCTGTCTGTCTGTCTGTCTGTCTGTCTATATGTTTGTCTGTCTGTGTGTGTGTGTGTGTACGTACGTACTTGTGGCTTGTAGCAGTAATCTGAAATTTACAATAGGCCATTTACTAAATTTGTTCCGCCTTTTTGCTTGTGTTTTAAATTGTCGTCAGTGTTTACAGAGCAAGGAATAAATTTGGACGAAAAGCGTGAGACAGATGACACAAAGTTAACGTCATGGAGAAACTCTTGTTATTGTTCCCATTCCCTGAATGTGGCTCTCCTTGACATTTACATTTTATTTAGTATATTGTGATGTGTGAGGAGTACAGGGGGAGAGGGAAGGAAGGGAGGGGGAACGTGAAAGAGGAAGAGAGTGAAAGAGGGAGAGGAGTGAAAATGAGAAAGATAGGCTATTTAAAAAAAGAAAACTACCAGAAAGTGTAGCAGTGTGCTGCTACACACACTCTCCGATAGCTACTCTAAGGGAACAAAAATTAGCTTTGTTTTCATGCCATATTCCATCACATCGGATGAGTTTCTTGCATCAAATTAGGAAATCTTTCAGTCTGAGCTGGGAGACTTCAGTAGGACAGTGAGGATATCGTCATGCATTCCACTAAGGGTTCACTAACTAGAGGGAAGCTTTAAAGTTTTCGCTGCCGAAGAGATAGTTTATATATATATATATATATATATATATATATATATATATATATATATATATATATATATATATATATATATATATATGCAATAAGATCACAGTAAACAGGTGATTTCAGAATATGCAAAACAACCACTCTGAAAGAATAGAAAAATTCCAAGCGCTTTCGTGACTACTCACATTATCAAGGAACTATCATAGTTCCTTGATAATGTGAGTAGTCACGAAAGCGCTTGGAATTTTTCTATTCTTTCAGAGTGGTTGTTTTGTATATATATATATATATATATATATATATATATATATATATATATATATATATATATATATATATATATATATATATATATAAATTTATTGAGGAGATGGAAAGAAATCCTGGCCGGATGAGAGAGCTGGATGAGAGCTGACAAAGTCAACATCACTGAGAGCCGGATGAGAAAGCTGGCATGGTGTACATCACTGAGTCGGGTAAGAAAAACGGCAAGGTGCTCGTCACTGAATAGTGGATGAGAGAGCCGGCAACGTACTAAAACTTGGTAGTACATTGCTGGCCGAAACCTGGTAATACATAGCTGGCTGAAACCTGATAGTACATGGCTGGCTGGAACCCGGTAGTACATGGCTGGCTGGAACTTGGTGGCACATGGCTGGCTGGAACCTGGTAGTACATAGCTGGCTGGAACCTGGTAGTTCATGACTGGCTGGAACCTGGTAGTAAAGGGTTACTATACCAGGAAGTAGGTGAGTAAAATATGTGTAACATTTGAATATATCTATCGACAGTAAAGATAACTGTCCCACATGTATCTTACGCATCAAACAATATAATGGGTACAACGCTTATTGTTGTGCTGGTAGTTGAGAGTGGTGTGTGTTTTGTTAACAGGTGTGGAGAGCTGTGCAGGTGTTTCAGATGTTACCAATTGTGCTAGGCTGGGCAGGTGTTTGGTACTAATAATTTAGTCGGCAAGAAACTCATTGATTCACCATGTGTAAGTCAAATCCTTTGCATTTGCTAGACTTTGTGTAGTAATGATAAATGTGCTACTAACAGAGTTGGTTTGGGTTTGTGTATATCAAGATATGTTGGAAAGGCAAAGTTGTAAGTTTGCCTTAATAAATCTTTGAACAATATTTCTATAATGTAATGTCTTGATACAGAGCTTGTACTCTGGTGAGGTGCAGAGCTTGTACCGTGTTGTTCAGTGTCTGTATTTTCCTATCTCTTATCTGCATGTAGATAGTACCGGGGAATGAACGCCCCCTTCTGCCCGGTCTGAAACCAGGTCTTCGGTTAGATACTCTCGTCAATCGACTGTTGGAGTTTGTTGGATGTAGTCTTATATAGGCACTATGACTCAGTAATCTGTAATGGTTTAAAGTGATTCGCCAGCCAGTGGTGTGGTAATTCCCTTATATCGAAGGTGTTCTTGGAAAGCCTAGGACATTAGTATTGCTCTTGCCTTGCGAGTGTCAGCGTCAACGAGTGTGGTAACACAAACATGACAGTAATGATGTACTACGAGTTCTTATTGGATGGCAGCTGCAGTGGATACCCGACATTAGTCTAGCTCTAGAAGTGAGGAAAAAACACCCTGCATAACAATATTTTATTGGGACAATATTTCGCTACGTGTAGAATGACTGGATAAACGCTGCTCCTATATAAGGTGCGTTTTTTCTCAATTATTGGCAGTACGCTATTTGAATGTTCCTCTAGAATTGTTTACACGATTAAAACTTTTACGGTTTTGTTGATAAAGCTAAAACAACCATTTAACACTGTCCAAGATTTCTTTACTAGTTGTCAGTACATAGGAGGACCGTTATGGTAAGAATCGTGAATTTATTCCAAGGAAATCTTTAAAAAGCTTGCCCGGAGTACGCCCCATGACCCTGCATGCGTTGGAATTGCACCGGTGTTGGAAGCCGGCAACAACAGCCTGGTTGATTAAGTGTCCATCACGGGAGTGTGGCCCCGCACCAAGCTGTCGGAAGTGGAGCGCCTCTCCCTGGAAGCAGCTCAGCGTAGCTTCTGGCTACTGGGGATACATAGCCAGTGTTTCCTGTTTCTGCTCGTGATACACCTCTCGGTAAGAAGCCTGTCCCCCAGTCTTGTTCCTTAGTTACAACACAGATATCTTCAACCTCCTCATATTTTAGCAACACCGCAGATATCTTCATTCTTCTTATATTTTAGCTACAATACCGCAGATATATTTTGCCCTACATAAAGCCCACGAAAGCAGCATTAGAAATAGTAGGAGCGAGGCCATTAGCAGCAACAGCAGCAGGGCTTATTTGCACTTTTCATATCGTTATTTTTATCTTTTAAGCTCCACTACATATATTTTCAACCTTGTTATTCTTTATTCCTTAGTTGCACCGTAGATCTTCATATATCTTTACATTAGCTCCGTAACTGATATTTTTTTCCTTATTCTTTTCTGGTTAAATTGTACCTCTCAGCAGAGACATTTTCTGCTTGAAATATACCTCCCGGAAGGGACATTTTCTGCTTGCAAAAAGATGCCTCAAAGCAGTTTCATTCCAGTTGCTCGGTTACTGTTACACTTGTCGTTCTTGCGCTTTCACCAGTGATGTGTGTGGGGAGACTAGAGCAAGCAGCGACCTCGTGTAGCGGTTCTGCGGCTTCGTAGAAGCAACCACTGCCTCAGCAAACCCATTTCCGCTGTACTGGTGGTCATCGTACAGACTTGAACGTTTCATGTTTACAAAAGGACAGTTGCCACACGTTTTGGGAACGTTTATTTTTATTTGCTTTTCTTTGGTTAAATGTGATTTTATTGGTTTACTATGTAGCACAACCCAGCTTGACCTGACCTAAACTAACCTAACACGGAAGTTTAAAAATCAATACAGTGGCTGGAACAGTTCTCAAAAAAATCACTCTAGAGAGGAAACTTTAGACGACGTTTCTGTACGTCCCGGACCATTACCGAGTCGTAATGTGATAAGCTGACCTGGTCAAGTATTTGTAAGTTTACAAAAACAAACAAAAAAATAATACTCGTGCGAAAATTAACTTAATAAAATAAGGAGAGTTTGCCGTGGCTCTTGATATACACTGAAAAGTGACACTCCCCCATCCTTCTCCCCCGTCAAAAAACTTTTCCTTTGCTACCGAGGTTAGTGTGTGTTCGTATCCTTCATTAACTGAACTAAGCGGATACCAAATCTGAAGTCAAAAGTCACCCAGCCCGTCAGAATTTTTAGTTACAAAAAATATTTTCAGGTATTTATTTAAAAAAATTGAACACATGCGCACTTGAGGTGTGTGCATCTGTTCAGTTCTCGCCAGCTCGTGAGCAATGCTCAGAATAAGTGAAAATTGATTTCCAGTTTTTTCTTTAACAAAAAATCTTGTGGTTTTTAAGTGGTGCTGGCTAATTTAACTTTGCATGTTAGTATTTATTTGTGCTGGGCGGTTTTATTCATTTTCGTAGCGTTTAAGGTTTAATTTTTATCTTTGTTTTGATTCTGCCTTGTATATCGTTATTTTGGTATTAGTACGAACGCTGAGTAACCTGCAAGAAGTGATGTGTAAATGTCACTACTACTACTAGTATACTATAACTATGCTACCACTACCACTAAAAATATCTATATATATATTGGATTAATTCTTATTTCAGATTCGAAATCAGTAAAATATAATTATTCTAAAACACGGTAGCAAATTGGTTATCCAGCGTAATGGGTGAATAGTGCAAGAGTGCAGAGCTCGGTGTGGCTCCCACCTAGTCCCCATGAATTTATCGGATAACCAGGGTGAGGAGAGACGGTACAGCAGCCTAATGGAATAAACATGCGACAAATTGCCCAGTAATTGTGGGGTAGTGAGTAATTAACCCGAATTAGGTACCGACGCAACGTGGGATTAATTTAGTAAAAAGCCTCTTATTTTAATATTGAAGACGAGAAAAACAGCGCAGTATCGGCTTAATAATCGCCGTGTTTACGTCAGGGAGAATGAATGAGCCTAGCAGAAGGTCCGCTTTATCCCCGTTAAGGAACATCTACTGAGCTTTATCACTTAATTTCCGCAAGAGATAATTACTAGGCAGCTGCTCAAGATGAAGAAGCCACAGGCCTCGGCTACCACTTGGTGCGTAGCATGTTTATTATTATTATTATTATTATTATTATTATTATTATTATTATTATTAGGAAGCGCTAAATCCCGAGTGATGGCCTGCTTAATCAGGCCATCACTCGGGAGGCCGGGTCTGAGACCAAGCTGCGGAGGCGATGACTACCAGAATAGACTACAGGCAGGTAGGTAAAAAATCGTAGTCATGTTTTATTCAAGAAATGGGGTGAGGGGTATATCAGTGGATACCTCTCATCTGAAGGGTACTCTCAGTTACTCTGAGGCATTCCTCACACGTTGAAAAGAATAGAAAGCTGAGCAGCACAAACAGCAGTGGGTAAGGGCTGCTTAACGCGGGAAAATTATACTCTTCGTGAATGTTGCGCGGGTAATGTTTCCCGCGTGAAATCTTATTTTGGCGGGTAAACGCTTCCCGTTTTTTTTTTTTTTTTTAAAGCGGCAGTGTTGCTCTCTTACTGCAACTAGTGTTTGTTGCTGGCGTTAACACTTTATGTAAGATCATGTTTTGTTGTGCTAGCCGTAAGAGAAAATGTAATAGTCGAAGGAAAACTATTGGAAATTTTCACCTGGCAGCTGGTTAAGTCTCGGAGCAATTTTTTTTTTTTTTTTTTTTTTACTGCTCGATAGAAAACGCGCGCTCTTAATTTAAGACAATACAATGCACCCCGCGTAATTGTTTGTTAATCATACGCAAATATCGGTTAATACACTAATCTAACATAGCCAAAAATAAATATTAAATTTTATGTAATATTTCAGGCAAAAAATTCATACTGGTATTGGATAACAGGTTACTGAGAGAACTATTGTAGGTGAACGATGGCTATCCTTGTTAAACTTAGATACAAATCTAAGTAAGACGTACTTCATAGGTACTTTACCTCAAGACGGGAATCCTATGAGTCTGGTTCAAGCACACACACTTGTTAGTTGTAGTTTGTTGGGTATAAAAGGTGTGCAGAGTAGAGATGTACTTGTCAAGGCGAGTTGGGACGTTTTCAGTGATGAGCTGTGTAATGAGATGTCATAATGAGTTTGGATATGTATATAAGAAGGGGAGGTGTTCTCGGACGTGTCAATGAGTCGCTGAGACGTGTCACAGTGAGTTGGGACACGAATGGAATGAACAGAGTTGTGCTTAGACCTATCACAGTAAACTGGGACATAGTTGCAGTGACAAGAGGTGTAACAAGGTATTATTTCATAGTAAGTTTGATCATGTGTTTGCAATGAACAGAGGTCGATAAGAGTTGAAATGGGGCCAGGGGATATCAATCGACCCCTGCAAACACGGCTACATTGAGTACACACAATCATTGTATCCAGGCTCGTGAGAGATCTTTCCGTGAACAAAGGGTAAACACGGCGTTCCTCAGCAAGATGGTCTATATTGAACATGCTTGCAGCTAGTCGAAATTAAAAATAAACTGAAGACAAGAACATTATACTCCAAGTAAACCAAAACAACACTCACAGGCGAAGCAAACAGAAGACATACAGGAGAGAATAGCCGCGCAATCAGAGGACAGTACGCTACTACACAACAGCGGGCGACCTCCACTCTAGCTCTGTAGAGTCGGGAGGCACCAGCCACCCATTTGCCGTAATGACGTTGTTTGTCTGGCAGCGATAATCTGGAGGTTGGAGCCAGGGTAAATTATAGACGTGTAGCCTGTACGGTGTCGCAGAGTTAGCTGCCATGCAATTGTTCGAAATGCGTATTCGAAATTTGTTAGCAGTTCCCCGATACTTTTAATTGAGCCGATGGAATGAGGCCACTTCAAATATATATGGTTATTGCGCTGCAGGTGGTGGTTGCTGGGCTGTCTGACTGACTTTCAATCTGTCTTTTTGTCAATCACTTAGGGTCTGTCCTGTACGTGTCAATAGGTCTGTGTACGCATAGTTATATATTTTATATACATATATATATGCCAGCAGCCACCTAGGCCGGTACTACTACCGTCCTGCCAAGTGAGTGTAAACGGAAACCTGTACTTCTTTTACATGATGGTAGGATTGCTGGTGTCTTTTTTCTGTCTCATAAATATGCAAGATTACAGGTACGTCTTGCTACTTCTTCTTACACTTAGGTCACACTACACATACATGTACAAACATATATATATATATATATATATATATATATATATATATATATATATATATATATATATATATATATATATATATATATACACACCCCTCTGGGTTTTCTTCTATTTTCTTTCTAGTTCTTGTTCTTGTTTATTTCCTCTTACCTCCATGGGGAAGTGGAACAGAATTCTTCCTCCGTAAGCCATGCGTGTTGTAAGAGGCGACTAAAATGCCGGGAGCAAGGGGCTAGTAACCCCTTCTCCTGTATATATTACTAAATGTAAAAGGAGAAACTTTCGTTTTTCCTTTTGGGCCACCCCGCCTCAGTGGGATACGGCCGGTGTGTTGAAAGAAAGAAAGAATATGTACATATATATATATATATATATATATATATATATATATATATATATATATATATATATATATATATATATATATATATTATTATTATAATATATATATATATATATATATAATATATATATATATATATATATATATATATATATATATATATATATATGTGTGTGTGTGTGTCGTGCCGAATATGTAAAACTGGTCAATTAGCAAGAACTCATTTAAAATTAAACCCTTTCTGAAATTTTCTCTTATATGTTTAAAGATACATTTTTTTCATTAATGTTAATGTAAAAATTTATAATTTTGCACCAAAAGAATCTTAGAAAACTTACCTAACCTTATTATAACAAAAACAATTTATTTTAGCCTAACCCAACTAAATATATTTTAAATACGTTTACAATAATTTAATACTAAACAAACACAGTGAAATATATTTTTTTCGTTAGGTTCAGAATGATTTTGGCGAAATTATTGCATACACAAATTTTCACTTGTCCTATATGGCAAGATGAGCGTTGCTATTTAAGCCAAGATCGCAAGTTCTGCCTATTCGGCACGACATATATACATATATATATATATACATATATATATATATACATATATATATATATATATATATATATATATATATATATAATATTGTGTGTGCGTGTCGTGCCAAATAGGTAAAATTGGTCAGTTAGCAAGAACTCATTTAAAATTAAGTCTTTTCTAAAATTTTCTCTTATACGTTTAAAGATATATTTTTTTAATTTATGTTAATGTAAAAATTAATAATTTTGTACCAAAAGAACCTTAGAAAGCTTACCTAACCTTATTATAACAAGTTCAATTTAATATAGACTAATCCAACTAAATATATTTTAGATAAGTTTACAGTAATTTAATAATAAACAAACACAATGTTATATTTTTTTCGTTAGGTTAAGAATGATTTTTGCCAAATTATTGCATACACAAGTTTTCGCTTGCCTTATTCGGCAAGAAGATCGTTGCTATTGAAGCCAATGTCACAAGTTTTACCTGTTCGGCACGACATACATATATCTGGTTTTTTTTTTTTTTTTTTTTTTTTTTTTTTTTTTTTGTGTGTGTGTGTGTGTGTGTGTGTGTGTGTGTGTGTGTGTGTGTGTGTGTGTGTGTGTGTGTGTGTGTGTGTGTGTGTGTGTGTGCTTGTTCCTTCTCCCTCTTCCTTTTACCCGCCACGTTTATATTTTTTTCAACGTCTTTCTATTTTGCCATCACTAATTCTCCTTCATGAACCAAGTCGGCACTGCCTCTTCAGACTTCGTTATCGGGTCTCGCGGAAATAGTATTGCTCGGGACCTTATATGCAATTTTGACAATTACGGGAAGCTGACAGTGTAGCGAATAGGAAAAGAGAATGTCGTTGACTGCAGGCGAGTATTGTGAACCTCTGCGAGTGTTGACTGCTGCAGGTGTTGTGTTCGTGGATGTTGTTATCCACTGCATGTTGCCCTGGGTTCACAAGAATTGCATTAACCAGGGTAACGTGGGTTCGGAGCAGGTCGCTCCTGCCTCTCGCAATTGCTAAACCGTTGCGACATGGTCTTGGATGCATTTGAAGACAAAAAGACACTTAGACATGTGTGATTATTTGTGTAAAACTAATAACTGGGAAGTGGGCAGATATATTTATAACTATAAAAAATAAGTATCGAGCCTGAATATTAATTATCAGCAAAATAAAAACTGAGGGAGCCACCGTGAGAAGCTTTTTTCCCCTCAAGGAAGAGTTTTCGTCCTAATTCTCTTCGCTCTCACATCCTACATAGATAAGAGACATACAAGTGGCAACTATTAATGATACAATAAATCTCCAAAACGATACTACTCAGGTTGTGTTGAAAATTATACGATTTTTAATTACTGTAAGTTTCGGTTATTCCGCTATGAAAATAGCGATGGGGAAATAAAAATGGAGTATAAAACAAAGAGAGTAAAAGATTTATGAGGTGGACTTAGTAGAAGTTATGATTACAGAAGCCCTGATACTTAAGTATGATAACTGTTGCTATCGTAACCGCAAGTAAAATTACAGACGTGATAACTAGAACCTTCAGATCAAGAAATGCTGAACCAGTGATGGTATTCTTTAGATCATTTGTTCATTCTTCAGTAGAGTAATATTGTTGTATATTAAAAGCTCCTTTTAAGGTAAGCCGAATCGCAGGTCTGGATAATGTACAGACAAACTTCAGTGATAGTGTAAACACAATCACCAAAATTATTGACAGCTGACGTCCCTTCAGCTGTACTCCATGGAACGAAAGCGAGAAAGATGCATCATAATTCACAAATATGCTCTGTTGCAGGTGTTGCGACCCTACAGCTTTCAAGAGCACCAGCCTGATTGACCAGGCTAGCACCATATGAGCTTGGCCCATGGCCGGGTTTCGAGAGTAGTAAGACTCTCGAAACTCATCATAGGTATATCAAAGGTATATTACGAGTGCTTTGTGGATGGGGAGTCTTGAGTGCCTGGCTCCAGCGATGACAAGTGTCCAGCTTCCTCGAGAATAATTCTGTTCAAGGTCTTTATTGGTGAGTCAGAAGCAGTGGTAGAGCTGTTTTTTTTTTTTAGTGACTCAGCAAAAGTAGGTATTGTACGTAGTTACCAAGTGACTCCTTATTTACTGCAGGGTATTGTGCTATCCTCGCTGCTTTCAACCTGATTGTAGGCCATAGCAGTTTCCGGTGAAGTGTCTGCTCTGCTTGCCCTGGCTCCATGTGCTCCTGTTCACTCTGTGGTGATCTGCAAAAGTGGGTCACCACCTCCACTACCAGTAGAAGGACCCGATGAAGTCTCTGGTAATGAACTGTCGGGTGCTGAGACTAAGGCTGTTATATCAAACATGACCTATATCAGACCGTAATTTCAATGACTTGTCGCCCGGTGGGCCCTACTTCTGAGCAGCAGGCTGTAGTGTTTGTCAGAATGCAGGTGCCTGGCTCTTCTTTTCCCACAGGAATCGTCACTGTAGATTGAGGCTAGGACTGTCCCACAGCCGCCTGCAAACAGTTCTCTGCGCAACTTGTGGCATACACTTGAAAGTATCACATATTTTCATTCTGATTATAACTTCGAGCCTTCCAAATTAGTCGACATTTTATAATTACGCTGACACCTGTAGGGAGCTCAGGGAAATTTTAATATTAAAAATCTGATAGGTTTTTCAGCTGATGCGAGATATTTTAAACTTGTGTGATTTTATTGACTGTTAGTTTGTGTGAATGGTTTTAATGTGGTATTAACGTTTCTGTTAATGTTTTTTTAATATGATGTGAATGTGTTAATGGTTTTCACTGTAGGGTGTATGTTAATTTGTGTAATTTTTTTTTTAACTTTGCAGAGTTAGCTTCAACTTTAATGTGTTTAATATACGGGCATGCCAATATAAAACATTTTATTGCATACAACGCTGAATGGCCTTTCAGATCCAGTGTTCTTTAAATTGTAAAAATATTTTATCCTCTCTTTTTTTTATACAGGGTTCTACAAAGTTAGGTTTAGGGTTCCTAAATTTATTTATAAGCTACCTGGAGGGTATTCCGGGGATCAGCGCCCCTGCGGCCCGGTCCATGATCAGGTCTCTTGGTGAATCAGGGCCTGATCAACGACGCTGTTACTGCTGGCCGCACGTAGTCCAACGTATGAAGCACAGCCCGGCTGATCCAGCTCCCTCTTCAAGACAACCAGAGGTCTATTAGTAATTCCCCTTATGGCTGGTGGGAGACTGTTGAACAGTCTTAGGCCCCGGACTCTTATTGTGTTTTCTCTTAGTGTACTAATGGCGCCCCTACTTTTCACTGAGGGTATGTTGCATCACCTGCCAAGTCTTTTGCTTACGTAGGGAGTGATTTCTGTGTGCAGATTAGGGACCTGTCCCTCCAGGATCTCTCTCGCCTGCGCTCCCGTGAGTACAAGTGCTTCCAAGCGTTCCCAGTAGTTAAGTTATTTGTTGGAGCTTATATGTGCAGTGAAGATTCTCTGTACATTCTCTGGATCTGCGATTTCACCTGCTCTGAGTGGAGATGTTAATGTACAGCTAAGAGCTGTTACCTAAATCATTTCCCCTCTCTCTCGTCCTACTCCACTCAGTTTGCACTGTTTTAAGTCAACCTTTCCACGTATTAATCACATACATCTCGATCGTAAATTGACGTAACACATGATTACTTATAATCTGACACTCAAGACTAGGTCAGCCTGGCTTCCCACCACCTCACTGGCGATTCTTGTTGCCTGATCAAATCACCTTGAGGTCAACTCTTGTTTACATGTTCTCAGTTTTATATATATATTTTTCTTTGTTTACCTTTTCGCTCTAATGTTTTTGCCTATGTACTCACCTTTTTTGTGGTTGCAGGGATCGATTCTCAGAGCCTGGCCCCGCTTCTTAGCTTGGCACTCTCCAGATTCACTTCTTATGTTCGTGGTCTTTTTCGTACCTGCTCTTAAGACTCTTAAGACTATGAAGGAGCCTGCCTCCACTTCCTCACCACTCTGAGAATGAAGAGATACTTCCTAAAATCCCCTTGGATCATCTGTTCATCTATATCTTTAACTTCTGTGTTCCCGAGTTCCCGTTTTTCGCCTTTCAAACAGACTCTCTCTGTCTTCATTGAGTATTTTGTACGTTATCATGTGTCCCCTTGTTCTTCTCTCCGTCAATGTTGTTAGGTCCAATTCCGTTAGCCTTTCCTAGTAGTTCATGACCCTTAGCTCAGGAACAAGCCTTTTTCCATACTTCTGCACTTTCTCTGGTTTCTTAAAATGCCTTTTTCAGGTGCGGGTTCCATACTGGTACTGCATACACCAAGATGAGGGCCTAAAGTATGTTGTATATATGAGCCCGGAATGATCCTGTTGAGATTGCCGAAGACTACTCTAGATTTACCAGACGAGTATTGACTGCAGAGGTTATTCGGCTAATGTGAGCTGGTATAGCGTGGAAAGAGTTCTGGATATAGATACTCAGCTGCTCTGCTGGCGTTTATTGAGGACAGACTATTGAGTATACCAGCCAACCTTCTATCCTTGGCCGTGTCTCACCTTGAACTCGCGTGGCCGCGGGAGCAAACACGGGCTGCCTCACGCATGCGTAGTCAGGTATGACTTAGGTGGCGAAGCGTTCCCTATAATAAATGCCATGAACTGTACGTGTCTCTTTCCACATCTTGTCGGTATTACCATAGCATTTCTCAGGTATAACATGACACAGGTCAACTGTCAAGTGACTCGTAGGGAGACAATTGTCAGTTAGTTAAAGATTAGCCGGTATTCTCCCGGCCCGGGCCTTGTCCAAGTGGTGGCCCGGCCTTGGCTCCCTCTTTAGGGAGTGTCTGAGACCTAAGTCTTCCATGGGAGGAGGCACAAGTACCTCCTCATCTTTGGGACCAACTGTCCCCAGGCCTAGCCACAAGCTAGGCCTCTCTGGTCTGCCATCCCCGCCCCAAGGGGGCTAATGGGAATGACAGTCTTATGAGCTAAAAGCTCGGGCTCAGGCACCTACCCTACCCTAGAAGGGTTAGGCATGGTGTCGATCCGACAATTGTCAACCGTCATTACTGACTAGCACGTCGTTACTGCTGACAGCTCGGTGTCTGTGTATCTCTTCAGATCTTGTCTGTCTTGATCCTTGTCTATGTGGATTAAGTATTTTTAATTGCCTGTTTGAATTCGAGGGGGTTGAGATCTAGCTTTTGTGCGCTAACTTATTTATTTTTAATCTGCCATTATTTGCATCTGCATGTGTATGCATAACTTTGTGTATACATGCATTTTGATGCATTCTACACTTTCGATCCAGCAACAGCCTGGTTGCACAGGCAACAACAGGGAAGCCAGTCTCAGGCTGGGCTGCGAGGGTATACCAGAAAAATAAGAAACTCGTCACAGGCATGTCCCAGATAGGTCACAGGTATGTAACAGATATTTACTAGTCTGAATATAGTGTTCTTCCAGTCGGTGCTTCAGCATTTGTGTCAGGCGACCTGTGGGTGGCATCTTGTGTCCTGGTCATATATACCACATGAAGCTGAGCTTTGATAAGAGCTGAGGCAGGATAACTCTTAGCTTGATAACTCTTTATTTTTAGTATCTTGTGTGCAGTGCAGCGAATGAAAATACTGTAAGCATTTACATTTAAACGAACACACTCTTCACCTTGATATTCGTAAGTGTAAGTTACTTTTCAAAGTGGTGTCACTAGTGGAGTACTATGAGGCGCAGTAGGCCTATTATTCCACGTGTAACAGTTACCTATTACCTACTTTTGTTTGTTTTTCCTTCCTCTCTTTGTCCCGTGCCTGTCCCCCTCGCCTATAATACTGGCTCCCGCACTCTTTTGTGTTAGTGTGACTTGTAAATGGTCTAAGTCGGACCGAAACGTCGTCATAAGCTTCTCTCTCTGTCCTGTGTGTGGGTTATTTGTGTAGTGTCCGTGTTAAGTAGTTCTAGGAAATACTGCAGGATTAAGAACTATTGTGCAGCAAATAGAAAAAAGTAGAGGTACGTATATACTGAAAGTCGGTAGAAGTTCGTAAGATTTATCTCTCATCTTCCTTATTCATGAGGCAGAAAGAAAAGATCAGCAAGAATGCAGAAAAAAGTAACAAGTATCCATTTCACATTCATTTGAGAGGGTGATAGTACTGCCCTGGATGGATGTTGTTCACCAACTTACCATCTGGTAGGGCCTACTCTCCACTATTTTCACACATGTATCACTAAATCGTAGTGACAATTGCAAACAAACCATACCACGGGTGGGGTTAGAACCCGCGATCAAAGAGTCACAGAACTCCAGACCGACGCGTTAGCCACTGTTTTTTTTCTTTCACACATGTACCTGCCATTCCTAAAATATTTTTAAAGCTTATGAAAGTATTTTCTTGAGCGGCGTTGCTGGCTAGTTTGTTCCACTCATCCACACCTCTGTTGACATACCAGTGTCATTCCCTGCCATGTCAACATGAAATGGTATCTACACATCCTTATTAATATTTTCAAATTAAAAGCAACATTTATTACACCTCTTCAGTATTTCTAGTTGTTGCAGAAGTATAAGGAACTGTTGTACAAAAATGACTTTAATTCTGTTTATATACTTCACTGGCATCCCTCATCAGTCTGCGCCTGTCAGGTCAATGTAAATGTTACGCTCTCAAGTTTGTCCTTAGGAAAGTTTCTTCCTACAGTGGATTAAATTGTCATCCTTTATTTGTTTGTTTTCCAGCGCGCTTAATACCCACTGTGTAGCCTATGGACCAGATATGATGATGAGTATAATCTGATATAAACCTTGGTAATAGATGCCGATAAATTGGTTTATAAAGACGCGGAAGCAAACACTTTGATATATTTATTAGAAAACGTCATAGGCTTGGCTTACGTGTCTTTCTAAACCAGTGAGTGTAATCTAGATATAGTCTCACTGACGGTCTCTTAGGTAACATACCAAGGTGTACTGCACACAAGTACGTGGGGGCATAGGCGGATGTTAAAAACTACAGATGAGTTAGATGTTAGGAAGTACTTTTTCCTGTCTCATGGTAATTGGGTAGTGGAATGGCCTGGATGTGCAAGTGGTAGAGGTGAACTCCATACATAGTTTTAAGATTATATGTTACTGCCCAGTATAGGCCAGTAGGCCTGCTGCAGTATTCCTCCTTTCTTATGTTCTTATTTAATATGATAGTGATCAAAAACAGTAATGGTGGTCGATGAAGTTTAAGAGACGGGGCCAGAAGTCAAGACTCGACCGCCACAAATACGTATGGGTGAGTATGAGTGTGTATACGTATGTCCTGTCCTTCAAGATAGATGAAGCATCAGTGGTCCATAAATTGACCTGTTTTGGGTCGAGTCCTCACTATTGTCACTCAGACCTGACCTGACCTCACGACTAACAGGGCAGTCAATTTCAGTGCCAGGCAGTAATTGCTAACCAAGTTAATTACTAATTAAGGTACGGCTCGGCAGCTCCATATAATGATGCTGCTTAATTAACTCTGGTAATCATTAATGGTCAAATTAAGGGGGGGATATATATAGTGTTATTGCGGTTTTACTGTAATTAAGGGTCATGAATCAAGACGATTTAGTGTTTCTTAAGATCAAAAGAAAGTATTTTTGAGACTTATTAAGGAAAACAAGATTTTTGTTTTACTGTTTGTGAGTTGTGTTCTTCTCGCACGATATTCTTGTTGTCTTAAGACGTAACTTATGTCTTGACCCGCCTCGGATCAAACCTGATTACCCTCCATTCCCCCAGGTGATGTATGACCCGTAGGGGTCAATTGAATGAAAGGCGGTGTGTGTGTTCCAACATTTTTGGGTAACTCTACCTCGGCGGGTAGAGCGGACCCGGTGTCTTGGAAAAAATATTAATGACAACAATAATAATGCTAGTATGATTTTCCCGTCATGCATTCTCGTGTTATGTGTACCAGTATATACCTTAAGAACGTTTCATCGGATGAGTTTCAAACTTAAAACACGTTGCCTTCTGGTGGTGAGGTGGGGGAGGGATGAGAATCTCAGGGGGCAGCTAGGCTTCATATCTGTGTACAGTATACCAGTTGCATTACTTAAAATGTCTCCCAGGGTGAGATGGGAAGCGAGGTTGACTCTTACCTTCCCAGTACAATACTTCAGAATTTTAAAACGACACTCAGCAATTATTAATGGCGTAAACTTCGGTAATTGATACCGATAACTGGTTTAAAAGAACACGTGGGCAACCACTGCGGCATATTAGAAAACGTGTCGGTGCTGGAACCTTGATCACTTTTTTAACTTGTATGTTAGAAGCAAGCCGGGTCCCAGGGACGAAATGTTTTGTGTTAAATATGTCCTTGTGTTTTCTCTCGTGTCTTATTTAAACCAGATAATGCGTTGACTCGCTCAGTATACTTTTTTGATCAGGTAAGCAGTGTAGATAATGTTCATTATGGTCATTAACTTCATAAATTACCCACTGTATAAAATGTTTATGATAAAATATTTTAAAATTTATTAATCACGTGGTAATAATTGTTTTTAGTGATGCTTGTGTATGGTTATTTACCCTCTCGTCTCCCAGTTGCTCTTGGCCAAGGCTCGTCCTCGTCCCCCTCGCCCGGGCCGCTCAAGGCTCAGCCTGCTGCTGTTTGTGTGTGTGTGTGTTTGTGTATGTGTGTGTGTGTGTGTGTGTGTGTGTGTGTGTGTGTGTGTGTGTAGCTAGTCTTGCCCCCACATTCTTTCCAGTGTCTAGTGTTTTGAACAAAAAATGACGTTGTGTATTTTTATCACCTCCGACACATGTTAGATTTTTTTTTTTGCGGCAGGTCCTGTAGGTTATTAGAAGCCCAGCTCTTTTTTTTTATTCCACATCCCATACATTCCTAGTAGGGTAGCAGCACCTCCCCTCTCCCCTCCCCGGTACGACAAAAAACAATTTAAGGAACTCCATACTGTTTTCCGCTGCCTTCCAGTTTATATAACTTTGGGGGCTGAAGGTACATTAATCACGGATAATTAAAGCAAGTAAAACAACTAATATTTGATTGTTTATGTTGCTTAGATCATTTAAAGATTTATGCACGCAAACTTTTTAAAAATCAAGCAGTATGTTGAGAACGAGTTGCTGAGGTGTGTTTACCTAGGTCCTGGGATCACTGTCACCTTCCTCCATCCCCTGCCCAGTCTGGCCTGGTTGGTGGCATGACCGGTTAGACTGTTCATGCCAACAGCACGCTAACCATTGTAAGCACCAAAATTAGGCTTACAGATTAATGTAGTTTTGTTGTGGCTGCCTGGCCTCATGTGCCTGTAGCGTACAGGTAAATTAGAAGTTAAATACCTGTAGTTGATTTCCAGGAGCGGGCCTCATCGTCCTCGGGGTCCGGTTCCAGACCCGGGGGGGGGGGGAAGGGAGGGACATCTTCATAATTAACTGTTTGTGTTAAACTGACGTTTGTGTCACCTGAATGTGTAAGATTTATTATACTGATGTAATGTTTCCAGTAGATTGTGAGGGAATAAAACATGTTAACTTGGACTAACATATACGTATCTAATGTTTACAGGTAAGACGTGTTGCAGCCCAGGGACCTAACAGACTACTTGTCTACCTACTGTAGATTCCGGAGAGTCACTACCCCTCCTCCCCGAGCCCGGTCCCAGACATGACCCCTGTGCTAGCAGGCAGTCCGACGTAGGCACCACAGCCTGGCTGATCAGGAACTGACTTAAGGTAAATAAGCCACATGGGTTTAGCGCTTCGTGAAATACAGTATAGTGCAATACAACCTCAGAAAATAACAGTGCATCATTATAAAATACATTGTAATACAATAAAATGTATTACAATAAACACAGCACAAGACGAATTAATACTAAAGTACATTATGCCACGATACACTACAGTAGAAAACAACACAATGCGGTATAGTAGCGACCTGAGCTGTCGTGTGTGGATGTGCTTAGTGAGCTCTCTGTCAATGGAATCAAGATGTCTTCCCTGGAACAGCTGCACCTGCAGGTGAAAGAGGAGTTGAAGAAATCAGGAGAGAAATGCGGCGATTGACTGAGGAAAACAAGACGATTCGTAGTAATCCTCCTTTGGTAAATTCCCAGGACAACGAAGGAAGCTGAATAGTGGTGGATAGGAATTTTTCTGAACGAAGCTCAAGATCGAAAGGAAGGATGGTGAGTTAGTGGCTGATTCCTTTGCTGTGCTGCATGACAAGTTTGAACAAAATGAGGACGTCGCATCAGGAACCACTAAGGAAGAGAAGAACGTTTGTGGAAAAAAAAACTGCAACAGGGGGCGAACAGTAAGGAGGTAAGACCCCCCTGAGGGTCATTACCCAAAAATCTCTACAAGATCCTTATTTTTGACTCACAAATAAAGTTCATTGACAGGGTCTTTTGTCTTAGAGATAGGAAGAGGCAGAGGATTCGTATTCCTGGGGCTGGGATGCAGGATATCGTTAGCCATCTTGACTGTATCATGATTGGTAATGGGGTCAATCCTGTTATCTGTCTCAGTGCTAGGGACAGTGGTGTCAGCAAGTGTAGAACTGAAGATCTGATTAACAGGTATAGGTTAGCGATGGATATAATTAAGAAGGGAGGACACCCTGTAATATGTATTTTGCCAAGGTGAGGAAATGGAAATATATGGTTGTCCAGGGCAAATGGTGTGATGAATGGTTTGAAAAACCGACAAGTTGAAGATTGAGACACTTATGCAGCATATGGGAATCTTTATTCAGGAAACGTTTCGCCACACAGTGGCTTCATCAGTCCAATACAAAGAGGAAGGCTTTGTATTGGACTGATGAAGCCACTGTGTGGCGAAACGTTTCCTGAACAAAGATTCCCATATGCTGCATAAGTGTCTCAATCTTCAGGGCAAATGGTGTTACTTGCTAGCTGGACAAACACTGTGAGGATATTGCAGTTCCGTGCATCGACAATTGGGATGGGGGTTCCCGTATCTAGGGCAGGAGTGGGAACCTACCTACCCCACCCCTCCCCCACCCACCATCCACTCCGCCTCTGCCAGGGCCAAAGGAAAAGACGGAGGAACAGAGTGAGGATGGCCAGAAATGAGATCTGTGGTGTTTGTGGATGTTTTGGGGAAGAAACATGTATCATGTACATCATATATCATGTACAAAGCTTAATTCAGCCATGAGAAATTACCTAAAACAGGAAAGCCGTTTCGGTTTTGCCCCAGTGAGATAGAAAGCTGGTTAGCATAAAGGAAGTACTGAAAAATCGATAACCTAGAAAACGTAAGAAATTTCCTGAGGAGCTCGTCAGATATATAGAAAGACTGGGGGAGAATGGTAGGGAACAAGGAGAGGGGGGGAAATAAAGGTAAGGACCAAGGAACGGAAATAAGGGTGGAGATGGTCATTCAGAGCAAGTCAGAAGAGACAAAATAAATGGATACAAAACATAGAGAAAAAGGAAAGGGAGGAAGAGAAGTCCGTAGCAGGAAAACAAGAAACAGAAAAACCGGAATATGCTTAGAGAAAAAAACCGAAACTCTGGAAGAAATGCGCTTAGAGAAATGAAAATAACCCCTAACCTGGGTTACTGAAGGTCATTCTTTCCAGGGTACCTTTAGGCGGGAAAAATATGCGGGTTAGAATTGTTGGATTTCAGAAGGACCTGCCATGTATGGGCCAGTAGGCTTGCTACAACGTTCTTCCATTCTTATGTATGCATAAAACACGCTGCCATACAATTCGGCACAATACAGTGAAGTACAATATACTACAATAATATTACAGTACTGCAGTAAAATACATCACAGCATATCCCATGTGTCTTTTACCCACTAAGTATTCATGTATGCACTTCAAAGTACAATACAGTTTGTATTGAGAGTGTGAGATGTGAGTGTACTAAGGCGTTACTGTTACTGTGGTGAATTGCAGGGTAGTTGCTAGTGTCACCGTGACATAATGAGGTGTGCACGCACTCCACTGTGTACTTGGTCCTTTGTCGAGGCTCAGGTGTTAAGAGTAGGAGTGTGTTGTGGTGGTGGGAGGGGAGGATCACACAGCCACGAGTACCCCGTTATCCTCTCTCTCTCGCTCTCAGTTTTCTTTCCCGTCACTTACTCTCCTTCACCCTTTCACTCTACCTTTCTCTCCTTATTGCTTCACCCTCTCTCTCCGATATCCCCCTCTCCTCTGGCTGTGCCTCACCTCTAGTGATAAAGGAGCATAGCTTTCCCGAGACACAACGTAATACTGTTGCAGTTCATTACCTTATAATATTATCCTCACAGATTCTGCGGTAAAGTAGAGCCAGTGATGGGTGTTGCTGTAGGAAATGTGGGTTGATGGTGGAGCAAGTGCAGTAATGTGGTAGTTCATGGGGGAGGCAAGGTGTTACACACACACACACACACACACACACACACACACACACACACACACACACACACACACACACACACACACACACATATATATAGCGCCATGGATATTAAATAACAGAGGAACGTTAAATATATAATTGAATTTCCATGAGATTATAATGTTATTACTCATTACTTGACTTTTTGTGTTAGTTACTGGCTGTCAGAGGCACTTATCGATAGTGAATGTGTGTGTGTGCGCGCGCGCGCTTGTGTTTATGAGTAACTCTCACAATCGTGAGGTAGAGTGTTAGTGTTGATATTTGTAAGCACATTTAATATTTTAAAAAGTATCGGCTGGTATCGGCATTTTGTCACCGATTCCGACACCACAAAGAAAGGGCCGATGTGGTGTAGGTAATGAGGGTAATGTGGTAAAGTTTGCGGCAGAAGACTCGTAGTGGTGAATATATTATTGAAGTGTTTACCTGGTCTCTTTACCAGCTGACTGACAGCTGGTGCAACACCTGTCGCAGAAGAAAAAATAAATTGGAGGAGTGAAAAAAAAAGTGGAAGAGTGGGATAGAGAGAGAGAGAGAGAGGAAAGGCTTTCAAATGAGCTGAGGTAGGTAACTGCTCTTAGCTTGTAAATAATGGTAGGAACTTTTAACCTGACTCTGTAAAAAACCTTGTGTAAAGAAAAAGAAAAGAGAGACGGAGAAGAGAGGGGGCGGAAGGAGGGAAGTAGAGTAGGACAGAAAGACGGGTGGCGAGAGGAAGGGAGAGTGTTAGAAAGAAGTGGAGAGAGAGAAACGAAAAGAAGAAGGGAGGATCTGAGGAAAGGATGGAAAAAGAAGAAGAGAGGCTTTGACATTAGCCGAATAATGAGAAATTAACTTGGGTGCTGGCGGAAGGAAGAAGGGAGCTGGTATAAGCGAGAACGAAACAGAAGTAAAAACGGAGAATATAGCAAGGTTAGGTGTAAATAAAACAGTTGTAAATACAGAAGGAAACAGGGAGTAAGTATGAATTGAGTAGCAGTGAATAGAAAGAAAGGATCAGGGGTATAGAGAAAGGTAGCAGGAGTATATATGAACCAAGAAGGTATCAGGGGTATATATGAACCAAGAAGGGAGCAGGGGTATATAGAGAGCAAGAAGGTAATAGGGGTATATAGAAAGTAAGAAGGTAGCTGGGGTATACAGAAAGTAAGAAGATAGCAAGGGTATATAGAAAGTGAGATGGAAGCAGGGGTATGTAGAAAGGGAGGAGTAAATAAAAAGGAAGCAGGGGTATATAGAAAGTGAGTAGGGATAAATAGAAAGGGAGAAGAGCAGGGAAAGAAGAGTGGTGGAAGGGGATGAGGGCAGGGGGCAGGAGGCAGGCCACTACTGGGAGTTAAAATAATCCCCCGCTCAATATGCTAAGTGAAGACAAGTTCCCTGACTAATGCATACATAAGTACGGGTATACCTGGGGACATTTGAATTCCCCAGCATAGGGGAAATATCCCTGGCATTTAGGGTAGGGGTAGGGGAGCAGTTTCTGGAGGCGTCGCTGTAGTCCTTGGCAAGAATCTGACGATATTAAACTGGAATTTCTACGCTAGTTGTTACTCCTCTTTTTAAATGGTGTTTGGAATTTCCCGGCTCGCAGGAGTGCATGAATATGCATAGGGGAGTAATTTACCTGGAGTTTACCTGTGAGGTGGCTCCAGGAAGCTTGCTCCCACCTCCTGGACTGTGCCACAGCTCACCTGGAGATTAAACTAAACAGATGCTTCTTTGATCAGTCAGGCTGTTGATGTTTGCACCCTGGAAGCTTGCATTAACATTGCATCAAAGTTGATCAGCCACACTTTGAAGGAAACATTCATAGAGTTCTCTCTTGCCATCCCTGGAGGGCATCAACGAGTGCGCACGCCCGCGCGCTACTGTATTTGTGAGGGTAAGACACATGTGCAGATGTTAGGTACCTTTGTTCCTAAACATTTCGCCTACACGGTAGGCTTCGTTAATCGAATACACAGGTGGCAAATGTGGAGACAGCAGCAGTTGAGAGGTAAAAGATGACGTGATCAGTCCATCAGTCTTGTAGTTTGAGATTCTCAGTCCCTCAGCCTGGAGATATGTTCAGCTTCAACAGTGTGAGACTTAACTGTGACAGTAGAGCCTTTTATAGTGCCAGAGGTGAGGCGCGGAGAATGGAGATGACGTCACGGGAAGTGGTTCCCACTAGTAAAAGTAAGAAAACAAAAATTGAGGAACACTGCAGCAAGCCGTCTGCTGTCCCATGCTAGGCTGGACCTCAGATCCAACTCTTCTCATTCATTATCAGTGAAGATGTCCTCAATGCTTATGCTTTTGCTTCTGCTAGTGGGAGTCACTTCCTGTGGCATCATCTTTATTCCCCGCTCCTCACCTCTGGCACTATAAAAGGCTTCAGCTTCACATTGATCAAGACTATAAAATTGTGCTGCCGTTATCCTGGTTCCATTTATTCTTCCATATCTTGTCTCCAGTTATGCTCCAATTAGTAGTACCTCCATTTATCTTGGCTCCGGTTGTGCTCCCATTATACTGAACCCAGTTATGCCCTACTATTCTGGCTCCAGTTGTGCCTTTGACACCCAGGTACCTATTTATTGGCAGGTGAACAAGGGCAACGGGTGTAAGGAGACTTCATGGTGCGTCTCTACGTATTGTCACTACTAGCTTCAGTATTATTTAAAACATCGTAATTTTTATTTTTTTTTAGTTACACTCGAGTGTGTTTGTAAAGGAAAGAGTGGCAGAAAGCCTTCCTCTGACCCACTGTTACGTGTTTGTAAAAGGAAGAGATACCAAGCCACCCGTGGCTCGGTTGACAACGCTCGGGCTTCACACACTGAGTGTCTGGGGTTCAGTCCCCGGCTTGGGCGTGTTTCCTCACACCTCTGTTCGCCTAGCATTAAGTAGGTACTTGGGTGTTAGTCGGCTGTTGTGGGTCGCATCGTGGTGGATAAGATTGAAGGATTTCAATAGAAATAATAGAGTCCTCGATGACGCACTGACTTTCTTAGATGGCTAACATTCCAGATTAAAAATCCAAACAAATCTTATTTTATCTTATCCCTTGACCCAAAGGAAGGCTTTCCTCTACACTATTCCCTTTACAAAGGGAAGAGTGGTGTGGAAGCCTACCTTTGACCCACTGGCCGGGAATGAGGTTGTTATCGGCGAGGTAAGCTTATTAGCAGGTGGACGTGAGTGGTGCTTGCTGGGAGGAGAGGGGAGAAGGTTGGTAGGTGGATGTTGAGGGCAGGAGAGGTAAGTTTGGATTTTAATGAGTAGGTGTTGTGTGAGGGCGGAGGTTACCTGTAGTCGAGTCTAAGGATCACATCTCCCCATCTCTTCCCCGGCCCGGTCCCAGACCAGGCTTCCTTGTTGATAGCCTGATCAGTAAAGTTGTCCTAGCTGCCTACAGTTCAACCTAAGCACCTTAGCCAGGGTGATTAGGAACTAACTTAAGGAATTCAATAAGGTTCCCTGTTGTGATAGTGGTTAGGGAATAGACATTATGAGTGAGCGTGAGTTGGTGAGTGCTTCACACATCCCCAAACACACACATATGGTAGGACAAGTGTACAACAGTTAGGTATCATTATCCGAAAACGTTTCGCCTACACAGTAGGCTTCTCCAGTCGAGTACAGAAGAGTTAGCAGAACCAGTAGAGATGTGAAGACGATGTAATCAGTCCATCACCCTTGAAGACGTAGTTTTGAGGTGATCAGTCCCTCAGCCCAGAGAAGAGTTTTGCTCTATAGTCTGGAACAAAGTTCCAGTTGTTTTGAAAGTGAAAAAAAAATGTACATTATTGTAATGACTGGCAGTCGGACATCTAAAATTATAGTTCAGAATTTGAACATTCTCTCTATCTATCTATCTATCTACCTGTCTACAGTTTCTTCTTATCATTTATCAAAATCAAATTCGCCAAATTCTTGAATCCTCGTTACATCATCTTGAAATTATTCATTATACTCGTTGCTGCTAGTAAACCACTCGCACTTCTGCAGCTGCTGGTAAACCACTCGCACTTCTGCAGCTGCTAGTAAACCACTTGCACTTCTGCAGCTACCAGTAAACCACTCGCACTTCTGCAGCTGCTAGTAAACCACTCGCACTTCTGCAGCTACCAGTAAACCACTTGCACTTCTGCAGCTGCTAGTAAACCACTCTCACTTCTGCAGTTGCTAGTAAACCACTTGCACTTCTGCAGCTACTAGTAAACCACTCGCACTTCTGCAGCTGCTGGTAAACCACTTGCACTTCTGCAGCTGCTAGTAAACCACTCGCACTTCTGCAGCTGCTAGTAAACCACTCGCACTTCTGCAGCTGCTAGTAAACCACTTGCACTTCTGCAGCTACTAGTAAACCACTCGCACTTCTGCAGCTACTAGTAAACCACTCGCACTTCTGCAGCTGCTGGTAAACCACTCGCACTTCTGCAGCTGCTAGTAAACCACTTGCACTTCTGCAGCTGCTAGTAAACCACTTGCACTTCTGCAGCTGCCAGTAAACCACTTGCACTTCTGCAGCTGCTAGTAAACCACTCGCACTTCTGCAGCTGCCAGTAAACCACTTGCACTTCTGCAGCTGCTAGTAAACCACTTGCACTTCTGCAGCTGCTAGTAAACCACTTGCACTTCTGCAGCTGCTAGTAAACCACTCGCACTTCTGCAGCTGCTAGTAAACCACTCTCACTTCTGCAGCTGCCAGTAAACCACTTGCACTTCTGCAGCTGCTAGTAAACCACTTGCACTTCTGCAGCTGCCAGTAAACCACTTGCACTTCTGCAGCTGCTAGTAAACCACTCGCACTTCTGCAGCTACTAGTAAACAAACCACTCGCACTTCTGCAGCTGCTAGTAAACCACTCGCACTTCTGCAGCTGCTAGTAAACAAACCACTCGCACTTCTGCAGCTGCTAGTAAACAAACCACTCGCACTTCTGCAGCTGCTAGTGAACAAACCACTCGCACTTCTGCAGCTGCTAGTAAACCACTTGCACTTCTGCAGCTGCTGGTAAACCACTCGCACTTCTGCAGCTGCTAGTAAACCACTCGCACTTCTGCAGCTGCTAGTAAACCACTCACAATCAATTCTGCAGCTGCTGAATTCTCTCCAGAGTTCTTTCAGTTCATTCTCAATATTATCAAGATTTGTTTTACGTGACTCAGTCGCTGCATTGGCACTAACGAAGTAACTTTTTTTTTATCGGGGATCTAGAAATATACTACTTTTTTTGGTACGTGTGTAATATTAGTATTTTAAAAATATCGGCTGATATCGGTAACTTTTTCACCGATACCGATGCTCTGTCACAGCCCTAGAATCGACCCCCAGTACGTATTGTTAGGTGAATGCACAAACAAAAAGTTGCGCTTCACGAAGCTACCTATTGTCAGAATTATTGCACATTGTCCATTTTTTTATATCGAGTCCGTAAGGTTGGCGTCACTGACAACACTAACTAGACAAGTGTCACCAGCAGGGGCGAGGTGACACAGCAAGATTTAATTGTCTTTTGTTCCCGTATCTTTGATATACCTTTGATGAGTTTCGAGAGTCTTACTGTTGTCGGAGCCCGGCTATGGACCAGGCTTGTCTGGCCCACGTATAGTAAAATAAACTTGAGCCATGCTGACATGGAGACATTGATGAAGATACAAGAGCTAAAATGGATACCTAATCAGAGTCGGATTAAAATTTTGTAGGTCCCTGGGCTATAGGTACTGTGAGGCCCCCCGGTGATATTTTCAAAAAGAAAAAAAAACAGTAATCACAACAGTCAACAGTTCATCATATAAGTGATGTAATAACATACTATTAACTTACAGCAGTAACTGTGGACACTGCTCTGGAGACCCTCCAGCTGGCGGAGGACCCTGGGCGGCAGCCCCTGAAGCCCGTGCCTTAATCCAGCCCTGGATACCTTGTGGTGATTCCTATGTGTTACAGCCCGTTCTTCCACTTAAACAGCGAGCCTGGGCACACTAACGCGGTGTTACCCTTAGTTTTTTTTTCTTTTTTTGGTAGTGTTTGAGGTGGAGAAGAAATGAACAAAGGGTCGTAACATTTAGAGAACATGCTGGTGTATGAGAGAAATGTTTGAGTTTCGTATTGCTTTTCTTTTTATTTGTATGATTTATTTTTAAAATCTAGCCTGTATGAGTCTCCTTATGGGTGAGGGTTCCAGCCATGGTGTGCTGAAGGTCATTGGAAGGTCTGCTGTCACTGCTTGGGAAAACACCACCATGGGCTCTCGAGACAGACTTTGTACTCTTCATGATGCATGTAGTTGGAAAAAGAAATTGTTTTTGTGCATTTCGTTTATCACATGTAAGAAAATTCTTCAGCAATAGTTATATGTGTGTGTGTGTGTGTGTGTGTACTCAGAGTTTGGTTTACGGGGGTTGAGTCTCAGCTCCTGACTCCGCCTCTTACAATACAATCACAGGCATTTATAATTCGTGACCTCTTGGGTCCTATCATACCTACTTCTGAAATTGTGTATTTAGTTTAAGTAAACCTCTTCCTCGTCTAGCTAATTCCGCTTACAGTATTTACTACATTGAATCAAGAGGTATTTCCGAGTATCCCTGTGGCTCATCTGAACACCGAAACACGAAAATCATCCCGTGTGACAGCAAGAGACTAGGCGGATGGTGCAAAATACCTCCAATAAAAATCAGGGGCTCAAAGAATGCACTAAGAGAGAGAACTCAGTGTAAGAAGTCCCCGACTTTTCAGTCCCCTCCCTCCGTCCATAAGGGGACTTATCAGCAAACCTCTGGCTGTCTTCAAGAGGTAACTTGACAAGTGCCTCCAGTCACTTCCTGATCAGCTGGGCTGTCCGTACGTTGGTTGATCAGGCCTTGATTCACCAGGAGGCCTGGCCTGTGACCGGGTTGCGGGGGCGTTGAGCCACCGGAAACATCCATCCCCTCGCAGCTGTGCATCACATTTCAAGGTTTGCTCATACCCGCCCTGACAAGTCTTGAAAAGTAGTAATAAGGTCTATCCTGGTCTTTATTGTGAGATCATCAGAGTATATGTGTGTGTGGGTTGGTGGATGGTTGCACTTGCGCGCGCGCGTGTGTGTGTGTGGGTAGGTGGTTATGTGTTGGGTGCGTGTAGGTGGTTGTGTGTTGGGTGTGTGTGTGTGTGTGTGTGTGTGTGTGTGTGTGTGTGTGTGTGTGTGTGTGTGTGTGGGTGGGTGGGTGGTTGTTGGGGGGGGGGGAGAAACAGGGATATAATATGCAAGTGTCATCACTAAGGAAGGGAAAATATAGGGAATGCACCACTGGTAAGGGTAAAGTAGGGAGAGGACACCACAGGGGCGGGGAAGAAAAAATATGAGGCAGAAGGGAAAGGGGGAAACACGAAGTTAAATGAACACTGAATTACAAAAAAAAAAAAATGAAAAACATAAATACATAAATTTATATATAAAGAAAAAGAGTACAGAGAGAAAATGGGAATAAACGAGGGAAAACAACAAAATTTATCCTTTATGTGGTCAAGTGATCAAACGTCGAATAAATGTCTAGCGAATGGGTTAGGGGAAATGTGGAGCACCTGTCTGGGAAATGGGAGTGAGAGTGAGGGGGGAAATTAAGTGTGTGTGTATAGGAAATGGGGTGAGAGTGGCGAGTATAAGCAATGTGCATGTCAAGGATATGGGCGACGGTAGGAGGGAGAATGGGGCAGCCAGGCAGCAACTTATATAAATACAAATTCAGAGAAAAATATGGCGGGTATATGCGAGGTAATAAAAGCCGCTTTCTTCCTGGGATCGTTCCCTGTGGTGGGTACTGTACTTTCCATGTTGGGCTGGAGAGGGTCGAGTCTCGGCTCCAGCTTTCAAGTCATAACCCTCATTGGCGCTGTTGGTTTCTAACTTCTCGGCCCGTGTCATAACTTTTTTTTATTGTAATTATGTAAAGATTTAGCTTCCATTGCCTCCTCTTCCAGTTCGTTCCACCTTTTAAATACCCTTACTTTCAGGACATATTTCTTGACGTAATAGTGGATCATCTGGGCGTTTAGCTTCCATCTGTGTCATCTCGAACTGTTCTCTCACATGTTCTGTCAATATAGTATGTCGTAATTGTATCTTTCTTGGTTCTTGGCTCACCCATTGATATAAAAGTCTTTCCTCGTACTTCATGTCCCTCGGCTCTGGAGCTACTTTAGTTGCGAATCACTTCTTCTTCTCGATATTCTTGCTTGAGCAGGTGTAGGGCTCCATGCTGGTGCTGCATACTTTTAAGAACTTCCTGATAGAAGGTGTTAGTAATATTTTGTAGGGTTCACCACAGAGATATTTGACGGCAGTTGTTAGCTTTTCTATCCTCACATGTTCTACCAACATGTTCTGCCTACCAACGTACATATCAACATGCTCTACCTACCCAGGTACGTAGAACATGTCGATAGAAGGTACGTAGGTGTAATGTTTATGCTCAAGTCCTGTGTACGTCACCTACAGTTTTTGTTTTTTGCTCCCATATTGTATGCTCCGTCTCCTGTATTCTCTCCCACTCTTCGATTCTCATTCTCCAGGGATCCAACAGACCGTATTCGTAATTATGTGTGTATGGTGACAGTAGAAGAGAGGAGAAGGGAGAAGAGAGAGAGTGGGAGGGGATGGGGAGGAGAGGGACATGAGAGGCGCAGGAGAATGAAAGATGTTAGAAAGCGAAATGAAGGTGTGGGAAGGAGGGAAGATAATGAGGAACGGGAAAGAAAGGAGAAACAACAGAGGAGGGGGAGAGAGGACGTGAAAAGAGACGCTTCAGGACCAAAAAAAATGTACGAATTACTTAATGTGATGCCTGAGGGGAGGGAGAGAGAGAGAGAGATACGGAACAAAGGGATGTAGTGACAATAGGAGAGGCAGGAGGGATACAGAGAGGCGCACACTAACATACAGAAGCAGTGAGACAAAGGCACAGAGACAGTGATGTAGGGTGACTCAGGGAGAGACAGACTTAATGGCCAATAAACTTGTTTTGCGTGACGCGAGGGAGGGAGAGAGGAGTGATAGAAGGGGGAGGAGAGGGAGGGGGTTGGAGGGAGGAAGAAGTGATGGAGGTGAGCGGGAGTTAGGTGGGAGTAATGGAGGCGGGAAGGAGGGAACATTATGCTTGTGGTGTGTTAACTGTTGTCTCCCTACACCACCAACAACACCATGTTATATAACCTAGGGGATGAGGTAGGTAAGAGGAGGGGAAGACGAGGGAAGAGGGGAGAAAATGAGAAAATTGTAAGGGAGTTCAGGGATGATAAGTGGGATAGGCAGGATAGAGGAGGTAAAAAAAAATGAGAGAAGTGGAAGGAAGAAACAGGTGAGGGGGAAATTGTGTACTGGTGAGGACTGACTAGTCTGGCTAATATTTTTTTATCTCTATACAAGCAGAAGGCTCTCTCCATTCTCCTTGCATGCTGTCATGTTATTCTATGGTATGGTATGCCATGCCCCATCCTGGGTAGTCCATAGTCCGACCTCAGCACCCACACCTTCCTAAACTTACCCCATCTTGATACTGGATTCAGTTCACGGGCTTCCAACTGAAGCTGCCGCCACTGCTCCTCTACCATTACCACCACTACTTATGTACCACTACTCATCTCGCTCAACTGGCAAACCTAAGCAGTTCAAGAACCTTTCTCAGGACTTCAGTGACCACTGCAAAAATATGCAACACTTCGGTATTGTGTCGATACTTACAATATAAACCCACGTTTGCTATATCTCAACCGGAGTTTCATACTTCTCGTTCTTGTCATCCTGTCTGTTGTCTTACACGTCAGATAACTATTTGTGTGTGTCGAATGTATTTAGCATCAGTTGAATGAGATTTCATTGGCTGTTACCTAGGGAAGAACAGGTAAATGGCTCTTGAGTCTTCCCTCAAAGGATTCGTTTCTTAATTAAAATATGAGCTTTATTGCCCTTTTCACTATCCTTTCAGTTTTTATTCAAGTATAATGTAATTTCTGAATGAAAAATGAAGATATTTACGTTGAACTTTGACAAGAGCATTAGACTCGGTATTGCTTCTGGTCTTTTGTACTTGAAATTTTTGTGTGTGAAACTTGGGATTCATTTGGCTCTGCTGTTCGTGTCTAGACTCTGTTTACTCTACCTGAAGTCATTGCTAATGACCACTTCAAGGTCCCGGTCTGTTTATTACACCTTGTGGGTTTCCCTACATTCCATATTTAACATAGTTGTATCTAAAATTCATAAAGTTTACATTAATCAGCATTGATGTTTATTTTCCACGTTTCCGATCGAGGTTCTCCGGATAAAGTCTACCTCGGTCACAGATGCGGCATGTATGCTAAATGTTTTGGTCTCCCGGTTACCTGGAGGTTACCTGGAGGTTATTCCGGGGATCAACGCCCCCGCGGCCCGGTCCACGACCAGGCCTCCCGATGGATCAGGGCCTGATCAACTAGGCTGTTACTGCTGGCCGCACGCAGTCCGACGTACGAGCCACAGCCCGGCTGATCCGGCACCGACTTTAGGTATCTGTCCAGCTCTCTCTTAAAGGCAGCCAGGGGTTTATTGGCAATTCCCCTAATGCTGGATGGGAGGCTGTTGAACAGTTTTGGGCCCCGGACACTTATGGTGTTTTCTCTTAGTGTACCAATGGCGCCCCTACTTTTTATTGGCGGCATTTTGCATCGCCTGCCCAGTCTTTTACTTTCGTAGGGAGTGATTTCTGTGTGCAGATTTGGGACCATTCCTTCCAAGATTTTCCAAGTGTAGATTATGATATATCTCTCCCTCCTGCGTTCCAACGAGTACAAGTCAAGTGCTTCCAAGCGTTCCCAGTAGTTAAGGCGCTTGACAGAACTTATACGTGCAGTAAAGGATCTCTGTACACTCTCTAGATCTGCGATTTCACCTGCTTTGTATGGAGATGTTAATGTACAGCAGTATTCCAGCCTAGAGAGAACAAGTGATTTGAAAAGGATCATCATGGGCTTGGCATCTCTTGTTTTGAAAGTTCTCATTATCCATCCTATCATTTTCTTTGCACGTGCGATCGTGGCACTGTTGTGATCCTTGAAAGTGAGATCCTCAGACATTACTACTCCCAGGTCCCTTACATTATTTTTCCGCTCTATTGTATGGCCGGAGTCAGTAGTATACTCTGTTCTAGTTATTATCTCCTCCAGTTTTCCATAACGGAGTAGTTGGAATTTGTCCTCATTGAACATCATATTGTTTACCGTTGCCCACTGGAAAACTTTGTTTATATCTTCTTGGAGGTTAACCGCGTCCTCAGCAGATGACTTGATCAACTAGATTATTAGTGCTAGCCGCATGAAGTCCACCGTATGCACCATATCCCGCTTGAGCAGGACTGTCTTGAGAAACTTGCACAGTTCCTCCAGGTAACCTCCAGGTTCCCTCTTGAAGACAGCCAGGGACCTGTTGATAATGTACCTTATGTATGAAGGGAGGGCATTTAAAAGTCTTGGACCCTTCACACTTATTGAGTTTCCTTTCGTGTACTCATTGCACCCCTGTTTTTCATTGGAGGTATTGGGCCGCAAAGCTCAGTACAAGGCACAAGTGGTCTTACGATTTGAATATGCACCACTGACTTGTATTACCTTATCCCCGTCTCATCTGGGACTTTTAAACAAAAGAGAACCTTGCAAGACGACTCATTTCTCATCTGGACCCGACCTGGATGGGTCTGTCATTTCAGCAAAGCCTTTAACACTGGAGAGATATGAGTGGCCTTACTGTTATGTACAAAGACAATATTGTCAAGGTACCACACTTGGCCCCACTTCGTGGACCACGAGAAGACTGCTTCTGTACCACAAGACGGGCAGCAAACGCCACCCACACTCTGGCTGTATCCGTCTGAAGAACATCACTTCATCCGAGATCATTAATTTTTAGAGTGATTTGAGTATGGAACATGTCGTACAGCTTAACAACATTGATGAAAGAAAATAAATTGACCAAATGAAATCTTTGGCTCACATCTAGCTCCAGTTCCATTCTGTTCTCTGTTTGTATGTTCCATTATAAAAGTTTAATAAAGGCAATGTAAGGAAAGGCTTTCAAATTAGCTGAGGTAGGTAACAGCTCTTAGCTTGTAAATGTAGGTAGGAACTCTTAACCTAACCTTGTAAAACCCCTTGTGTGTGTGTGTGTGTGTGTGTGTGTGTGTGTGTGTGTGTGATAGAGAGAATGGAGAAGGTACTGATAAAGGATGGGATGTGAGAGTGCAGGATAGATAACAGAAAGGAAATGTGCCGAGAGGGAGGGAGGAAGTTTTCAAACAAAATGGCGTTGGTTTATTGATAAGTGAAAAAAATCACGTGACACTGTTCCCTGCCATAAGATAACTAGTTTAGTGGTGCCGGCTTTATGGCAGTACTATGACAATCACATGGTAACAATGACTGCCGATTTACCGCTCGGACTCGGTGTTCTAAGGATTAAGGAGTTTATTTCCTAGCATAGTTTACAATGTGTAATTACAATATTGATTTGCTAAGTGCAAAGAAAGCCACTATCATGCCGAGGCATTTCGGGCATTTCTGAGTGGTAGAGAATGAATGTTACAGGTAAAATTATATGTAGGGTTTATAAGGAGAAATGTGCAGTTAGATGGGAGTGCACCTAAGGAAGGGAATGAGAAAGTATAGATAAGAGGGAAAGTACAGATAATAATGTATAGGGAGGAATAGGTTGAGAGAACAAGGGAGGCAGCATCGGCGGTGTCTTCCCCACATGTTTGGGAGAGTGGATAGAGCCGATGGGGACATCTAAAGGCAGGCTTGGCCGACGCCTTCTGGTGGTCCCACGTGAGGAGACATTAGCTCAGCGGGACCCACCACCGGCACACCCCTCTCCATTCTCCTCCTTCCTCTTGCTCCTCCTCTCAGGACGACGGGTCGCGGAGGACTGGTGTATGGATTAAAGAGTGTGGTTAATATGTCAATCAGTGAAGATATCTGATGGTTTAAGACGGGCATCCGGAGCTTATAGCAAAACCCGTCCTCCACATTTGAAACCGTGGGTGAAATGGCTCTCTTGAAATTATGAACGCCTCGCGCCTACTCTCGCTGCCAGAAGTTAGCCACACTTTTTCTTTTTAATTGTCGTCCGGTAATTATACAGAAAATAGGTTAATATACGTTAACTTACCCTAATGTGTCCAGTCGTATGCTATCCTGTTCTGTTCTTATCTTGCCTAACCTAGCCGACAGTAATGAATATTAAAAGTTTCATCGAGAATTCGTGCGTGCCGAAATGCACGAAAGATAATGCGTGTGAAACTGTCTGGCCAAACTGGAGAACAGATTTTATAGCAGGGCTAAACTCGGCAACAATCTGCGAGGGAGGGAGAAGGATGTGTGCTGGCAGAGGCAAGGTCAAGCAGGATAAAAAAGAGGGTAGGATTTGCGAGAGTGGTATCGTGTGTCGTGAGTGGGATCTTCCTCCACAACACACACCAGCAGCCTCTCCTACCATCGATCTTACTGTTGTCTTCTTACACTATCTTAAGAAGTGATCTTGTGGGATCTTCCTCCACAACACACATCAGCAACCTCTCCTACCATCGATCTTACTGTTGTCTTCTTACACTGTATTAAGAAGTGATCTTGTGGGATCTTCCTCCACAACACACATCAGCAGCCTCTCCTACCATCGATCTTACTGTTGTCTTCTTACACTATCTTAAGAAGTGATCTTGTGGGATCTTCCTCCACAACACACATCAGCAGCCTCTCCTACCATCGATCTTACTGTTGTCTTCTTACACTGTATTAAGAAGTGATCTTGTGGGATTTTCCTCCACAACACACATCAGCAGCCTCTCCTATCATCGATCTTACTGTTGTCTTCAATGGAAATAAGTCACTCTGTCTGACTTTTTTGGGTTATCCTAGGTTCTCTACACATATGCTGCTATGTATGATAATTCTATGTAACTGTATTTGTGTATACCTGAATAAATTTACTTACTTACTTACTTATTCTTACACTAGCTCAGGAAGTGATCTTGTTCATCTCGACTCCCGAGTTATCTCACTCGTGTGGTTTATTTATTAAGTGTATGGAAGCTTATACTTGAGGGATGTGTACCAGACGTACCTGTGACTAGTTTTGTGAATTGTCTGCTCTCGTATTTTATTTTACAAGACGCTAAACCTAATAGAAGAATAGTCTCTTAGCATTCCTCCTACCCCTGACACCGCTTCACCTGACACCCCAGCCGCTGACGCCTTGGCCCCTGACTTCTCAGCCCCTCACAACCCTGCCCCTACCCCTGCCTCTTACGCTTAAATAGTTTGACTTGAAAGAGATTATGCATATGGTTTGAACTGAGACTAATGGTTTTAAATTTGTTTTGTTTATATCGTTATATTATGTTTAATATGGCAGCAGACTGGTCACTTGTTATTGTTGTTGGTAGCAGCGTTAGGTTAGCTGAATATTGGTAATGATAGCCGCGACTTATTAATGTTTCCAGCATCTTATACATAGAACCCTAAATAACCACTTGGTTATAATGCTTTGCAAACCATCTTAGAGATAGGCTGGGAATGTGAAGATTTCATGACTTTACATGTGTGGAGTATACAGAAATTAGGGATGCACTGAGGAGCCTCTCCAGCAAGAGAGTTATATATGACAGGTTGCCTGCTGAAGCATACAGATTTGCTGCGGATTGACTCACAAGTCTTCCTAAGAATAAGAATGCTTGCATTATACACCAGTGCATCCGAAACCGGATCTTAAATATGTTCATCTGTTAAAAAAACACAGCGGTCAACAGGCCCAGGACGGGCTGAGTCAGCAAAACAACCCTTGAAACCGCTCACAGGTAATGTATGAAAACGATAGCAACAAAGCATTTACAACAATTTTATATAAAGTCTTTGAAAACTGTAATAGAAAAATAGACACATGTGGAATAGGATGTGATTCTTGAAGATTGAGACATGGGAATCTTTATTAAGGAAACATTTCTCCACACAGTGGCCTCTTCAGTCCAGTACAAAGCAAAGAGGGGTAAGGAGAGGAGGAGTTTGAGGTAATCAGTCCCTCAGCCTGGAAACGATGTGTTCAGTCCATCACTCTTGTGATGAACTTGTCAGTTTTCAAACCATTTATCAAAGATGTGATCCTTTCTTGACAACATCGTCAATAAAGGATCGGATTATACTGAGCTTGTCGCTTTTTTTTTCCCCCTGTTGTCAGTATTTAATCCTGTTTGTTTTTAAAGATTGTTGAAAAAAGTATGATATACTGAGACAGGAAATTGAAGACATCTCTATTAATTGTCCATATTGAACTCGTCGCAAGTTCCTAAAAACACTGATGATTGCGGCTAGAAAAGTCAGAAGACAGGAGACGTGCAGCGAGCACCAAATAACTTAAGCCGCTAACCAGAAGGCCTAATCTGGGTGTTTTCCATCGTCTTGATCACACCCCGCTGGGATAGTTAGAGTAATTCCTTTGCAGTCATTTCGTATAGCTTATGTATGCAATGCAACATGGACATAGAAACCCACTAAAACATTTGTTATTATCGGGTTGCAGTCTCTTCAAAAGCAGTTCATTCTTATAGTCGACGCAAAACGTGGATAGTCTTAGTATTCCAGATACCTTGTCATTAACAATAAAGTGTTTTGCCATAATCTATAAGGTTTGCATTTAGGTTTCTCTGAAAAGCTGGATTTTTGGACACTAATAGCACACAAAATGCGTGCTAAAGCGATAACTGGCAAAGTAGGCAGATGGATCTTCAACTTCCTATCCAGTCGAACACAAAGAGTAGTGGTAAACAGAGTTAAGTCGGAAGCTGCCATTGTGAAGAGCTCTGTTCCACAAGGCACTGTACTCGCCCCTATCCTGTTTCTCATCCTCATATCAGACATAGACAGAGATGTAAACCATAGCACCGTATCATCCTTTGCAGTCGATTCTAGGATCTACATGAGTGTGTCACCCATTGAGGACACGGCAAATCTCTAAGAAGATATAAACAAAGATTTCCGATGGGCAACGGAGAACAATATTATGTTCAATGAAGAGAAATTCCAACTACTACGTTATGGAAAACTGGAGGAAATAATAGCTAGAACTGAGTATACTACAAACTCTAATCACACAATAGAGCGAAAAAGTAACGTGAAGTACCTGGGAGTGGTAATGTCCGAGAATTTCACCTTCAAGGACCACAACAATTCCACTATCACATCTGCGAGGAAACTGATAGGATGGACAATGAGAACATTCAAGACAAGAGATGCCAAGCCAGTGATGACCTTTTTTAAATCACTTGTTCTCTCTAGGCTGTAATACTGCTATACATTAACATCCCCATTCGAAGCAGGTGAAATTGCAGAGCTAGAGGTTGTACAAAGAACCTTTACTGCATATATAAGTTCCATCAAACACCTTAACTACTGGGAACGCTTGGAAGCACTTGTACTCATTGAAGCGCAGGCGAGAGAGATGCGTCATAATATACACCTGGAAGACCCTGGAGGGACTGGTTCCTAATCTGCACACAGATATTACTTCCTACGAAAGCAAAAGACTAGGCAGGCGATGCAACATACCCCTCAGTGAAAAGTACGGGCGCCATTAGTACACTAAGAGAAAACACAATAAGTGTCCGGGGCCCAAGACTGTTCAACAGCCTCCCACCAGCCATAAAGGGAATTACCAATAGATCCCTGGTTGTCTTCAAGAGGGAGCTGGACAGATACCTAAATCAGTGCCGGATCAGCCGGGCTGTGCTTCGTACGTTGGACTACGTGCGGCCAGCAGTAACAGCGTCGTTGATCAGGCCCTGATCCACCAGGAGGCCTGATCATGGACCGGGCCGCGGGGGCGTTGATCCCCGGAATACCCTCCAGGTAGGTAGGTAGGTAGGTAGATTCTGAGATAATGTTCCGGCGTATGGCCCTGTCCTCTGTCCACACTTTGCATTTAGTCGTTGGCATCTCCTAGTAATGATAAGATCTTGCAGTCTTTTGACCTTGTTACTTTCTCCAGATGCTGAACTTGATGCATATTATGATGGACAGTTGATTTGCTAGTTTGTGTCTGTACTCTTCTACTTTCTTCAATCTCATTTGCTAGTTCTTTAAAAAAGTACTTCTTAAACATCTATTTGAGAGACCAAGATTATATTCGACATTATTTTTGTGTAATGCTTGTTAGCTAAGTTACCAATTTCGTCATGTTCCTGGAGGCCTATGTGAGAGGGAATCCACAAAAGCTTAACTATAATACATTAATAATTTGCGCATATCTGTGTCTAGCTTCATACAAAAGCATGCTACATTCAGATCTCAGGCTGTTCATAGCAAATAATGAGGGAAGATAAATTCATTTACAATTAAACTGTGTAAGGTCGTAGTTTACACAAGTTTCAGAGCAACAAGTATGCCAAATAGTTCAATTCGTAAAGTGGAAGCCCAGTTATTAATCTTAATTCACCTCTGTATTAAAGTACCATCAGGCTGGTTCACGATAACAGCACTTCCCGCACTCCCGCTGTCAGAGTTAAGGCAACCATGAGCGTAATCTGTATGATGTTAGTCTTAAGGTCGTGTATATGTCCAGACCACTGAGTTAGAAAGTAATCAAAGTTGAGCATTGTGCACGATTAGTTTTTTTGGGAGGTAGGTGGGCATAGTGATATCAAAAGCTGTTATCTTCCAGGGTGACAGATAACAGCTGATGGGCATCTTGGGAGGGGCTTCCAGGTATACAGCAAGAAAACTTGAACTAGCAGTGGAATTGTTTGAAATAGCAATGAAAGCCTCTCAACCAGCAGTGGTAGGTGAACCTAGCAGACATGGTGGTGGTGAACAAGGGTAACCTGTTTACTATCAGGCGCGCAGTAGTGTGTGTGCTTCACCCACTGGTCAGCGGAGACTCCTGGGAAACCGAGAATGCCATGCAAATGGAGAATTAACGAGCCACAGATGCCGTTAACGAAGTTGTTGAGAGTGTAAGGAACAGTTCATCAACGACGTGCATTTCACTGATATTGCATCTTGTAGGGAACAAAAAAAAAGAAGGAACGAGTAAGGAAGCCGCATGTAAACACTGAACTTGAGTCTGTAAGACGGGACTAGAAAGTTCATCGTACGGGGCAAATAAAAACGAGCCTTTGGCGTGATTAATAAGTGTACAGATAAATTGTTTAACGAGTATACATGGTGTTGAACGAAAGTACATATTGTTCGTGTGTGTACACATTGTTCAAAGTATTGTTGAACAAGCATAAAGTTGCTCAGTGTGTACATATTTTTTGACATGTTCATATTCAATGAATGTACATATAAGATGGATAACGAGAGAAAACAAGCACTGAGTAACGAAAGAACAAAAACACTAAGATAACATTATATCTTATTATTATTATAATCAAGGGGGAAGCGCTAAACCCGGAGGATTATACAGCGCCTGGGGGAGGGGGGAATGTGGAAGGCATTCAGGCTTAATTCGGGGAACTGGAGCACAGATCCAATTCCCTAAATCAAGAGCCCCTCACCAACATCAAGGAACCTTCCTCGAGGGGATAATAATAATAACATTATATCAACATCCGTGATCCCAGACTATTCAGCATCTTACCAGAAGGTATCAGAAACACTGCTGGAACAAGTGTTGAAATCTTAAGTATCTTCACCAGGTGTCAGATGGATGTGGGTGCCAGCTGGCCACCGGCAGCAATAGCCTGGTTGACCAAGCAAGCACCAAACGAGCTTGGCCCAAGGCCGGGCTCTGGGAGTAGAAAAAACTCGGAACTCATCAAAGGTATAAAGGTAATGGTGACTTGTAGGATAACTTGGTGACCGATGAAGAGGTTAACCTTGGGCAGGTGGAGGTGAGGCCTCGTACCAGTCATGACGCTCACTACCACACCTCCTCCAGCTCACTAACACTGCCTCTCACACACACTTCCTTCTGTAACACCAATACATGCACAGCATTGTGTAGCTGCTTCTTGACTTACACCATCACTCAGCTACACCTGTTGACTGACACCATCACTCAGCTACACTTGCTGACTTACACCATCACTCAGCTACACTTGCTGACTTACACCATCACTCAGCTACACTTGCTGACTTACACCATCACTCAGCTACACTTGTTTACTTACACCGTCACTCAACTACACTTGTTGACTGACACCATCACTCAGGTACACTTGCTGACTTACACCATCACTCAGCTACACTTGTTGACTGGCACCATCACTCAGCTACACCTGTTTACTTATACCATCTCTCAGCTACACTTGTTTACTTACACCATCACTCAGCTACACCTGTTGACTTACACCATCACTCAGCTACACTTTGCAGCCTTCCATCTGGGGTAAAGTTTCTTGGACACTTGTTGTTTTGCACTCAGCATGCAACCCACGACAGTCAGCATCCACGCTGCTGTTTGCTTTGAAGTGAACAGAAGCAAGAAATGTAAAGAGACTTTCATATGTTGCACCTTGCCCCTGAATTGACCCCGGAAGATTCGATTGTGAATGTTCTGATCACGATTTATGCTTATCCGGAGTTAGCTCTCGATAATAGAGAAGCCATACTCGAAGAACATTGTTAAGACATCCTGGCCCCACCCAGACTTGTTATCTTCTGACCACAACATATCAGAAACACTGCTGGAACAAGTGTAGAAGTCTTCGAGAAGAAACCCGACAAGTAATAAGTACCTCCGCTAAGTGCCAGATCAGGCAGGCTGTGATGGGTATGTGGGTCAGAAAAGCCGCCAGCAGGAACAGCCTGGTTGACCAGGCAAGCACCAAGCCTGGCCCATGGCCGGGTTCAGAGAGTAGATAAACTCTCGAAACTCTTCAAAGGTATATCAAAGGTAGCCCAGGGCCGGACTGAGTAGGAAAACTCTCGAAACCCATCATAGGGATAACAAAAGTATACTTGTATCTGTAGGAAAGAGGTAAAGGCATTCAGACCTAACTCGACTACCTCGTGTCTATAAAATGTTAACCCTCAAGAGAGGGTCCTAGCAGATAGGGGCTCTTGATCCAAGGAAATGGACCTGACCTCCCCTTGGATCCAATCTGCCTCCAATTCTCCCAAGCTCTGTATAATCCTAGGGATGTAGTGCACCCATTCCTTCCCATAAATGTTGTATTGATAATCTGTAAACTGGGACAAGGTATGCGATATATTTCCCTAATACATGTATATTCATAAGAGATAGAAGCTCAGTGAACATAGCATCACCTTCCTTGTTAATATCAAGGTGTCGTTCTTAGTCTTTGATGTCCTGAAAGTCACTCGAGAAAGCTCAAGGAACAGTAATAAAAGTGACTTGAGAAAGTTTAAGGTACAGTAATGTGACTTGAGAAAGTTTAAGGTACAGTAATGTGACTTGAGAAAGTTTAAGGTACAGTAATGTGACTTGAGAAAGTTTAAGGTACAGTAATGTGGCTCAAGAAAGCTCAAGGTACAGTAATGTGGCTCAAGAAAGCTCAAGGTACAGTAATGTGGCTCAAGAAAGCTCAAGGTACAGTAATGTGGCTCAAGAAAGCTCAAGGTACAGTAATGTGGCTCAAGAAAGCTCAAGGTACAGTAATGTGGCTCAAGAAAGCTCAAGGTACAGTAATGTGGCTCAAGAAAGCTCAAGGTACAGTAATGTGGCTCAAGAAAGCTCAAGGTACAGTAATGTGGCTCAAGAAAGCTCAAGGTACAGTAATGTTGCTCAGGGAAGCTCAAGGTACAGTAATGTGACTTGAGAAAGCTCAAGGTACAGTAATGTGACTTGAGAAAGCTCAAGGTACAGTAATGTGACTCGAGAAAGCTTAAGGTACAGTAATGTGGCTCAAGAAAGCTCAAGGTACAGTAATGTGACTTGAGAAAGCTCAAGGTACAGTGACAGTGAATTAGTAGAGACAAGAGTTAAAAAATAAAATTGTTATTGTGGATTAAAGAATGTCTAACAGATACAAATTTGTCGGTTTACCATCTGGAGAAGACCCGGGCCGGAAGTACCGGCAAATCCCTAATGAATGAATGGTACATACTCAGAAGTATATTTACGAGTAAATGGATAAATATGACACATGTGCAATACTTGTGTATTTTTATTGCCGACTAATGAAGATATCCAAGTGTTACACACATGTGTTTGTCAAATTGTATTGCATCAATAATGAGACACACTACTTATGTTTTATTCATCAGCTGGTCGATATCGTGTACCATCAATAATGAGAAACAATACCTGTCTTATTCATCAACTTGCGGGTATTGTATACCATCAATAATAAGAGACATTCCATTAATCTCACCCCTTTCCCTCTTCCCCATGGAGGGGGGAATATGTAAAGGGGCTCCGGTTACTTTTAATGGGAATTACTTAACGTGGTTACATTTAAGTAGGGTTGCTCATCTAGCAGATTGGGAGGACTTCGTGATGTCCAGTAGGAGGTGTGTTTACACCTGATAGCTCCTTCTGAAATGAGGAGGGAAGGGAATGGTACCTTGATGCTGGGGAGTGAACTCCCATTCCCCATGTGCTGTATGGTCCCTGTGGGTTTAGCGCTTCCACATGAATGTAACAGTAATTATTTCATAGAGAGTCAGTATAGTGGAGAAATCACAACAACCCCAGAAATAAAAATGAAGCCTAGACAATGTTCAGGTCCTTCCTGAGCCATTATCAAGAAGCGGAAAAGAGGAGAAAGCCAAAAGTTAGGTCAAGGCAGGTGAAGGTGAGGAAACAGCTAAGGTGAAGTCAAGTCACGCGTGTTCTCAAGATTAAAACGTAAGACAATGCACTGAGAGAGACAAGCGTCTACACAATCAAAGCCGAGACTAAGATTGAGGACAGGGATGGATCCCGGTGGAATACTACCACACGTTGCAGAACAGGCAGCGTGTGGGGGACAACGTTTCGCTCATATATATATATATATATATATATATATATGTTGTGCCTAATAGGTAAAACTGGTCACTTAGCAAGAAGTCATTTAAAATAAAGTCCTTTCTAAAATTTTCTCTTATACGTTAATGTAAAAACTTATAATTTTGCACCAAGAGAATCTTAGAAAACTTACCTAACCTTATTATAGCAAGCGCAATTTAATTTAGCGTAATCCAATGAAATATATTTTAGTTAAGTTTTCAGTAATTTAATAATAAACAAACAGAATTAAATATATTTTTTCATTAGGTTTAGAATGATTTTTGCGAAATTATTAAATACACAAATTTTCGCTTGCCTTATTCGGCAAGAAGAACGCTGCTATATACGTAAACCAAAATCGCAAGTTTTGCTTATTCGGCACGACGTATATATGCACTCAATAACATACTTGAAGACAGATACTCAGAAAATGAATTGGTTTGTATATTTTGACCTGTTGGGGTCCTCTTCGGCAGCTACAAAAAAGAAAGGAGAACATGGATTTAGAGGAAGGCTGGGCCTCTCAACTATGCAGGTGATAATGGAGCGTCAGGTCAGCGCGTGGGAGGACAGGTTAGGGAGTGAGTGTGATGTAAGGTCTTGAAGTAGATGACTGGAACCAAACTTTAAATCTAGGCAAGTAGTTCTTCTGTACTATGTAATTCCTGATCTTGTGCTGGCGTTCTGTGCTGGTATGTACTTCTTAAGGGCGAATTTTGAAATGACGTCTGGTTTCCATTGTCCCTGTGATAGGTATGAGAGCAGATTCTATGCTTTTGCGTTTGTAGCTGCAGTGTGATATGTGTGATGGTGGCAGCTTCCCAATGAATATTGTGATTATTGTTGGTAACATGTTGAAAAATGGCTGAATTATTCTGTTCATAACGTATTACCTTATGGTGCTCCATGATCCTCGTGGATAGTATTCGGCCTGCCTGCTCGATGTATACATGGTCGCAATCTTTGCATGGTATCTGATCGACTCCTGATGTGTCTTGTGTAACTGAACGCTTGTGTTTCTTGGCAAAAGAGATTCCCCAGTTTGTTAGGGTAGATGGTGATTATGTTGGTCACTTTGTTGAGACGATTGATTATACCTTCTTGGTAAACAACTCCATCCAGTAACCTCAACTCAGTGTACCTTACCACCAAGGTACAATCAGTCATCTGAACAAAGTGACCAACATAATCACTTTGTCCTAACAAATTGGGGAATCTCTTTTCCAAGAAACACAAGTCTCTTCAACTATATTTCTTAGAATGTAAGCGAGAAAAAATAGATAATTTACATCTGGAAAATCCTAGAGAGACTAGTCCCAGACTTGAACACTGTAATAACTTCACATGACAGACTTGACAAACGGTGCAAAATACCTGCACTAAAATGCAGGGACGCGGCCAGTTCACCAACACGGAACTCGATAAGTGTGAGAGGTTCCAGACTCTTTAACGTCATCTCTCCGTGCGTACGCGGAATTACCAAGAAACCTCAGGTGATCCTCAAGAGGAAACTGGACGAATTTCTCAAATCAGTTTCTGATCACCCGGGCTGTGGTTCGTACGTCGGACTGCGTGCGGCCAGCAGTAACAGCCTTCAGGAGACCTGGTCCCTATGCAAAAAACGGGAAAAAAAGAATGAATATTAATTTATTTTGGATTGCTGCTTCAACGGCGGTGAAGTCTCTTCTCCCTGGATTTTGTAATCCCTTTCTTAATTTTTTCCCTCTCGTCCGCACCTCGCCTGTATTTTTTCATGACGGTATAGATCTTTTCCTCGCATAAAGGCACAATACCCATTGTATCAGTAATATTTTATTACGTTGCGTATTGTAAGGTTATACTGCGGCAGGGGACGGGGAGTCCCTTCATCGATCCCCTCTATCACAAAGTTTTGCTCACCAGAAGTTTTTTCTGAGGCGAAACATATTGTAATAAAAGTTTCCTAACGTTGCCCATGTGTCTGTTTCATACATGGATTGCCCTTCAGGGAAATGATTTAATATGACTACGATATTGTTGTAATTATTATTTAAATAATTTCACTGTGACAGTGATACATGGCAATATTGCAAATGTTACACAATAAACTATCTTATATGTCACATTTGTCAGTCTTTGGTATCGATTTACTTCCGCTTGTCACATTTGTTACGCTGAAATGACATCAGTAAATAATGTTTGACATTCTTCGTGTAATGAATTAAATGAATGTTGTGATGGGCAGGGTTGTACCCCAGTTGCCCTTACCGAGTTTTTGTTGCGGGGGTCGAGGCTCAGCTCTTGGCCCCACCTCAATGTTCAAAGAATCGGAGTTTAATTGTTTCTGGCCTGTTTGGGCCTTACCATACATACTCATCAGACTGTGTAAGAAGTTTTGCCTACAACGGTAAGTTTCGCTATATCTACTTCAAGATGGAAGCTAAAAACAGTTGAAAAAGAGACGTTAGTAAATGTGTCTTCAGTCTCATTGACGCGAGTTCCTGGGTGAGGAGGTTGTGTACATTATCTGTAAACAGTTACTGGGTCACTGTATCATATCTTCACTTACTGCTCGATTTTTCTGTGTGAGAAAAATCTATTTTGCAGTTTTCTCGCTTAGGTAATTGGAATTCATTAGTAATTTTAATAGCCTAGGAGATGATGGGATAAAGGATGTATCTTCAGGTATTCCATGAAGGGTTCATCAGATAAGGGAGCTTCAGAGGAGAGCTGGAGTCTCTGTTTGAATTACCATCTCTCCGGATGGCTTATCCCACTCCATCATCACAGAGAGGCAACAAAAATTATACGTAGAGAGAGAGAAAAAAAAAAGTATAGTGGGGGTGGGGAGGGAATTTGTACTGCATTACTTTTTAAGTCAATGTTCTCTCTAAGCTGGAATACTGTTGCACCCTAACAGTTCCGCTCAAGGCAGGCGAAATTGTAGACCTGGAGAATGAGCAGAGAACCTTCAAGCACCTAAATTATAAGGAACGTTTGAAGTCCCTTGATCTAGAAAATTCTAAAGGGATTGGACCCAAATCTGCACACATACATCATTCCCTTTGAAAGTAAGAGGCTCAGTGAGCGGTGCATAATATTCTAATGAAAAGCAAGGGTGTAATGTTTACACTAAGAAGAAACTCAAGTATGAAAGGATCAAGAATTTTCAACACCCTTCCTTCATACATAAGGGATGATTACCAATAGGCCCCTGGTTGTCTTCTTGAGAGAACTTAGTAAGTTCCTCAGGTCAGTTCCTGATCAGTCATTCTGTGGTGCACACGTTGGACTAGTACAGCTAACAGCAACATCGGCAGGCACTGACCCCTCGGAACATACATACATGCCTGTATTATGTATAGACTGTATACATGCCTGTATTATGTATAGACTGTATACATGCCTGTATTATGTATAGACTGTTTCAGGGGTCTTCAACCCCCCTCCACGAGGCCCGGTCCCAACCCAAGCCTCCCGTTCGATTGCCTGATTAATGAGGCTGTTGGTGCTGGACGCACGCAGACATAAAGAAAACATAGATAATATAAGCATATTCATTCTTGCAATAACCTCTCGACATTTTAAAATTACATCATATGCCTAAGAACATAAACTAAGAGGAGGAATTTTTTTTAGTAAAATTGGATACATCAGCAGTTTGTTGCTACACTATTGTATATGATAGCTACACAGTGGGAAAAAAAACTTGATGTTTCCCAGTTATATTCAAGAGTTCCAGAGGTTTCCTTCCGGTATAGGTGGAGTTACTATTACTTGGTAATTACTATCAGGATAGCCTATTCTATACCTGGAGTTTACCTGGAGAGAGTTCCGGGGGTCAACGCCCCCGCGGCCCGGTCTGTGACCAGGCCAGTCTGTGACCAGAAATAGCATTTGTAAAAAGATATTTCCACCATCACAGAGCCGGGCAATAAAAATAATATATAGGAAAGAGCCAGGAAAAGGGTGGAGGGGGAGAGAAATCTGGACCGCATAATATATCTAAATTTGTACATACTTTAATAGATTGGGGGGTTGGGGTGGAGGAGGGGGTCCTCGGGGCGAGTGTAACACTGATTACTTTCATGTGTTGCTGAAGGTTCAACAGCTTGTGTTGCGCTATGATGTACATCGTATATCGTATTTTTTTGCTTAATATATATATATATCTCTCTCTCTCTCTCTCTCTCTCTCTCTCTCTCTCTCTCTCTCTCTCTCTCTCTGTGGGTGAGAACAAGGGATTGGCGGAGTGTGTTGTTGAAAGTAGCAACAACTGGTACGTGTACCTTGAATAGTGCCGCCGCCATTGTCTGGCACAACTCTTATAATTTCAATGTAATTTTCTCCGTGTTTGGTGAACGCGCGCGCGCACACACACACACACACACACACACACATACAGCGATGTAGTGGAGGCAGGAACTATACATAGTTTTAAGACGAGGTATGATAAAGCTCATGGAGCAGGGGGGAGAGAGGACCTAGTAGTGGTCGGTGAAGAGGCGGGGCCAGGAGCTGAGTATCGACCCCTGCAACCACAATTAGGTGAGTACAGGGAGAGAGAGGACCCTGTAGCAACCAGTGAAGAGGCGGGGCCAGGAGCTAAGACTCGACCCCTGCAACCACAAATAGGTGAGTACACACACAACAGTTTCTGTTGTTTTTCTCCACTTACCGTCTATAGGCACTGAACTAATGAGCAGTTGGACACATGACATGGCAGTAAGTTTTTTTGAGTTGAGGGGAGAGGGGAAGTAATTAAAAGAACGATGATCCATTTATGGTCCCTTAGCGGCCAGTGTGGGATTTTTTTAATTTTCATGTATTCAGTGTCCTTCATAGAGTGTCTTTGACCAAAAGCCTGGGACCGTCATACCCTCTTTCTCCAGTGGTGGGGTACAGGGGGGGAGGGGTACAACGGCTCTTCCAGCGCCTCGAAAGACGAGTTTTACGCCAGTGGAGTACAACGTGTGAACTTCACTCTTGCCTGCCAAGTGGCACTTGCAGTACGAAAGCATGAGAGCCAGTTCTTCACCTGTCTCAGATAATCGATGAGTTTTAGAAATGTGACTGCCGGTCTGATATACACTCACCTTTGCCAGCCATCTGGCAACAGCGCCCCAAGGCCAGCCAGTATATAGGCCGGGCTGTGATTTTGAATGCCTCGGGGGCATCAGCCTTATGTGGAGAACCAGAGAGAACAGACATGGCCGGATGTGATTCCTCATTGAGGGAGCCCAATTAATTTAGTAACGCTCCCTAAACTTATTAGTGAGGGAAGACCCGGCACCTCTGTCATTTGCTCTAACGTCTCTGGGTCATTGAGTTTAATACCGAGACACATTTAAGTGTTCACTGGACTTTCCGGATCTAAGCCGGAATTCACACTGTCGACGAATGTTTTGACATTCACATAGGGCGACATCTCTATTATTAAACTCCCGATGCCACCACGAGTCTTAGTGAGAGACCTGGAGGCACATAAGTCCATATTTTTCTCACTTTGTTCATTAAATACATTACAATACATAATTTGTGGAAGACGGATAAGGGCTTGATTGATAAATGTGGTGTTGGTTACAGAGCTAGTGGAAGTAAGTAAGTTCTGGCGCTTGTCAGTGTGTCATCAGTGTGTCTTGTATTCACTCGTCGTGTCTTCGCCCTCAAGTCTCCATTCATCATCCATTATGTCCAGTGTACTAGTTATTGATAGCCCCCGTGGCGAGGAAATGTTCACCAAATCTGTCAGTCTGTGTTCCGACTGGCAGGCTCTGTGTCTACCTGGAGGGTATTCCGGGGATCAACGCCCCCGCGGTCCGGTCCATGAATAGGCCTCCCGGTGGAGGCCTGGTCATGTGATGAAACTGACACTAAAAGTCAGTCAAATACGTACACATATATTTCTCCACACCTTACCCAGAAGTAGCTTGAGGAACGCGAGTCATTCTTATCTTAGTGTTTCAGTGGTCGCGCAGCCATAGACATGTTATCCCAGAGCTGCTGCTGTTAGTTTGGTCGCCAAGGTATAAATTCTGACATGGTGGGGTAGCTGATCTATGGATGGGCCATGGCAGCAGCGACAGTTAGCTCACTTGTGCCATACTCTGTATGGGTGATTCTCGAGTTGTGTTTATCAATGTAGACGCCAGCACCTTTATTGTGTTCCAGTGGAATAACAGCTGTCAACCAAGCTTGTAGGAACTCGCTTCTAGTTTTATTATTTTTAAGGTCTGCACGAAGGCCATTAATGTGACAGTCAACTTAGAACTAACATCGGTATATAAAATGGCTGTGTTTGTGAAGGAGTAATACATATACACTGAGTGAGATATACACTTCGGTGTGTATGCAGTCCTCGGTGTTTATACACTGAGTCACACTCAGGAGTATACATAGAGAAGAATATACCCTCGGTGTATATACACTTACGGCAGACGCCTTAGGAGAGCGCTGTAATACCGTTTAGAACCAGGCTGGACAAATACCCGTCTCCAGCTCGGCCACTTGCTTTGTTTACTCTGCTCTAAGTCTTCCACAAAACAAACAGCCTCGTTTGGGCCCAATACCTGTTGCTGCTGTGTCCTCTGTTGTCACTTGCAGTTTTATTACTCAAGGTTGATAAATATTTAATCACAGGCGCATATACACACGCACGCGCTCACTTATAAGCACAAGCACGCCCACCGCCAGGGATTGATAGGTGCACGCTTGAGGAACGCATTTGGACGCACAAGGCTACACCTGACACTGCAAGCCAATGACTAAACTACCCTATGTGGTGCACATATTTGTCATAAGTGTGACCCACATGTATTACCCAGCACAGACATGAGAGAGAGACTTTGGGGAAGTATTAGGTGAGGCAAGGGAAGCCGGTGCGAGAGGAGTTAAGTGACACGTAAGTCCAGTCTTCTAATAACATTTTCATTTTTCCACTATAATCTATAATCTAGATTATAGTGGAAAAATGAACGTTTTTAGAAGACTGTGGAGCTTACGTGCCTCTTAAGTGAGCATATGGATACACAAAAGTTTTAGGAACTAGGCACAAAAGGGTTTACAGGAGTACTTCTGGATTTATATCTATAGATGTAGTTGACTAATCTGTTGCTGTAGTGAGGTAGGTCACTTCACCCTGAACGTCCTTCAGAGGTCAGATAATGGTGCTCTAACAGCGAAGTGGTTATTCACTTGGTTTTGTCTTTCACTCAGTTTATGGTTTTTGGTACCAATAATCCTGTTAACTGTAGCCGCGGAAGACTAATTTTGGGGCATACTGAAGTAGAGAGAGGCTGATTCATTACGGAATCCAAATAAAAAATAAAAAGTCACAATACCATGACTGGAAAAAACAAACAACCCGCAGAATTAGACACAAGTGCAACATCTGAGTATCTTGAATTTGTAGACGTTTCGCCATCCAGTGACTTTATCAGTACAGTACATGGGCATAATGTATACCATTCGTATACATGGACATTGTATACCATTCGTATACAACCCGCGTCGTCATAATTTTACTCTCCTAAGTTAGGAATGTTTATGTACAGGATTCAAGTCTCGTAAGTTAAGGAACACACCAACCACATCCACCCATCCATTCTTGGGAACTCAGAATTGATCAGGGACCTGTGTTATTTCATCTCTGAGCAACACTTTCCATAACACTCATCACTGTGAATGCAAAGCCAATACTTCTGAGAAAAGTCTACCTCCACCATCTATGTTTCTGTTTTTATCTTGGATTTTATTTTTTTGTTTAAATATCATTGTCCATTCTCTTTATCCTCACTTTGAATATATCCTTTTATTTTAATTTGTTTCTACATTAGTAATTTTTATTACAAGAACCATTTATCGTGACAGTTATAATGCATATTCCTCGCTTACATTCCAGAGAATACAGGCCAAGAAACCTCAAACATTCCTAGTAACTTAAACGCTTTACTGAATTTATATATATATAGTGAAAGTTCTCAGTACATTTTCTAAGGCCACAGTTTCGTCTGGCTTAAAAGTGACTCCTGTACAGCAATATTTCAGCATAAAGAGAACAAGTGAGTTAATGAGGACCATCATTGACGTGGCATCTCTTGTTCTGAAAGTTCTCATTATCCATCGTATCATTTTTCTCTTGATTGTGACAGTGACATTGTTGTTATCCTTGACTAAGATCCTTTGACATTATCTCACATAAAACCTTGACATTATTTTTTCACTCTCTTCTGTCGCTAGTTTCATACCCCGTTCAGAAAAGCCTATGATAGTTTTTTTTTTTTTTTTGTAGTTCTTGATGAACATAGTTCCACTAGTTTAGGCAGAGTGCATGGGCATGCTGCCACTGACTTTTTGAGATCAAGTGGTGTTAGGGTTATGTCAAACATTTTGGAGATGTTGACAAAGTTTTGAGTCTTGTTCATGAAGGATTCATTCGGATTTTCAGCCTTTAGTCGGATTAACACCTCATTGAACACAGTCGTACTTAGATGTAGGTATTTCACTCATTTCTTTGCTATGTCAGAGTAAGCATACATATATTCTCATTCTTGACATTTGCATGCTACAGGTAAGTAAAAGTCAGTATCAATTTACCATGGCTTATAACAATGTATACAATGATTCAGTATCACTGACCCCCCCCCCTTATAATGAACATAGTGATACATCATGGGGACACCATTATATTGAACACAACATAATGTAGTCTCTCCTTATATGTGTTTGGTAATAAAAATATATCGAAAAAACTTTGCCGAAAAACTTGGAAACAAATATGTTGGAAAAATAAAGGAAAATCGTATATTTTATTTTGGGGAGGGGTTAAGGAAGTTGATTAATAAAAAGTATATTGAGAACTAGGAACATACTTGATTCGTTAGTACTTGTGTTAATTACCTCTACGTTTATAGTGCAAGGGTTACCTGTAGTTGATTTCCGGGGTCACCCCTCCCCCCCCCCGTGGCTAAGTCCATCAACCAGGCCTCCTGATCAGGTAGACTCTTGCCCCTAGGACTCCCTATTGACAGTTTGGTCGATCAGGCTGTAGCTGTTGGCGGCCTGGTTGATCTGGCACACTTCAGATTAACCAGGGTGTGATGGATACGTGGGCCACCGGACCACCAATAAGAACCTGGTTGATTATCATCATAAATTTTATATAATGCCGACAAGTTGTTAAGTAAGACGCATGTGCAACACGAAGGCATCTTTACTAACGAAACGTTTCGTCTGCTTTGCAGACTTCGTAAGTCGAACGTAGTTCAACATAGAAGATATTTCGAAACCAATGACAGGTATGTATAAGTTACCCTCCAAGGAAGTGGGAACCTTGACGTTGATGAAGGACTCTTGATCCCAGCTGTTGCAACTACTCTTTCCTGAATTGAGGCTGATAACCTTGCATGTCCCAGGCGCCGTATAAACTTTCTGAGCTAGATCTCCACGAATATAATAATGTGAAGCAGCACTAAGGCTGAGATTGGTATTAGACATACTTGTGGTGCACCTACTAACAGTGGGGCGCCAGCACTAACAGCCTGATTCACCAGGCTAGCACCAGACAAGCCTTGTCCAGTTCCTGCCTTGCTCTTCAAATTTTATCGACAGATGTTTTTGCTTATTTCTGGTCCCGATCCCGTCTGTATGAAACTGAAGGAAAAAGTGGTGAGAAACTATTCTTGGCTTGATGAAAAGGCAAGGAAGGGGAAAACGTAATGAAAATGGAGACAGTTTTGTTAGGTAAGGTGTTTGGGAACTAGAGATGTGATGTTTCCAACTACCCATCCGCTTGAGAGAGACAGAGTGTCTTTAGACAGTTCTCCGCTTAGCGCTTCTTTTTTATTATAATAATAATAGACAGTTCTCCCTTCTGCTGTAAATGGAGGGGTTAGGTGGCAGAGAGACAGAAGATTGGGTTTGGTCTCTATGGACAAAGGAGAGACGGGGTTGTAATCCTCTTAGACTCGTAAAAAAATCACTGCTAAGTATTTGTAAGTACTTATTGTCAGCCTGATTTGTATTCCCTTTTCTCATAGTGAAATCTTTGCTTCTCACAATTTACTTTACCAGTCTCTTGTCAGAGTTGTAGTCTATGAGAACCCCTTCCCGGCTTTCTCGGATTCTCAGACCAATCTCCTCTCTCCTGCCTCTTCCACCTTTCTCAAAAACTTTTGCTCTGGCCTCAGCTAAAAGTAAATAATCATACGTCCTGGAACATGTTGAACTTAGTAAGATTTGCTTTGCGGTAGATATTCTTAATAGCCAAGATGATGAAGACAACCTTAAAAACATGTATCCTTAGTGCAAGGATCACAAAGATGGGTGCTGGAATGAAAGGCAGATATGGCTGGGAAAGGAATGGTTGTTGTGGGACGAGAGAAAACGCAGATGGTAAAGGAAAACAGAGGCAGATCTGGTGAGGAATTATAGAGGAGGTAGGATAGATAGCTAGGAAATAGATTGAGTTTAAATGTGATGGCAATTGTAGGAGGAGGATAAACAGGAGTATGGGATGGCATTATGGGAAGGGTAGTGGAGATACTGAAGGGATGAGTGATCTGAAAAGTAGACATGCGTGGGGAGGAAGAGGGTGAGAAAGGTCATGTGATAGGAAGAACTGAAAGGAAGAGAAGGGAGTGACAGGAGGGAAGGATGGCTGGGGTAGGGAATGGAAGGGAAAAGGAACAGGTGAAAATTCAGTGTATAAATTTAATACATTTTTTAATTGATGCTGGCTATTCTTAACTTGGTATATTTTGTGTGTTGAGTGTTCGTTGCTTTTATTGTTTGTTCTTTTTTTGTTTTACTATGCAAGTTGTATTTTTATGTGTGTGAGCGTCGAGTGTCTTACGCGGTCGAAATGCTGCTAGGTACAAGTCCGTTACTGGAACAACTTGGACGACGTTTCGGTCCGTCAGGGACCAAAATATGTTGCAACTGCTCCAGGACGGAGCGAAACGTTTTGGAAAGTTTCAACGCCTAAGTATAAGTTTGGTGGAGAAGTACCGTTCATTCTGTGAATGATCATATGTACCAAGACAAGAAGACTGGACGGGGAGTGGACCTGTGGCAGTCTTAAGGGTAGCAGGACAGTCCGCATCCATTCTTCCGTCCACTAAGTGACAGTCGTCCACTACCACCTATCTAGGGTTTATATACGTACCATCATCTTATAAACCAACTCAGAGAGACTATCTAACATGAACGAGGCATCGGTGAAGGAAGTCAATCCAAGACTGAGAAGTAATAGTGGAGAACACTGTAGAGGCAGATTACATAAACGGAACACTGTATATTACATAGAAGACACACTGTAGATTACATAGAAGGAACACTGTAGAGGCAGATTGCATAGAAAGAACACTGTAGAATACATAGAAGGAACACTGTAGATTACATTGAAGGAACACTAGGGGCAGCTTACATAGAAGGAACACTGTAGAGGCAGCTTACGTAGAAGGAACACTAGATTATTATTATTATAATCAAGGGGGAAGCGCTAAACCCGGAGGATTATACAGCGCCTGGGGGGGGGGATGTGGAAGGCATTCAGGCTTAATTCGGGGAACTGGACCACAGATCCAATTCCCTAAATCAAGAGCCCCTCACCAACATCAAGGAACCTTCCTTGAGGGGAAGGAACACTAGAGAAGCAGCAGTGTTGCTGAGAAACAGAGTACACAGAAAGGGAGGGACTATGTGTACAATAAATACTGCTGAGGAAGGCGGGTGGTGTGCCGCATCAAGATGAGTGCCATCACTCTCAGGCATGGAGGGCAGGATGCCACCCCCTCCTGGCCCTACCACCATTCCCAGGGAACCATCCACTACCACCATTACCAGGGAACCATCCACTACCACCATTCCCAGGGAACTATGCACTACCACTCACTATTCCCAGGATACAACACACAACAACTACTACCACTCCCAGGCTACCACCCACTACAGCCACTCCCAGGCTGCCATCCGCTACAACCACTCCCAGGCTGCCATCCGCTACAACCACTCCCAGGCTACCACCCGCTACAACCATTACCACTACTCCCAGATTACCACCCACTGCAACCACTCCCAGGCTTCCACCCACAACAACCAATCCCAGTCTACCTTCCTCTACAACCACTACAGCCACTCCCAGACTACCACCCACTACAACCACACCCAGACTATCACCAACTACAACCACTCCCAGGCTACCACCCACTACAACCACTCCCAGACTACCATCCATTACAGCCACTCCCAGGCTACCACCCACTATAACCACTCCCAGATTATCACCAACTACTACCATTCCCAGAATACCATCCTCTACAACCACTACAGCCACTCCCAGGCTACCACCCACTACAGCCACTCCCAGACTACCATCCTCTACAACCACTCCCAGGCTACCACCCACTACAACCACTCCCAGACTACCATCCTCTACAACCACTCCCAGGCTACCCTCCACTACAACCACTCCCAGGCTACCATCCTCTACAGCCACTCCCAGACTACCATCCATTACAGCCACTCCCAGGCTACCACCCACTACAACCACTCCCAGGCTACCCCCCACTACAACCACTCCCAGGCTACCATCCTCTACAGCCACTCCCAGACTACCATCCTCTACAACCACTCCCAGACTACCATCCTCTACAACCACTACAACCACTCCCAGACTACCATCCTCTACAGCCACTCCCAGGCTACCACCCACTACAACCACTTTCAGACTATCACCCACTACAACTACTCCTAGGTTACAATCCACTACATCTCCCAAGCCACACAGACAACATGAGCACATTAGCACAAACACCACGAAAGCAGCCAAATTATGTTGAATTTTGTGTATTCTCTCTCTCTCTCTCTCTCTCTCTCTCTCTCTCTCTATCTCTATCTCTATCTCTATCTCTATCTCTCTCTCTCTCTCTCTCTCTCTCTCTCTCTCTCTCTCTCTCTCTCTCTCTCTCTCTCTCTCTCTCTCTCTCTCTCTCTCTCTCTCTCTCTCTCTCTCTCTTCTCTTCTCTTCTCTTCTCATTTCTCTTTTTTCTTTCAATTGCTTTCTCTCTTAAATTTTTATCTGTTGCTCTGTAATTCTCCGCGTTATTACCTCCACCCTCACTCAGCCATCCCTCCACCCCCTCCCTCGTTATTTACAGATGATTTACGGATGAGTAATGAGTAGAGGCAGGTCATAAACACCTGAGGAGTAGGACGTGTAGGTAGAAATGCTGGCGGCACAGCTTCGCACTACTGTACATAAGGTGTAATTGATAAATTAGACACATGTATAACACTTGGGTATCTTTATGGTGGAAACGTTTCGCCACACAGTGGCTTCATCAGTCCAGTACATTGAAGAACAGTGAAGATCAGGAGGTTGAAGTCACTGTGTGGTGAAACGTCTCCACAGTAAAGATACCTAACTGTTGCACATGTGTGTAATTTATAAACTTGTCGGTTCTCTGAACCATTTATCTACATAAGGTCAAGTGTTAGATTATATCACTGAGAGGGCGGCAGGTCCAAGGAATACAGTAGCTCATATGCATAAGTGAGATTAACAACAAGTCCCTGGCTATCTTCAAAAGGAAATTTGAAAAGTTCAAGTTAGTTCCTCATCAGCTGGACTCTAGTGTATTTATGTTGGCCTGCATGCGACTGGCACCAAAAGTAAAATCGATCAGGCCAGCATCCTGGAGGCCTGGACCGGGACCGGGCCATGGTGGCAGGGATCGCAAAATCGACTCTAGGTAGTCCACGCGTTATGATGTTGTGATGAGAGAGGTAGTGCAAAGTATAGTCAGCATTAGCGACACAAAACTGCAAAACAGTTGCACAGCCCAGGGCAACATAAGTGTAAAGTAGGTCTCTCTTGCCTCTTATAGTTACTGCAGAATTACGACATGGCCTTTGCTACAGAATTAGGACATAACCTTTGATACACTTGAAAACAAGCAGACTGCAGATGTATGCTTATCAAAAGCCTTCGCCAAATGCGACCATGGTGTAATAGCTCACAAAATGCATGCAAAGGAAATGCGTGGTAAAGTGGGTAGATAGTTTTTTAACTTCAAAACAGACAGAACCCAAAGAGCAATAGTTAAAGTAAAATCAGGGGCTGCCACAGTGAAAGCTCTGTTCCCCAAGGCACGGTACTCTCTCCAAGTTTCTTTCTCATTCTCATATTCTACAAAGACAGACATAAATCATAGGACCGTACCTTTTTTTTTGCAGACGTTACTAGAATTTGTATGAGAACGGCATCCTTTGAGGACACTGCAAATTTCCAAGCTAGTATCACCAAGGTCTTCAGGTGAGCAACACACATCAATATGATCTTCAGTGTGGACAAATTTTGGCTACTTCGCTGTGGAGAAAATGAGGAAATAAAAAAAATGGAACTAACTCAAATCACTCGAGTCACTCTTCAAGTCACTTGTTTTCTCCAGGCTGGAATACTACTGGATACCAGTAGTTCTCTTCAAGGATGGGCGAGATTACTGAGCTAGAAAACTTAGAGAACTGTCACTGCCTGTATACACTCTCATGAAACACTTGCGTGGTGCATACGTTGGACTTCGTGCAGCTAGCACCAATAGCCTAGTTGAGTCCAATAACTGGGAGGCCTGATTTGGGACCGGACCCGGGGGTGTTGACTCTCGAATTCTCTTTCAAGTAGCCTTCAAGTTCTACCATTCCCTTCCCTCTTGCCACTTTTCACCTCCTCTCACATACTTCTTTTCCGTCTCCTTTCCTCCCCTTTCTTCTCCTCCCCTTCCCGTTCTTCTCTTCCTCTCCCCCTCCTTTTCCAGTCTGCTCTGCTCCCTTTCCCACTCCGTTCCAATCAGTTTTCTTCCTCACGATAAACCGTCTGTGTCGTGAGAGTTACAAACGCTGAGTCAATGAGTGTTGTAGAGGTGGCAGCCTGAGGGAAGGTGTTGGCAGCCTGAGGGGAGGTGTTGGCAGGGGAGAGGGATATACAAGGGGCATTAGAAAACCCAGGATAAAAGAGGAGACCAGCTCAGCATTTATCCTAACCACTGCGTTCACTCAGTCCAGGGGAAAGGGTAGAAATAGGATATCCCCCTTCTTTTTTCTTTTAAACATTTCCAGCTGTGCATTGCAGACGTCTGGTCGGTCTTGGCATCTTGATCCATAATGGTCATCGTTATCATAGAAAATACGCTTAAAGATGCTGGCCTCTCCAGTTTTTCCTGTTCTTAAGAAAAAAGTTTTCTCCTATTCACACTAGTTCTTCACCTCGTCTATTCCATACAACTCTAGCTCTGCTGGAAGGACACCTTTGTAGTTGCCGTAGCTACTGAACCCATAGTTGTATGTAAATAAATAGAAAACCGACAGATTGATGAATGAGACACTTGTGCAACATTTGGGTATCTTAATCCTGGAAACGTTTCGCCAGCCAGTGTCACATTTATCAACCACTGTGGAATGCTTGATAATATGTTCATCCCAATACTCCCCAGATCAGTCCGACAGATTTCATTACTTCACAAATGTAACCCATTCTCTGTGATGGAATATGGAAGGGGAAACAAAGCTAGCTTTAGCTCCCACAGTGCAGTTATATAAGAAAAAATTGTAAATGCACACTGCGGGTGTTCCGGTTTTCTTTTAAAACCATCGAAGAGACATCGTGTACGGAAAATATTAAAAAAAATATATAAAAATGGCACTTCATCACTAAACAACAGTTTGAGTTTTAGAAGTGGCATTATTTTGTCTCGTGAATCTTATGAGTTCTTTGAGATGCTGAGGGAAGTCATGCTGCTGACACTGCCTCGCAGGAGATGTGATGCTGCTGTCACTGCCTCACAGGAGATGTGATGCTGCTGTCACTGCCTCACAGGAGATGTGATGCTGTCACTGCTTCACAGGAGATGTGATGCTGCTGTCACTGCCTCACAGGAGATGTGATGCTGTCACTGCCTCACAGGAGATGTGATGCTGCTGTCACTGCCTCACAGGAGATGTGATGCTGCTGTCACTGCCTCACAGGAGATATGATGCTGCTGTCACTGCCTCACAGGAGACGTGATGCTGCTGACACTGCTTCACGGGAGACGTGATGCTTCTGATACTGCTTCACAGGAGACGTGATGCCTCTGACACTGCCTCACAAAAGACTTGATTCATAAATAAAATATAATAGTTTCTCGAGTCAGTCCCTGATCATTTGGGCTGTGGTGCTTATGTTGGACTTGTGCATCCAGCACCAACAACCTGATTAATCAAGTCATCCGCCAGGAGGCCTGGTCTGGGACCGGGCCGCGAGGGCAGCGCAGACTATCAGAATTTAAAACTTTTATGACCAATCGTCTTGCGTGGTGGGTATGGTAGTACTACCTGGAGGGTGTTCCAGGGGTCAACGCCCCCTCGGCCCAGTCCATGACCAGGCCTCACGGTGGATCAGGGCCTGATCAACCAGGCTGTTACTGCTGGCCATACTTCAACATAACTAAGTTTTGAACAAATCCTGTGAACTTTCACAGAGATTAGAGGATCCGCACGCTGTTGACATGTGTAAATATGTTTGAAATAGTGAATGATGTAAAGCTCTTGGTTTCTCCTTGGCCCAGTTAACTCGTCTACCAACTGTGTTTATATACTGCCTAGCCTCTCTATAAATGTTGACTTAACCTTTGATGGCTCTGGAAGTTATAAGACTCCCACGGTTTAGTCTGACCATTAACCTGTTTGTCGGCCGCATCAACCAGGCTGTTGGTTCTTACGGGCTGTAGCCCAAGTCATCATGGACGATTTATGGGAAATTAAAAAGAAAAGGCTCCTGGAAGCGACACGGGAGGTATGCTTTGAACTCTCCATATATATGTGCAAAGAGTGTATTTGCAAGTTTTACGCTGTATACTGAGAGTAAGTTCTAATAAAACTTACTGTACATGCACTACTATGCAAGGAGAGGAAGATTCCTTGATGCTGGTACTTGACTACTATTCATGGGAGGAGATTCCTTGATGCTGGCAGTTGACTTATCATTCAAGGGGGAAGATTCCTTGATGCTGGTACTTGACTACTATTCATGGGAGGAGATTCCTTGATGCTGGCAGTTGACTTATCATTCAAGGGGGAAGATTCCTTGATGCTGGTACTTGACTACTATTCATGGGAGGAGATTCCTTGATGCTGGCAGTTGACTTATCATTCAAGGGGGAAGATTCCTTGATGCTGGCAGTTGACTTATCATTCAAGGGGGAAGATTCCTTGATGCTGGTGGTTAACTATTAAGGTAGGAGATTCCTTAATGCTGGTAGTTGATTTGGGACGGGTTTTAGGGCTACTGGTCATGAAGAATTAACGTGTCACTCTATAGTTCTTTTAATAACTCACCTGACAAAAAGTCGTTCTATCCTCAAAATAGATTCCTTCTATTTTATTCAGAGACCAAATACTAGAGAGGGTTTTCGGTTCGGATTTTGTCTAGAAGTATTTAAGTTTCAACGTCATTAATTCCATTTTGTTTTCTGTCTCTTGTTTGGTTATTTGAGACTTGCGGTGTTACCTGTACTTAATTCCAGGAACCATCACGTCTGTGGCACGTTCCCAGACCCAGCCGTCTGGTTAATGGCCTGATCGGCTGTTGGATATAAAATAAGACATGTGCAACACTTGACTATCTTTATTGTGAAGACGATTTGCCAGCCAGCGGCTTTATTAGTTCAAAACAGAGGTTATTTGACGGTGTTGAAACTGGAGAAAACAGAAAAGTAACAGTCCCTCCTCAGCCTAGCCCTAGATGGCGTTTACCGGTGTAGTCTCGAGGAATCTGAAGCATAAGATTGGTCACGGTGGTGCCTATGCTGACCTTCCTGTGGTGTATAAATATACCTAGTTGAATGAATCTTGTAGCCAACTGGCCCAGTGGCTAACGCGCCGGTCTGGAGTTTTACGACTCATTAGCCGCGTATTCAATCCCCACCCGCCGCGAGTTCAATCCCCACCCATACCGTGGTTTCATACACAGGAGTTGAGCCAGAGGTTAACAAATAGGTTGGAGACGGTATCCTGTGTACCAGGATTCCCATGGTATTGCAGTATCATGTCAGCATAGTTGCTGATCCCCTGTATAAGTATCATAGTACCATCTATATACTTTATATACACGATCCCTTGCTAGGCCTAGGGGCTAGCATGTGACGTCACGTGATGCCGCATGTGAGCGTGAGACGCTCTGCCTCTCTCTCACTTCAGAGATAGGTCTACAACAGGCAACAGGGCAGGCTGGGCTCCCCTCTCACACTCTGCTAATATAAGTGTTACCACCTAACAAGTGTGTTTATCTCCAACCATCATATCTCCACGAACCCTGTCAACAAATGGTGGCAGCGGTGGGATACACCTGGATAGGATTTGGACCGTTGACATTTCCTTTATGTTGCATACAGACACTACATTTCTTAACATGCTCGGAGATATCAGTTGCCATACGTGGCCAAAAGTATTTCATTCTGGCTTGTTTTCCTGAACGATCCATACCATGGTGTGCAACACCTGGTGCATTATGAACTAGCTGTAGAGCTACATTCACTAGTGACTGTGGAATTACTAATTGGTATACCCTTCTGCTTGGGGTACCCAACTCGGCTGTTCGATACAGTAAATCTTGGCTCATTATCGAGTAGTTGAGCATATCAATGGCAATAAGTATAAAGTTAGAGAAATTAGTACTGGTCAGTATAAGAAATCGCATTTAGATCATATGAAGTTAGTATGCGATGTTGAGGATGATATTTCTACCCAGACTAATGTGACAGACGCTGACAATCCTCCTGACTCTGTACCCTCTACCTCTAACACTCAGTCAGATGATCAACCTGAATGTCGTTATTCTTTGCGTGCAAGACAAGTAATGAGAAACCTCCAAGTATCTTTTGTAGATACTTGTTCAGATCTTCCTCAGTCAAGGCATGTGTTAGCCATTGCAAAAGAATTCGATCCTCCCAGAGACGATAACCATTCTGCATATGTAAATCTTACCCTCGCAGAGTTGGGTTTAAATGTACATAGCCTGTATAATTAGATGTTCAAATTGAATGAAGTTGTCAACTGTGTGTTTTATTACTAGCTGATTAGTTCCAATTTTTTTTTTTTGTGTGTTCACGTTCCCTCCGAATTCTGAGATTTAGCAGTATGACCTGTGCACCCCTGGTCTTTCTTTGCTGTTAATTACTTTCACCTTTGTATATATATATATATATATATATATATATATATATATATATATATATATATATATATATATATATATATATATATATATATATGTCAAATGAATAGGCAGAACTTGTGATCTTGGCTTAAATAGCAACGCTCATCTTGCCATATAGGACAAGTGAAAATTTGTGTATGCAATAATTTCGCCGAAATCATTCTGAACCCAACTAAAAAAAATATATTTGATTTTGTTTGTTAATTACTAAATTATTGTAAACAAATCTAAAATATATTTAGTTGGGTTAGGCTAAAATAAATTGTTCTCGTTATAATAAGGTTAGGTAAGTTTTCTAAGATTCTTTTGGTGCAAAATTAAAATTTTTTACATTAACATTAATGAAAAAAATATATCTTTAAACATATAAGAAAAGAAAATTTCAAAAAGGACTTAATTTTAAATGAGTTCTTGCAAGCTAATTTGACCAGTTTTACATATCTATAATGACATATATATATATATATATATATATATATATATATATATATATATATATATATATATATATATATATATATATATATATATATATATTATATATATATAT
>NC_091296.1:61378057-61463057 GCF_038502225.1 Cherax quadricarinatus
TGACTGTTGGAGGGAGATTGGTGAGTTGTGTGGTGTGGTGTGTAGCTTGGTGGGGTGATGACTGTTGTTGGGGGAGGGGTGAGTTGTGTGGTGTGTAGCTTGCTGGGGTGACTGTTGGAGGGGAGGGGTGAGTGTGTGGCGTGTAGCTTGGTGGGGTGATGACTGTTGGAGGGGAAGGGATGAGTTGTGTGGTGTGTAGCTTGCTGGGGTGATGACTGTTGGAGGGAGACGGGTGAGTTGTGTTGTGTGTAGCTTGCTTTGGTGATGACTGTTGGAGGGGAGGGGTGAGTTATGTGGTGCGCAGCTTTCTTGGGTGATGACTATTGGAGGGGGAGGGGTGAGTTGTGTGGTGTGTAGCTTGCTGGGGATGACTGTTGGAAGAGGAAGGGTGAGTTGTGTGGTGTGTAGCTTGCTGGGGATGACTGTTGGAAGAGGAAGGGTGAGTTGTGTGGTGTGTAGTTTACTGGGTTGATGACTGATGGAGGGGGAGGGGTGAGTTGTGTGGTGTGTAGCTTGCTGGGGTGATGACTGTTGGAGGAGTGGTGAGATATGTGGTGTGTAGCTTGCTGGGGTGATAACTGTTGGAGGGGGTGAATTGTGTGGTGTGCATCTTGCTGAGGTGATTGTTGGTAGGGGAGGGGTGAGTTGTGTGTTGTGCAGCTTGCTGGGGTGATGACTGTTGGAAGGGGTGAGTTGTGTGGTGTGTAGCTTGCTGGGGATGACTGTTGGAGGGGGAGGGGTGAGTTGTGTGGTGTGTAGCTTGCTGGGGTGATGATTGTTGGAAGGGGAGGGGTGAGTTGTGTGTTGTGCAGCTTGCTGGGGAGATGACTGTTGAAAGGAGAGGGGTGAGTTGTGTGGTGTGTAGCTTGCTGGGGTGTTGATTGTTGGAAGGGGAGGGGTGAGTTGTGTGGTGTGTAGCTTGCTGGGGATGACTGTTGGAGGGGGAGGGGTGAGTTGTGTGGTGTGTAGCTTGCTGGGGATCCCTGTTGGAGGGGGAGGGGTGAGTTGTGTGGCTTGCTGGGGTGATGATTGTTGTAAGGGGAGGGGTGAGTTGTGTGTTGTGCAGCTTGCTGGGGTGATGACTGTTGGAAGGGGAGGGGTGAGTTGTGTGGTGTGTAGCTTGCTGGGGTGATGACTGTTGGAGGGGGGTGAGTTGTGTGTTGTGCAGCTTGCTGGGGTGATGAATGTTGGAGGGGGAGGGCGAGTGTGTGGTGTGCAGCTTGCTGGGGTGATGACTGTTGGAGAGGGAGAGGTTAGTGTGTGGTGTGTAGCTTGCTGGGGTGATGACTGTTGGAGGGGGTGAGTTGTGTGTTGTGCAGCTTGCTGGGGTGATGAATGTTGGAGGGGGAGGGCAAGTGTGTGGTGTGCAGCTTGCTGGGGTGATGAATGTTGGAGGGGGAGCGGTTAGTGTGTGGTGTATAGCTTGCTGGGGTGATGACTGTTGGAGGGGGAGGGCGAGTGTGTGGTGTGCAGCTTGCTGGGGTGATGACTGTTGGAGGGGGAGGGCGAGTGTTTGGTGTGTAGCTTGCTGGGGTGATGACTGTTGGAGGGGGAGCGGTTAGTGTGTGGTGTGTAGCTTGCTATGGTGATGACTGTTGGAGGGGGTGAGTTGTGTGTTGTGCAGCTTGCTGGGGTGATGACTGTTGGAGGGGGCTGAGTTGTGTGTTGTGCAGCTTGCTGGGGTGATGACTGTTGGAGGGAGGTGAGTTGTGTGTTGTGCAGCTTGCTGGGGTGATGACTGTTGGAGGGGGGTGAGTTGTGTGTTGTGCAGCTTGCTGGGGTGCTGACTGTTGGAGGGGGGTGAGTTGTGTGTTGTGCAGCTTGATGGGGTGATGACTGTTGGAGGGGGGTGAGTTGTGTGTTGTGCAGCTTGATGGGGTGATGACTGTTGGAGGGGGGTGAGTTGTGTGTTGTGCAGCTTGCTGGGATGATGACTGTTGGAGGTGGGTGAGTTGTGTGTTGTGCAGCTTGATGGGGTGATGACTGTTGGAGGGGGGTGAGTTGTGTGTTGTGCAGCTTGATGGGGGTGATGACTGTTGGAGGTGGGTGAGTTGTGTGTTGTGCAGCTTGATGGGGTGATGACTGTTGGAGGGGGGTGAGTTGTGTGTTGTGCAGCTTGATGGGGTGATGACTGTTGGAGGTGGGTGAGTTGTGTGTTGTGCAGCTTGATGGGGTGATGACTGTTGGAGGGGGGTGAGTTGTGTGTTGTGCAGCTTGATGGGGTGATGACTGTTGGAGGTGGGTGAGTTGTGTGTTGTGCAGCTTGATGGGGTGATGACTGTTGGAGGGGGGTGAGTTGTGTGTTGTGCAGCTTGATGGGGGTGATGACTGTTGGAGGGGGCTGAGTTGTGTTGTGCAGCTTGCTGCGATGATGACTGTTGGAGGGGGAGGGCGAGTGTGTGGTGTGCAGCTTGCTGGGATGATGACTACTAAGGATTTTTTTTCTCTCGTCAGCATTTATAATTTTTTCTCTGTTTCAGATTTATATCTGTCTCTTTCCTTCATCTTCACTAAATTATGTGGCCTTACACTTGTTCGGATTTAATTGGTTTAGATTCAAATGGTGTAATTCCGACAAATTGAAAATAAGATATATGTTGCAGAACAAGTCTTTTGGGGGACACTTGTTTCGTAGTGGATAGAGCTTTATGAAGTACGACTTGACAAAGCTCTTCCGAGAGCGAAACTTTGTCTCAGTGAAAGCTTGTTCTGTAACACGTCTCTTTCTCGAGTCACTTTTTTGACTATCCCTGCAACCTAAGTCTCCCGGGGGACCGACTCTGTCTTCTTCCATTCGTTTTCTTTTCAGTAGTTTCACGTCGTCCGCTCACAGGATTCGATCACCTCTGGCATATCATTTACATATATCAGGGAGAGTGATGGTCCCAGTACTGATCCTTTGAGGTCCCTACTTGTTGCTCTTGCCCATCTCGGTACTTCGTCTTATTGCAGCAATCTTTGCCTTCTATCGCTCATGTACTTCAAAATCCACGGGAGTACTTTCCCTTTCACCCTGGCGACTAATCAAACAGCCGCCGAGTCAATCCGGTTTCAGGGGCTGCATCAAGGTACATGAGAATTCTTTTTAACCGTACATTCCGTACCAGTCCGTTGTGGTTCTTGATGCTACTTCCCAGTACACGATCTCACACAAACGCGATTTGCAACTGATGAAAATCCGTGTTAACTTAATCTTAGTAAAACTGTATTGAAGATGTAGATTTTTTAGTATTCTTTATGGCTGTATGTAAACAAATAACCTTGTATTATTTTTTTTTAAATTGTACACTTGTACCTCTTGTAATTTGATCTTTAAAGTCTTCCGATATACTTCTGATAAGTTCCGAGAGTTTTGTTTTTACTCCAAGATCCCGGTCTTGTACCAGGCTCGTCTCATGTGTTATATAAAGATATTTATCTCACGAAGCATCTTACAGTTCTAACTTTTTTTTCCACAAAACCACATTTGTATATATCTTTATGGCCAAGTTTGATTGCAGAAAGCTTTCTTGTTCTCCTTTTTTCAATCATCAGGCTAGCTTTTATTATTGATCTTTTGCTTCAAGTACTATTTGAGGTTTGTTCCAATGTGTATTTATCATTCAGGCTGTTGTTGCTCGCTGCATACATTCTGAGGTCAGCGCCACAGCTCGGCTTATAAAGAACTTGCTTCTGGAAGTTGTAAAGTGTTTCTTGAAAAAGTTTGAGAAATATTGGTAATTTTTCTTGTGTTTGGAACGCGGGTGTTGAAAAGTCTTGAACCCATTATGCTTATTGAGTTATATCTTAGCACACTTATTGCACCCTTTGATGCTCTTGTTGAGTAGAGTATGTTTTATGACTGGCAGACGGAGGATCGAGCTTCCACCAATTTGCTTAATGACCCACACGGGTTTAACACTTCACATTCATAAAAACTTATTGTACTCTTGCTTTCCACTAGAAGAAATTATACACACAGTTTTTAAGTTTCAAACATATATCCAGCTGATATAATTTGTAGGCCACTAGCACCAACAACCTGGTAGACCAGGCTAGCAACAGGGATGCGTAGCCTCACGCTGAGTTTCGAAAACAGAAGAACCGTCGAAACTGGTGTATGTGTCTCCTGAGTGTGAAACAGAAGGCTGTTAAATGTTTGACACTCTGGTAGGGTTGCTGGTCTTTCTGTTTCGTGAACTGAGATGACAAGTAGATCTTACAAACATCTACTTACACTCAGTCAACATTTATCTTCTCTTTACCTGGCCCAAGGCCGGGCAAGGAGAAGAATGTTTATATTTCTGTAATATTTATAAAGCCTAGTCTGAGAGCGGGCCGCTGGGGCGATGATCCCAGGAGCCATTAAACCATATAACCACTTTAGCTTGATTTTATTCCCCCATATCTTCACACAAGTGAAATTTTATTTCAGTTTTACCTTAGTGTTTATACCATCCATTAAGTCCATTTCCAGAGTTTTTTTTTTTCAGTGCTTTGCTTAACCTCTCTATTTTTTATTACGTGTGTGTGTGTGTGTGTGTGTGTGTGTGTGTGTGTGTGTGTGTGTGTGTGTGTGTGTGTGTGTGTGTGCGTGTATCAGCCACATTATTATAAATGATGGCTTACAGAAAACAAGTTGATCTTTCCAATTTAATTCGCTCACTTCATTACAACAAGTGGATTGAACGGAGAAAAGTGTGGTATTTATTATCATTTTTATTTTTGAGGTAGTGAAGCAGGCTAGAGAACAATTAGCGAGGCGTGTTTGTCGTTAATAATACACTCGCTCACACACCCCATAAAGAACAAGTGGCGTATAAAAGCTTTGTCATTTATTTTTAATTTGCAACATTTTTCACAGTCGTTTTTGTAGCTGTTTTTCATAGAGTTAATGTCCATTTTTCTTACCATATGCATGGAGCCTATTCAGTTAGTGTATTGACTTTGGTGTGTTGTGTGTAGGGGGGAGGTGTTACGTGTGTACTCGGTTGTGTTTGTAGTGGTCGAGACACAGCTCCCGGCCCCATCTCCACAACCTGTGTTGTGGGTGTGTTGTGTGTTTGTATTTATGGATTTGCGCTTGCAAGGGCTCAACGCACGGCTCACGGCTGTTTCTAGTTCCTATGGGAGTACGTGTCGCGGTCGTGTTCTGTGCATGTTGTAAGTGGTATTTGTTTGATGGGGAAAAAGGGGGGCGACTGTCTCCTCTCAACACCGTATGACATCACCGGTTTGCCTGTGTTGGGGGAAGATGTTTTTGATGGTGATGTCACCTGCGTGTGCTGGTGATAACGCCTCCATGAATTTTTGTGCAATAATAATTGCAAAGGAAAAACACAGGGTTGCTGTTTTTTGAGGCTTCCGGTATGAGTAAGGAGATACTTAAGATGTTCGAGTACGAGGGATACCTCGGGTGTTTCCGGTTATGGTAAGAGGGATACCTCAGGTGCTTCCTGTTAAGGGAATAGGGATACCCCCAGTGCTTCCAGTTTAGGTAGGAGGGACACATTCGGTGCTTCCAGTTAAGGTAAGAGGGATACCGCCGATGTTTCCGGTTAATGTAAGAAGGATACCTCCAGTGATTCCAGTTAAGGTAAGAGGGATACCTCCGGTGCTTCCGGTTGAGGTAAGAGGGATAGATTCGGTGTTTCCGGTTAAGGTAAGAGGGATACCTTCGGTGTTCCGGTTAAGGTAAGAAGGATACCTCCGGTGCTTCTGGTTAAGGTAAGAGGGATACCTTCGGTATTTCCGGTTAAGGTAAGAGGGATACCTCCGATGGTTCCGGTTAAGGTAAGAGGGGTCTCTCCGGTGCTTCCGATTAAAGTAAGAGGGATACTTCCCGTGTATCCGGTTAAGGTAAGAGGGATACCTCCGGTGTTTCTGGTTAAGAAGGGATACTTCCGGTGTTTCCGGTTAGAGGGGGATACCTCTCACTTTAACCGGAAGCTATTCTTGTTTATATATTCTCTGACATAACCACACCTGGCACCACTGCTATGTCTACACCCGGTGCCATAACCACACCTGGCACCACTGCCATGTCTACACACTCGGTGCCATAACCAGACCAGTCAACACCGCCATGTCCACACACGGTACCATAACCACACTTGGTACCACTGCCATGTCTACACACTCGGTGCCATAACCAGACCAGTCAACACCGCCATGTCCACACCCGGTGCCATAACCACACTTGGCACCACTGCCATGTCTACACACTCGGTGCCATAACCAGACCAGTCAACACCGCCATGTCCACACACGGTGCCATAACCACACTTGGTACCACTGCTATGTCTACACACTCGGTGCCAGTCAACACCGCCATGTCCACACACGGTGCCATAACCACACTTGGTACCACTGCCATGTCTACACACGTTGCCACCTGGTGGTGTGTAGTCGCCGGGCTTCAGCTAATTGTAAGTGAAGGTAGGAGGTAAACACTGCCTTGTCATAATACATCTAATATGTAAATGATTTACTGTCCCTCCTCTCTCCGCTCTCTCTCCTTTCTCCTTCCTCTGTCTTAGGTTGGAAGTTTTAGGGAGTGTCCTATTAACCTTACTTAATATTAATAATAAATATCAGTGTTTTTCTATGTAACGTAGTAGTTGGGATTATTACAGCAGTATTGTAGTTGTGATTCTTACAGCAGAATTGTAGTGATTGTTACAGCAGTATTGTAGTGATTGTTACATCAGTATTGTAGTTGTGATTGTTACAGCAGTATTGTAGTTGTGATTGTTACAGCAGTATTGTAGTTGTGATTGTTACAGCAGTATTGTAGTTGTGATTGTTACAGCAGTATTGTAGTTATGATTGTTACAGCAGTATTGTAGTTGTGATTGTTACAGCAGTATTGTAGTTGTGATTGTTACAGCAGTATTGTAGTTGTGATTGTTACAGCAGTATTGTAGTTGTGATTGTTACAGCAGTATTGTAGTTGTGATTGTTACAGCAGTATTGTAGTTGTGATTGTTACAGCAGTATTGTAGTTGTGATTCTTACAGCAGTATTGTAGATGTGATTGTTACAGCAGTATTTTAGCTGTGATTGTTACAGCAGTATTGTAGTTGTGATTGTTACAGCAGTATTTTAGCTGTGATTCTTACAGCAGTATTGTAGATGTGATTGTTACAGCAGTATTGTAGTTGTGAGTGTTACAGCAGTATTGTAGTTGTGATTGTTACAGCAGTATTGTAGTTGTGATTGTTACAGCAGTATTGTAGTTGTGATTGTTACAGCAGTATTGTAGTTGTGATTGTTACAGCAGTATTGTAGTCGTGATTCTTACAGCAGTATTGTAGATGTGATTGTTACAGCAGTATTGTAGTTGTGATTGTTACAGCAGTATTTTAGCTGTGATTGTTACAGCAGTATTGTAGTTGTGATTGTTACAGCAGTATTTTAGCTGTGATTCTTACAGCAGTATTGTAGATGTGATTGTTACAGCAGTATTTTAGCTGTGATTCTTACAGCAGTATTTTAGCTGTGATTGTTACAGCAGTATTGTAGCCGTGATTGTTACAGCAGTATTGTAGCCGTGATTGTTACAGCAGTATTGTAGTTTGTTACAGCAGTATTGTAGCTGTGATTGTTACAGCAGTATTGTAGTTGTGATTGTTACAGCAGTATTGTAGGTGTGATTGTTACAACAGTATTGTAACTGATTGCTATAGCAGTATTGTAGCTGTGATTGTTACAGCAGTGTTGAAGCTGTGATTGTTACTGTATTGTAGCTGTGATTGTTATAGTGTAACTGATTTATAACAGTAGGATTGTAACTGTGATTGTTACAGTAGGATTGTAGCTGTGATTGTTACAGTAATATTGTAGCTGGGATTGCCTCAGTAGTATTGTAGCTGGGATTGCCTCAGTAGTATTGTAGCTGGGATTACCTCAGTAGTATTGTACCTGGGATTCTCAGTAGTATTGTAACTAGGATTGTCTCAGTAGTATTGTAGCTGGGATTGTCTCAGCAGTAGTGTAGCTGGGATTACCTCAATAGTAGTGTAGCTGGGATTGCCTCAGTAGTAGTGTAGCTGGGATTACCTCAGCAGTAGTGTAGCTGGGATTACCTCAGTAGTAGTGTAGCTGGTATTGCCTCAGTAGTAGTGTAGCTGGGATTGCCTCAGCAGTAGTGTAGCTGGGATTACCTCAGTAGTAGTGTAGCTGGGATTACCTCAGCAGTGTAGCTGGGATTACCTCAGTAGTAGTGTAGCTGGGATTACCTCAGCAGTAGTGTAGCTGGGATTACCTCAGCAGTAGTGTAGCTGGGATTACCTCAGTATTAGTTTAGCTGGGATTGCCTCAGTAGTAGTGTAGCTGGGATTACCTCAGTAGTTGTGTAGCTGGGAATGCCTCAGTAGTAGCGTAGCTGGGATTACCTCAGTAGTAGTGTAGCTGGGAATGCCTCAGTAGTAGTGTAGCTGGGATTGCCTCAGTAGTAGTGTAGCTGGGATTACCTCAGTAGTAGTGTAGCTGGGAATGCCTCAGTAGTAGTGTAGCTGGGATTACTTCAGTAGTTGTGTAGCTGGAATTGCCTCAGTAGTAGTGTAGCTGGGAATGCCTCAGTAGTAGTGTAGCTGGGATTACCTCAGTAGTTGTGTAGCTGGAATTGCCTCAGTAGTAGTGTAACTGGGATTGCTTCAGTATATTGTATCTTTAATAATCTCAGTAATACAAGCTTGCGTGTCCTGGTCTGACTCAGCGCTGAGGAATGATGGTCTGTCAAAATGCCAACCACAATTTACCTTGCACGACATGTCGTTTCGCGTATGATGAATGGTGTGCTTCTGTTTGACGAAATTACACAGGAGGAAAATGAATTCAGATTTCAACAACTGTGTTGGGGGGGGGGGCTCTGGTCTTGCTTGGTCTACTCCTGGGCTCGATAGTCTGTCATAGTCTTCCGTGTATTTATCCTCCGAGCGGTAAACGAGTAAGTGCTGGTTGGTCCTAACAAGTATACTGTTTTTTTAATGGTAATTGATGATAGAAATGCACGTAAGTGAACATGCATACTCTCAATTTTTAGGGGGGTGGGGTTATTACTATTTCGGGTTGTTACTGAAGAGCAAGGGCGGCGTTGACATATTTGCGTTGCGTGCGTGGTTCAGGACTCTTGAAAATGATACCGTCAGATATCAGACATGTTGTGGCAATAAAGAGGTAGGTTCAGCGGGTGGACCCCCTGCCCGAGTGTGCTTCATGCTGTGACCCAGCCTGTCAGAATTAAGATGGAAGTTTTTAGAAGGAAATTCAGACTACTACCTGCTACAAGTGGTAGACTAGCCAGCCTGTCTTGGCTGTGTAGACCTGCAGGCCACTAGCACAGGTAGCCTAATTGACTTCAGGCAGGGTTGCGAGGATAGTACATTTGAAGCTGGTCACTGGTACGTATAGGCGAAGATTAGAGAGGTGTGGTCGGGAAGGTAGTCTGTTGTTACGGTACTGAAATATTACCTTCAAGAACAACAGAAGCAGCTGAAACAGGAGCAGCGACAGTAGAAACAGCAACAACAGCGGCAATGATAGCAATTTAATAAATCTTTTCCTGCGACTGACAGTTCCTGGTCCTGACTGTGTCGTGTGCACGTCATATCACCCAGAGGAGAAATTGAAAATTTGACTCTACACGTTTTTACTTCATCACAATTTTATTTTTGGGGGGACCGAGATCTACTGGGTGACACACGTGCAGAGTGTGGACGTAAACAAGGGTCACACACACGTGCAGCTGAGTGTAGACGTAAACAAGGGTCACATACGTGCAGCTGAGTGTAAACATAAACAAGGGTCACACACGTGCAGCTAAGTGTAGACATAAACAAGGGTCACACACGTGCAGCTGAGTGTAGACATAAACAATGGGTGTAATGTTTAAGAAAAAATCCTGTCTCCTTCCCCTTCTGACCTCTTTCTTTCCCAATGCCTTCCTTCTTTCCCCTTGGACATGACCTTCCCTTCCTAGGTTCGATCCTGATTGCCTCCCTTCCCTCAGTCGGTATATTTTGAGTTAGAAAAAATGTCACTTAACACCAGACTTACTTATATTTCCTTAGCTATGTTTCTGAGTCACCTACCACGGTAGGGAAGTCTGGGCGGTGGCCATCATCACACCAATACTGGATCGTCATTCTCAGTGTAGATGCCAGCAGAGGAATTATGTATTTCGCGAAGCGCTAAATCCGCGCGAGTCATTCAGGCGCAAGGAGGGGCGAAGGCTCGATCCTCTGTCTGCTAATCAGGACTCTTTCTCCGACCAGTTGTGAAGAGAAATAATATATTCAAATTCAATTCAAATTCAAAGTTTATTCTCTATAAGGATTACAATGCTGAGTTTACAGAAATTTGGTTATTGTTTGGTTTACATGTAGTAAAATTGTGATTACAGAGTGTACCACTAGAACGCTTATATAATACCGACACGATGGAAAGAGGCACAAAGGCAAAATATTGTGATCCTTTATTGACAACGTTTTGCTTAATAAAACTCACTTTTGTGGGCGAAACAAAGGAATCACATTGTTCTACATTTGTGTATCTTTTCATAAGAACATAAGAAAGGAGGCACACTGTAGGAGGCCTGTTGGCCCATACTAGGCAGGTCCTTTACAATTCATCCCACTAACAAAACATTTGCCCAACCCAATTTTCAATGCCACCCAAGAAATAAGCTCTGATGTGAAAGTCCCACTCAAATCCAACCCATCCCACTCATGTATTTATCCAACCTAGATTTGAAACTACCCAAAGTCCCAGCCTCAATAACCCAACTAGGTAGACTGTTCCACTCATCAACTACCCTATTTCCAAACCAATACTTTCCTATGTCCTTTCTAAATCTAAACTTATCTAATTTAAATCCATTACTGCGGGTTCTCTCTTGGAGAGACATCCTCAAGACCTTATTAATATCCCCTTTATTAATACCTATCTTCCACTTATACACTTCGATCAGGTCTCCCCTCATTCTTCGTCTAGCAAGTGAATGTAACTTAAGAGTCTTCAATCTTTCTTCATAAGGAAGATTTCTAATGCTATGTATTAATTTAGTCATCCTACGCTGAGTGTTTTCTAACGAATTTATGTCCATTTTGTAATATGGAGACCAGAACTGAGCTGCATAATCTAGGTGAGGCCTTACTAATGATGTATAAAGCTGCAGTATGACCTCTGGACTTCTGTTGCTTACACTTCTTGATATAAATCCCAGTAATCTATTTGCCTTATTACGTACGCTTAGGCATTGCTGTCTTGGTTTAAGGTTGCTGCTCACCATAACCCCCAAGTCCTTTTCGCAATCTGTATGGCTAAGTTCTACATCATTTAACTTATAAGTACTAGGGTTATGGGCACTCCCAAGCTTCAGAACCTTGCATTTATCTACATTGAACTGCATCTGCCACTTTTCTGACCAAGAATAGAGTTTGTTTAAATCCTCCTGAAGTTCCATAACATCTACGTTTGAATCAACGTAGTATCTTTGTGTCATCGGCGAATTTGCTCATATCACTAGTAATTCCCTCATCAAGATCATTGATATATATTATAAACAACAACGGGCCCAAGACTGATCCCTGTGGAACGCCACTTGTTACAGATCCCCACTCGGATTTAACCCCATTTATGGACACTCTCTGCTTCCTGTCAGTGAGCCATGACTCGATCCACGAGAGCACTTTTCCCCCAATGCCATGAGCTGCCACTTTCTTTAACAGTCTATGGTGCGGAACTCTATCAAAAGCCTTACTAAAATCTAAGTAAATAATATCAAATTCTTTATCGTGGTCAACAGCCTCAAAAGCTTTACTGAAGAAAGTTAATAAATTAGTTAGACAAGACCGGCCTCTTGTGAATCCATGCTGAGTATCATTAATCAAGCTATGCTTATCGAGATGGCTTCTTATAATCTCTGCTATAATTGACTCTAGTAATTTGCCTACAATTGAGGTCAGGCTAATTGGGCGGTAATTTGACGGTAACGACTTGTCCCCTGTTTTAAAAATAGGAATTACATTAGCCATCTTCCACATATCAGACACTACACCTGTTTGAAGAGATAAATTAAAAATATTAGTTAATGGTTCACAGAGTTCCATTTTGCATTCCTTAAGAACCCTTGAAAAAACCTCATCAGGACCCAGCGACTTATTTTGCTTCAGTCTGTCTATCTGCTTCACAACCATTTCACTAGTGACTGTGATGTTACATAATTTATTTTCTTCTAGCCCACTATAAAAATTAATTACTGGAATATTGTTAGTGTCTTCCTGTGTAAAAACTGAGAGAAAATAATTATTAAAAATCGAGCACATTTCATTTTCTTTGTCAGTAAGGTGCCCATAGTTATTTTTAAGGGGACCTATCTTATCTCTAACTTTTGTTCTATAGACCTGGAAAAAACTTTTTGGGTTACTTTTAGAATCCCTAGCAACTTTAATTTCATAGTCCCTTTTAGCTTTTCTTATCCCCTTTTTAATGTCCCTCTTAATGTCAATATACTGATTCATAAGATGACCCTCACCTTTTTTGATACGCCTATAAATTCCTTTCTTATGCCCTAGTAGATATTTGAGCCTATTATTCATCCATTTTGGGTCATTTCTATTTGATCTAATTTCTTTATATGGGATAAACGTTCTTTGAGCAGCATGTATAGTGTTCAGAAAACTGTCATATTGATAGCTCACTTCGTTACCCCAGTCAACAGATGATAAGTGTTCTCTAAGCCCATCGTAATCTGCTAAGCGAAAATCTGGGACTGTTACTGAGTTATCGCTACTATCGTACTTCCATTCAATGCTAAATGTACTTGATTTGTGGTCGCTAGCACCCAGTTCCTCTGAAATTTCTAAATTATTAACAAGGGATTCATTGTTTGCCATAACTAAGTCAAGCAGGTTATTTCCCCTTGTAGGTTCTGTCACAAACTGCTTCAAAAAACAATCCTGAACTACTTCTAAGAAGTCGTATGATTCTAAATTCCCAGTCAAGAAATTCCAATCAATATGACTAAAGTTAAAGTCTCCTAGAATTACTACATTATCGTGCCTTGTGGCCTTAACAATTTCCTCCCACAGTAGTCTCCCTTGGTCCCTATCTAAGTTTGGGGGACGGTATATCACTCCTAAAATCAGTTTTTCATGCCCCTCTGAAAATTCTATCCAAACAGACTCTGTATATGTTACTTCAGACTTAATACCCGTTTTTATGCAATAGTTCAAGCGATCTCGGACATACAATGCCACCCCACCCCCCTTCCCGATACTTCTATCTACTTGGAACAATTTAAAACCCTGAATATGACATTCCGCAGGCATGTCCCGACTTTTTAAATTAAACCACGTCTCAGTTAAGGCAAATACATCAATGTTACCTGCACTAGCAACTAATCTCAACTCGTCCATCTTATTCCTAGCACTACGGCAATTAGCATAATAAACCTTGAAAGACTCTCCTTTCTCTTTACCCTTCCTGCTCATTTCTGTTTTTCTACTAAACCTATTACGGTCCTTATCACCCAAAGTCCCTGGCTTTTCAATATCTACCTCGTTCTGCTTATTACTAGTTCCCCTAGAACTCGTAATATTACTACACTGGGACTTCACTGTTTTCCTGCCAAAACCCATACTACTAACTATTCCTAGTTTAAAGTCCTAACTGCTCCCTCCACTGCAGTTGCCAGTGCTACCACCCCAGACCTAGATAAGTGAACCCCATCCCTTGCATACATGTCATTTCTGCCATAGAAGAGGTCCCAGTTGTCAATGAATGTTACCGCATTTTCCTTACAGTATTTGTCCAGCCAGCAATTGATACCAATTGCCCTGGACAACCATTCATTTCCAACTCCTCTCCTTGGCAAAATACCACATATGACAGGGTTCCCACCCTTACTCCTAATTATTTCTATTGCTGACCTATACCTGCTAATCAGGTCTTCACTCCTACGTCTGCCAACATCGTTGCCTCCAGCACTGAGACAGATAATAGGATTGCTCCCATTACCTCTCATGATGTCATCCAGACGGCTAACAATATCCTTCATCCCAGCCCCAGGAAAGCAAACTCTCTGTCTCCTACTCTTGTCCTTCAAGCAGAACGCCCTATCCATATACCTAACTTGGCTATCCCCAACAACAACAATATTCTTACCTTCCTTGGTGTCGTTCGTCGTGTTGTTCCCAGTAGTCGACTCACATTCGTCGGGTAGCACTGAGAATGTATTAGATGTTTCCACAACAGTTTCCACGGCAGTCTCTTTCTTCTTCATCGTTTCTACCTTTCCATTCGTCCTCTTGATCGTCAACTTCGTTCCCTGCTGTCCAGCCACTGACCAGTTTCCCTTCTTGACCTGAGGACTCAAAACAGGAGGACTACTACGAATCTTCTTGTTTTCCTCGGTCAGTCGCCGAATCTCCACCTTCGCCATCCTCAATTCTTCTTTAAGCTGTTGGTAAAGTTGCTCGATGGAGGGCATCTTGCTTCAATTCGTAGAGAGCGCGCAAACAGGTCTTCACAGAGCTAAGTACACGTCAACACTGCGCAAAAGCCAACTCAATCAGGAGAGTACTGCGCAGCACGTCCGCACGGCCCAATAGCGATGTGAACACTATGCGAACATTGTATTCATTACAGAAGAGAGCGCTAAACCAGTAGGGGTCACACAGCACCCGAGGAATGGAAGGCAGTCTGTGTTCAACCCAGCGAGGGGAAGAACACCTCCAATATCTTGGATGAAAGGCCACTTTACCTCCATCAAAGTACCTTCCTTGAGTGGCACAGGGCACGGAGGTACACTTATTAGACACTTCGGGGGGAGGGGATAATCGGTTCTCTTAATCCGGTGATCACTATACTGATTAATCCCTATTACGTACTGTGATATAGAGGTCTACTCTGATTCTTTACTCCGCCCTCTCCTTCCTCACATCACATCTCATTACTCCCTACTCCCCTTGCTGTGTGACCCCTGCGGGTTTATTGCTTCCCAATGATAGTTCACCCTAACCAGGAATTTATGTGGCCATTCATTAAATAACTCTTAATTCCATAACTCACAATACCATAACTCACAATACCATAACTCACAATGCCATAACTCACAATGCCATAACTCAGTTTCATAATTCAGTTGCATAATTCAGAAGTAAGGTTAACGCCATTATTAATAATTTCTCTCCGTTCTGAGTTTCTGCTTGTATATAAAGCGACTCAAATATAAATATATTAAATCTACTTACATTTGGGTTACCTGTAGCACTGAAAATGAGTTGGACAAATATTTTTGTTAGTGGGTTTGGGTTTGAGAAAGGACTACCCTAGTATGAGCCAGTAGGCCAGTTGCAGTGTTCCTCTTTCTTATGTTCCGGAGGTCACCTCCCTCGCGATTCGGTTCCAGACCAGGCCTCCTGGTTGCTGGCCGTCTCCATCAAGCTGTTGTTGCCCACCGCCTGCAGTGTGCACTGTAACCCGGCTAATCAGAAACTGATTTAGGGAATTTGTCGGGTTCCCTCTTGAAGACAGCTGAGAGTTTTATAAAGCTTGTAACACTTGTGGCTGTGTCTCACCTTCCTCACACAACTCATGTTATTATAACTACTGTGAGTTATAATAACAAGTGTGTTTTCGCACACTAAGCTATTTCTCAACAGTAATTTGTCTCAAATAGATGTTTAGTATTTGTGCCCATTGTTCCGGTCCTCCATCCCCAGTGTTTAACTTGCCGTTGTCCACTCTGAGTATTCTGAAGGCTACCTGAAGCATGTTTTCAAGGGTTAACGACCCCACCTGGACCGGTCCCAGACCAGGTCTGGCGGATCAAGGGCTGATTAACCAGTCTGTTATTAGTTAATTTGTACATATATCCCCCTTACTCTGCTAGTAACAGTAGACTGTAAAGTCTCTCCTTGTGTGTATTAACCTTTTGCTTTGGTGGGGTGTGAGCACATTAACTGCGCATGTGTGCGCATTAACAGACAGCAACACGGCCCGCGTCATGTTGCTGTCTATCTGTAATCTACCAGTCGTCGATTCCGGGGTCATCGCGCCCTGCGGAAGGGTCCCACCAGACCTTAATACACGCAAGTTATTCCTCATAAAATCTTAACAGTATGAATAACTAAAGTGTAATGAACACTTGTCACTGCTCAGTAATAACACACACGGAGACAGAAACTCAGAAGATTGATTGATCTGTATATATGTCGATCCCCTTACGGGATCCTCTTCAGCTGGAGAGGATCCCAGAAGGTGGTCGAAATATACAAAACAGTCAATATTCTGAGTTATTACTGAGTCTTAATATAATCATATTACAGCTCAATCACCACCTCCAACACCTAAACTTCCTTCATAACTTCTGACTACTGTTTTACACAGTCATTTCCGTTTTGCCCCACTTACCTCGGCACGACACTGGTTGATAACCTGTTCAGTCCGGCTGTTGTTGCTAGCAACACAGTCCACAGCAAACATTTCCTTCACCTCTCCCTCCCCCAACGTGGCTCCCACAAATTCAAGGATATTCAACTACAAATTCACTAATAATAATAATAAGTGTTAAGCCGGCCATGTGGTGGAAAATATGCATGTGTCCCTCGTTACATTACGGAAATAGCGCGGTGCTTTTGTTTGCCCGCTAAAAATCAGCGGCGAAATGCTAGGGTATTTGTTGTGCGTAAAGTGGTATTTGTTGTGCGTAAAGTGGTATTTGTCTGTTTATACTGTGTCTACGCTGCGTGGTTTCTTTTTAATAAAGCAGTTGACGGTAATAGCTCAGCTTTAAGTGGTGCAGTGCTTCTCTTATGTGGCAGTTAATGGAGAAGTTTAAGTGGTACAAACATTGCCTCATCACAGTTGTGAGGGGCGTCGGTTGTGGGCAAGAGTGACACTTGTTCTTCACTAACCTGCAGTCACCCCTGTGCAACTTGGATGTACACTTGTTTACCCCCTGTATATGTGTGCGTGTTTCAACCTCTACGCTCTTACTGATGACGGTCGTGTTTCTGCTGGCGAGTGTATCTACCCGTTGTCGATTCTGGTGGTCATCGCCACCGCGGTCCGCTCCCAGACTAGGCCTCGTAACTGATGGCCTGGTCTACCGTGTTAAGGGTGCCAGCCTCTCACAGGCCAGCGTATGCACCGCTAGAGGTGGATCAGCTCTAATAGCCACTATACCAAATTACAATTGATATTTGAGATTATTTCAGAATTCGCCCTGAAGTATATATCAGCACTACACCTGATTCAGAACGAAAGTAATAGATTTGGAATAACTTAGTAAAGTGAAACCTGCTTACCCAAGTTGGAGTCTGCAGCCAGTCACCTGCTTCCTGATCTGACACTCCACACTCACCTGCTTCCTGATCTGGCACTCCACACTCACCTGCTTCCTGATCTGGCACTCCACACTCACCTGCTTCCTGATCTGGCACTCCACACTCACCTGCTTCCTGATCTGGCACTCCACACTCACCTGCTTCCTGATCTGACACTCCACACTCACCTGCTTCCTGATCTGACACTCCACACTCACCTGCTTCCTGATCTGGCACTCCACACTCACCTGCTTCCTGATCTGGCACTCCACACTCACCTGCTTCCTGATCTGGCACTCCACACTCACCTGCTTCCTGATCTGGCACTCCACACTCACCTGCTTCCTGATCTGACACTCCACACTCACCTGCTTCCTGATCTGGCACTCCACACTCACCTGCTTCCTGATCTGACACTCCACACTCACCTGCTTCTTGATCTGGCACTCCACACTCACCTGCTTCCTGATCTGACACTCCACACTCACCTGCACTGACACACAGTCACCTGCTTCCTGATCTGACACTCCACACTCACCTGCTTCCTGATCTGACACTCCACACTCACCTGCTTCCTGATCTGACACTCCACACTCACCTGCTTCCTGATCTGACACTCCACACTCACCTGCTTCCTGATCTGACACTCCACACTCACCTGCTTCCTGATCTGACACTCCACACTCACCTGCTTCCTGATCTGACACTCCACACTCACCTGCTTCCTGATCTGACACTCCACACTCACCTGCTTCCTGATCTGACACTCCACACTCACCTGCTTCCTGATCTGACACTCCACACTCACCTGCTTCCTGATCTGACACTCCACACTCACCTGCTTCCTGATCTGACACTCCACACTCACCTGCTTCCTGATCTGACACTCCACACTCACCTGCTTCCTGATCTGACACTCCACACTCACCTGCTTCCTGATCTGACACTCCACACTCACCTGCTTCCTGATCTGACACTCCACACTCACCTGCACTCACTCCACACTCACCTGCTTCCTGATCTGGAACTCCACACTCACCTGCTTCCTGATCTGACACTCCACACTCACCTGCTTCCTGACCTGACACTCCACACTCACCTGCTTCCTGATCTGACACTCCACACTCACCTGCTTCCTGATCTGACACTCCACACTCACCTGCTTCCTGATCTGACACTCCACACTCACCTGCTTCCTGATCTGACACTCCACACTCACCTGCTTCCTGATCTGACACTCCACACTCACCTGCTTCCTGATCTGACACTCCACACTCACCTGCTTCCTGATCTGACACTCCACACTCACCTGCTTCCTGATCTGACACTCCACACTCACCTGCTTCCTGATCTGACACTCCACACTCACCTGCTTCCTGATCTGACACTCCACACTCACCTGCTTCCTGATCTGACACTCCACACTCACCTGCTTCCTGATCTGGCACTCCACACTCACCTGCTTCCTGATCTGACACTCCACACTCACCTGCTTCCTGATCTGACACTCCACACTCACCTGCTTCCTGACCTGACACTCCACACTCACCTGCTTCCTGACCTGACACTCCACACTCACCTGCTTCCTGACCTGACACTCCACACTCACCTGCTTCCTGACCTGACACTCCACACTCACCTGCTTCCTGATCTGACACTCCACACTCACCTGCTTCCTGACCTGACACTCCACACTCACCTGCTTCCTGATCTGACACTCCACACTCACCTGCTTCCTGATCTGACACTCCACACTCACCTGCTTCCTGACCTGACACTCCACACTCACCTGCTTCCTGACCTGACACTCCACACTCACCTGCTTCCTGATCTGACACTCCACACTCACCTGCTTCCTGACCTGACACTCCACACTCACCTGCTTCCTGATCTGACACTCCACACTCACCTGCTTCCTGATCTGACACTCCACACTCACCTGCTTCCTGACCTGACACTCCACACTCACCTGCTTCCTGACCTGACACTCCACACTCACCTGCTTCCTGATCTGACACTCCACACTCACCTGCTTCCTGACCTGACACTCCACACTCACCTGCTTCCTGACCTGACACTCCACACTCACCTGCTTCCTGATCTGACACTCCACACTCACCTGCTTCCTGACCTGACACTCCACACTCACCTGCTTCCTGACCTGACACTCCACACTCACCTGCTTCCTGATCTGACACTCCACACTCACCTGCTTCCTGACCTGACACTCCACACTCACCTGCTTCCTGACCTGACACTCCACACTCACCTGCTTCCTGATCTGACACTCCACACTCACCTGCTTCCTGACCTGACACTCCACACTCACCTGCTTCCTGACCTGACACTCCACACTCACCTGCTTCCTGACCTGACACTCCACACTCACCTGCTTCCTGATCTGACACTCCACACTCACCTGCTTCCTGACCTGACACTCCACACTCACCTGCTTCCTGATCTGACACTCCACACTCACCTGCTTCCTGACCTGACACTCCACACTCACCTGCTTCCTGATCTGACACTCCACACTCACCTGCTTCCTGATCTGACACTCCACACTCACCTGCTTCCTGACCTGACACTCCACACTCACCTGCTTCCTGACCTGACACTCCACACTCACCTGCTTCCTGATCTGACACTCCACACTCACCTGCTTCCTGACCTGACACTCCACACTCACCTGCTTCCTGATCTGACACTCCACACTCACCTGCTTCCTGACCTGACACTCCACACTCACCTGCTTCCTGACCTGACACTCCACACTCACCTGCTTCCTGACCTCACTCCACACTCACCTGCTTCCTGACCTGACACTCCACACTCACCTGCTTCCTGATCTGACACTCCACACTCACCTGCTTCCTGACCTGACACTCCACACTCACCTGCTTCCTGACCTGACACTCCACACTCACCTGCTTCCTGACCTGACACTCCACACTCACCTGCTTCCTGACCTGACACTCCACACTCACCTGCTTCCTGACCTGACACTCCACACTCACCTGCTTCCTGACCTGACACTTCCACACTCACCTGCTTCCTGACCTGACACTCCACACTCACCTGCTTCCTGACCTGACACTCCACACTCACCTGCTTCCTGACCTGACACTCCACACTCACCTGCTTCCTGACCTGACACTCCACACTCACCTGCTTCCTGACCTGACACTCCACACTCACCTGCTTCCTGACCTGACACTCCACACTCACCTGCTTCCTGACCTGACACTCCACACCCCACACTCACCTGCCTCCTGACCTGACACTCCACACTCACCTGCTTCCTGACCTGACACTCCACACTCACCTGCTTCCTGACATGACACTCCACACTCACCTGCTTCCTGACCTGACACTCCACACTCACCTGCTTCCTGACCTGACACTCCACACTCACCTGCTTCCTGACCTGACACTCCACACTCACCTGCTCCACACTCACTGCTTCCTGACCTGACACTCCACACTCACCTGCTTCCTGACCTGACACTCCACACTCACCTGCTTCCTGACCTGACACTCCACACTCACCTGCTTCCTGACCTGACACTCCACACTCACCTGCTTCCTGACCTGACACTCCACACTCACCTGCTTCCTGACCTGACACTCCACACTCACCTGCTTCCTGACCTGACACTCCACACTCACCTGCTTCCTGACCTGACACTCCACACTCACCTGCTTCCTGACCTGACACTCCACACTCACCTGCTTCCTGATCTGACACTCCACACTCACCTGCTTCCTGATCTGACACTCCACACTCACCTGCTTCCTGACCTGATCACTCCACACTCACCTGCTTCCTGATCCTGACCTGGTTCCACACTCACCTGCTTCCTGACCTGCTTCCTGATCTGACACTCCACACTCACCTGCTTCCTGACCTGACACTCCACACTCACCTGCTTCCTGACCTGACACTCCACACTCACCTGCTTCCTGACCTCTGTGGTTCCACACTCACCTGCTTCCTGACCTGACACTCCACACTCACCTGCTTCCTGACCTGACTCTCCACACTCACCTGCTTCCTGACCTGTGACACTCCACACTCACCTGCTTCCTGACCTGACACTGGTTCCTGACACACTCACCTGCTTCCTGACCTGACACTCCACACTCACCTGCTTCCTGACCTGACACTGGTTCCACACTCACCTGCTTCCTGACCTGACACTCCACACTCACCTGCTTCCTGACCTGACACTCCACACTCACCTGCTTCCTGACCTGACACTCCACACTCACCTGCTTCCTGACCTGACACTCCACACTCACCTGCTTCCTGACCTGACACTCCACACTCACCTGCTTCCTGACCTGACACTCCACACTCACCTGCTTCCTGACCTGACACTCCACACTCACCTGCTTCCTGACCTGACACTCCACACTCACCTGCTTCCTGACCTGAGGTTCCACACTCAACTGCTTCCTGACCTGTAGTTCCACACTTACCTGCTTCCTGACCTGAGGGTTCCGCACTCACCTGCTTCCTGACCTGTGGTTCCACACTCACCTGCTTCCTGACCTGTGGTTCCACACTCACCTGCTTCCTGACCTGTGGTTCCACACTCACCTGCTTCCTGACCTGTGGTTCCACACTCACCTGCTTCCTGACCTGTGGTTCCACACTCACCTGCTTCCTGACCTGATGTTCCACACTCACCTGCTTCCTGACCTGATGTTCCACACTCACCTGTTTCCTGACTTGACACTTCCACACTCACCTGCTTCCTGACCTGACACTCCACACTCACCTGCTTCCTGACCTGACACTCCACACTCACCTGCTTCCTGACCTGACACTTCCACACTCACCTGCTTCCTGACCTGACACTCCACACTCACCTGCTTCCTGACCTGACACTGTTCCACACTCACCTGCTTCCTGACCTGACACTCCACACTCACCTGCTTCCTGACCTGACACTCCACACTCACCTGCTTCCTGACCTGACACTCCACACTCACCTGCTTCCTGACCTGACACTCCACACTCACCTGCTTCCTGACATGATGTTCCACACTCACCTGCTTCCTGACCTGATGTTCCATATTCACCTGCTTCCTAACCTGATGTTCCATATTCACCTGCTTCCTGACCTGACACTCCACACTCACCTGCTTCCTGACCTGACACTCCACACTCACCTGCTTCCTGACCTGACACTCCACACTCACCTGCTTCCTGACCTGATGTTCCACATTCACCTGCTTCCTGACCTGTGGTTCCACACTCACCTGCTTCCTGACCTGTGGTTTTACACTCACCTGCTTCCTGACCTGAGGGTTCCACACTCACCCTGCTTCCTGACCTGATGTTCCACACTCACCCTGCTTTCTGACCTGTGGTTCCACACTCGCCTGCTTCCTGACCTGAGGGTTCCACACTCACCCTGCTTCCTGACCTGATGTTCCACATTCACCTGCTTCCTGACCTGATGTTCCACATTCACCTGCTTCCTGACCTGATGTTCCACATTCACCTGCTTCCTGACCTGATGTTCCACATTCACCTGCTTCCTGACCTGATGTTCCACATTCACCTGCTTCCTGACCTGATGTTCCACATTCACCTGCTTCCTGACCTGATGTTCCACACTCACCTGCTTCCTGACCTGATGTTCCACACTCACCTGCTTCCTGACCTGATGTTCCACACTCACCTGCTTCCTGACCTGATGTTCCACACTCACCTGCTTCCTGACCTGATGTTCCACACTCACCTGCTTCCTGACCTGATGTTCCACACTCACCTGCTTCCTGACCTGATGTTCCACACTCACCTGCTTCCTGACCTGATGTTCCACACTCACCTGCTTCCTGACCTGATGTTCCACACTCACCTGCTTCCTGACCTGATGTTTCACACTCACCTGCTTCCTGACCTGATGTTTCACACTCACCTGCTTCCTGACCTGTGGTTCCACACTCACCTGCTTCCTGACCTGACACTCCACACTCACCTGCTTCCTGACCTGACACTCCACACTCACCTGCTTCCTGACCTGACACTCCACACTCACCTGCTTCCTGACCTGACACTCCACACTCACCTGCTTCCTGACCTGACACTCCACACTCACCTGCTTCCTGACCTGACACTCCACACTCACCTGCTTCCTGACCTGACACTCCACACTCACCTGCTTCCTGACCTGACACTCCACACTCACCTGCTTCCTGATCTGACACTCCACACTCACCTGCTTCCTGACCTGACACTCCACACTCACCTGCTTCCTGACCTGACACTCCACATTCACCTGCTTCCTGACCTGATGTTCCACATTCACCTGCTTCCTGACCTGATGTTCCACATTCACCTGCTTCCTGACCTGACACTCCACACTCACCTGCTTCCTGACCTGACACTCCACACTCACCTGCTTCCTGACCTGACACTCCACACTCACCTGCTTCCTGACCTGACACTCCACATTCACCTGCTTCCTGACCTGACACTCCACACTCACCTGCTTCCTGACCTGACACTCCACACTCACCTGCTTCCTGACCTGACACTCCACACTCACCTGCTTCCTGACCTGACACTCCACACTCACCTGCTTCCTGACCTGACACTCCACACTCACCTGCTTCCTGACCTGACACTCCACACTCACCTGCTTCCTGACCTGACACTCCACACTCACCTGCTTCCTGACCTGACACTGTTCCACACTCACCTGCTTCCTGACCTGACACTCCACACTCACCTGCTTCCTGACCTGACACTCCACACTCACCTGCTTCCTGACCTGACACTCCACACTCACCTGCTTCCTGACCTGACACTCCACACTCACCTGCTTCCTGACCTGACACTCCACACTCACCTGCTTCCTGACCTGACACTCCACACTCACCTGCTTCCTGACCTGACACTCCACACTCACCTGCTTCCTGACCTGACACTCCACACTCACCTGCTTCCTGACCTGACACTCCACACTCACCTGCTTCCTGACCTGACACTCCACACTCACCTGCTTCCTGACCTGACACTCCACACTCACCTGCTTCCTGACCTGACACTCCACACTCACCTGCTTCCTGACCTGACACTCCACACTCACCTGCTTCCTGACCTGACACTCCACACTCACCTGCTTCCTGACCTGACACTCCACACTCACCTGCTTCCTGACCTGACACTCCACACTTCACCTGCTTCCTGACCTGACACTCCACACTCACCTGCTTCCTGACCTGACACTCCACACTCACCTGCTTCCTGACCTGACACTCCACACTCACCTGCTTCCTGACCTGACACTCCACACTCACCTGCTTCCTGACCTGACACTCCACACTCACCTGCTTCCTGACCTGACACTCCACACTCACCTGCTTCCTGACCTGACACTCCACACTCACCTGCTTCCTGATCTGACACTCCACACTCACCTGCTTCCTGACCTGACACTCCACACTCACCTGCTTCCTGACCTGACACTCCACACTCACCTGCTTCCTGACCTGACACTCCACACTCACCTGCTTCCTGATCTGACACTCCACACTCACCTGCTTCCTGACCTGACACTCCACACTCACCTGCTTCCTGACCTGACACTCCACACTCACCTGCTTCCTGATCTGACACTCCACACTCACCTGCTTCCTGACCTGACACTCCACACTCACCTGCTTCCTGACCTGACACTCCACACTCACCTGCTTCCTGACCTGACACTCCACACTCACCTGCTTCCTGACCTGACACTCCACACTCACCTGCTTCCTGATCTGACACTCCACACTCACCTGCTTCCTGACCTGACACTCCACACTCACCTGCTTCCTGACCTGACACTCCACACTCACCTGCTTCCTGATCTGACACTCCACACTCACCTGCTTCCTGACCTGACACTCCACACTCACCTGCTTCCTGACCTGACACTCCACACTCACCTGCTTCCTGATCTGACACTCCACACTCACCTGCTTCCTGACCTGACACTCCACACTCACCTGCTTCCTGATCTGACACTCCACACTCACCTGCTTCCTGACCTGACACTCCACACTCACCTGCTTCCTGACCTGACACTCCACACTCACCTGCTTCCTGACCTGACACTCCACACTCACCTGCTTCCTGACCTGACACTCCACACTCACCTGCTTCCTGACCTGACACTCCACACTCACCTGCTTCCTGACCTGACACTCCACACTCACCTGCTTCCTGACCTGACACTCCACACTCACCTGCTTCCTGACCTGACACTCCACACTCACCTGCTTCCTGATCTGACACTCCACACTCACCTGCTTCCTGACCTGACACTCCACACTCACCTGCTTCCTGACCTGACACTCCACACTCACCTGCTTCCTGACCTGACACTCCACACTCACCTGCTTCCTGACCTGACACTCCACACTCACCTGCTTCCTGACCTGACACTCCACACTCACCTGCTTCCTGACCTGACACTCCACACTCACCTGCTTCCTGATCTGACACTCCACACTCACCTGCTTCCTGACCTGACACTCCACACTCACCTGCTTCCTGACCTGACACTCCACACTCACCTGCTTCCTGACCTGACACTCCACACTCACCTGCTTCCTGACCTGACACTCCACACTCACCTGCTTCCTGACCTGACACTCCACACTCACCTGCTTCCTGATCTGACACTCCACACTCACCTGCTTCCTGACCTGACACTCCACACTCACCTGCTTCCTGACCTGACACTCCACACTCACCTGCTTCCTGACCAGTATTGGACAAAACTAGTTACTAAACAACCTACCAGGCTGCTGTGTGAAAGGCAGAAAGACAGGTATAGTAGAACACACACTCGTAGCAAGAATTTATCTGGACAGCATTGAAAATGCTTGTCTATGAGCGAAACGTTTTCCAAGTAAAGGCTCGCTCTGCTATATGTGCCCCTCACGGAGGGGTCCTTAATGTTGGTTAGGGGCTCTTGACTTAGGGAATTGGATCTGTGTTCCAGTTCCCCGAATTAAGCTCGAATGCCTTCCACATCCCCCCAGGCGCTGTATAATCCTACGGGTTTAGCGCTTCCCCCTTGATTGTAATAATAATCTGCTATATGTGTATTTCTTCTATCATAATAAGGTGTGGCATCCCCTAACGACTGAAAGGTATGTGCAGCAAAGAATCTCACTTTCTGTGTATGGGAACCAAAACAAAAAAGAAATACTTATTAAAACTAAATAGTTGGTTACTTAATTCTTCCAAGAGAGGTTACATGGTATAAACAGGAATCAACAGATAATCACAACGTTTCTCTTCTTCCCAGTAAAAATAAAATACACAAGGCTTGAAGACACTGTTACAATACAGAGAGTGGAACAAAACAACTTCCACCAGCACCTCCGCCTCTGACTCTGGCGCCTAGTCCCTGGTCGTCTGTGCAGCCGTCAATGTTATTGATAGCGAGAAATCAATTGTCCGTAATGTTGGTTGTCTTCATGGAAGTGAGGGTGCAAAACAGCGGCGACAGCAGCGTGACACTGACACCTGTCTCGACGGCCTCACAAGCACCCGTCTCCAATATTAACTTTATATGATGACTTGCTGCCTCCGCCTCTCCCTCTTGTCTCCTCTCTTGTTGACAACGAGGCAAGCATCGTCTGGGAGGCCCCCGTGGTGGCCAGGAGACCAGGACAACACTGAGAGGCACCCGTGGTAGCCAGGAGGCCAGGATAAAACTGGGAGGCACCGTGGTAGTCAGGAAGCCAGGACAACACCATCTGGGAGGCACCTGTGGTGGCCAGGAGACCAGGACAACACTTGGAGGCACCCTTAGTAGCCAGGACAGTAGTCTGGGAGGCACCCTTGGTAGCCCCCAAGATGCCCAGAACAAGGTCAGACATGCACCGGCATCGGCATACTAGTTGAGCACGCTTAAAGTAAAGAAAAGAGCACTGTATCATCTGTGCTCCACGACTCTTCAGTCTATCAGATAAAAAGGTTTAAAGAGGGAAATATAAAATTTTCGGCCGGTGATATCTGATCAGCTAGGTTATCATGGCAGTGAGAGACTACGGAACACAATAGCCTGTCTGATCACATTGTCACCAGCAATGCCTGTCTTCAATCAAGACTGTGAGAGTAGAAGAAAATATAATACTACATTTTAAATTTACAAAAAAAAAAAATGTACATGGGCGAATAATGGTAAACGTGGGGCACGAGACGCGGTAGTGTGGGACATATGGGTTTACCCTCACTGTAGTGTTGAGCTTCTAGTGAAGCAGAAAATGCTTATTGAAGATCCTTCAGTGTGTGCCTTGTGTACCATACTGGGTGCAGTATGTACACAGTTCCCTTGATGAACCTACAACAGATAGGCTACCCCAGGTAACATCCCTCTCAACCACCCCAGGTGATTTCGCCCCCACCCCTGGAAACTCCAGCAAACCACTTTCAGGAATACGAAAAAAAAGTTGCTGAATGCCTCCCCTGTCCACTCTGTTACACTTTTCTAGGAAGTGACAGCAAGGGAAAGGCAGCGAGGTACTCGCCGTAATGGAGAGGTGTTGGGTGTATGTAAGGGCCTCGACCCCGCTGTGCTGATTAACAGGCGGGATCAGTAATAGTTTTTCATACTCCGCAAATACAGCTAGGGGAGTACATTTACGTGAGTACAAAGGACGATATGATCATGACAGAAACACGGTTGGAACAAGTGTAGAAACCTTCAAGAGGAAACTGGACAAGTATCTTCACCAGGTGCCAGATCAACCAGGCTGTGATGGATATGTGGGGCAGCGGGCCCCACAAGTTTCAGTTGCTCCACTACGGAACATGAGGAAATGGAGTCAGGGTAATGATGTCAGAAAACTTCACATTCAGGGATCTCGACAGTGTTGCCATTGCGACAACCAGGAAAATGATAGGCTGGATAACCAGAACTTTCAAGACAAGGGATGCTGAGCCAGTACTATTCTTTAGGTCACTTGTTTTCTATAGGCTGCTGCACAGTATACTAACAGTCCCCTTAAACACAGGCGAAATTGCTGATCTGGAAAACGTACAGAGGACTTCCACTGCCCGTATATATGTAAAGCATCTGAACTACAGGGAACGCTTGAAGTACCTTCAACTATATTCCTTGGAAAATGGGCGAGAGAGGTACATCAAAATTTGAATTAGACACATGTGCAACATCTGGTCATCTTTGTAGACGTTTCGTCATCCAGTGGCTTTATCAATACAAATTCATTGACTTAATGTTAAGACATTAGAACTATGTACAAAAGATGAGGTAATCAGTCCCTCAGCCTTGGAGACTCCAAGACTACGGTATTCTTCACCAGTTCCAAGGCTGAGGGATTGATTAACTCATCTTTTGCATATAGTTCAACTGTCTTCACATTATGTCAATGAATTTGTATTGATAAAGTCACTGGACGGCGAAACGTCTACAGTAAAGATAACCGGATATTGCGCATGTATCTTAATTCTTCGTTTTGTCGGTATTGTATGTCATTCGTTTACAACACATCATAATTTACACTCAGAAAATACTGGGGAACTGATCTCATACCTGGAGGTTACCTGGAGGTTATTCCGGGGATCAACGCCCCCGCGGCCCGGTCCATGACCAGGCCTCCCGATGGATCAGGGCCTGATCAACTAGGCTGTTACTGCTGGCCGCACGCAGTCCAACGTATGAGCCACAGCCCGGCTGATCCGGCACTGACTTTAGGTATCTGTCCAGCTCTCTCTTGAAGGCAGCCAGGGGTTTATTGGCAATTCCCCTAATGCTTGATGGGAGGCTGTTGAACAGTTTTGGGCCCCGGACACTTATGGTGTTTTCCCTTAGTGTACCAATGGCGCCCCTACTTTTTATTGGGAGCATTTTCATCGCCTGCCCAGTCTTTTACTTTCGTAGGGAGTGATTTCTGTGTGCAGATTTGGGACCATTCCTTCCAAGATTTTCCAAGTGTAGATTATGATATATCTCTCCCTCCTGCGTTCCAACGAGTACAAGTACAACGAGTACAACGAGAACTCTAAAATTACCCCTGGTGACACAGAGACTTAGCGGACGGTGCAAAATACCTCCATTAAACAACAGAGCCATGACGAGTATATTGAGATGTATCAAAGATCCATGACTCTACAGCGGCCTCCCTCTGTGCATAAGGAAAATTACCATCTAATCTCTGGCTGCTTTCAAGAAAGAACCTGACAAGTTCCTCAATTCAGTGTTTGACCAGTCAGACTGGACTGCGTGCGGCCAGCAGTAACAGCCTGGTTGATCAGGCTTTGATCCTCCAAGAGACCTTGACCCTCGGTAACATTCTTTAGGTATCCTTCCCTTCATTCTCCTTCACTCTTCAGCCCGCTCCCCTTCTCTCCATTCACTCTACTTTCCTTACTTCTTTTCCCCTCACTTTCCTCTTTTCACACACCTTCCCTTCCCCTTCATTTTCCCATACTCCCCTCCTCACTTGTCTTTCCCTCCCTCCCTTGGCCCTCGAACTCATTCTCATCGCTCCTATTCCTCCACGCTCTTCATCTCTCCTCCCTCACTGTCCTCCTCCTCCTCCTCCTCCTCCTGCTCTGGGAGGAGTGGCGTCAGTCAAGGTAGTCGCCTGGCGCAATAATCTTGGAGACTTAGGAACAGTGGCAGCTTTCCCCGTTTCACGTGCCAAATTTGACACCTGCTATCAGAGTGCCACGTGTCCTGGAGAGGTGTAAGTGACACTCCACCTTACTTGGCACACCGCCTTGTCTCCTCCAGGTCACCATGTTGGGGGAACCGTTCCTCCTCCCGTAACGCCTGCTGCAGGGGTAGTTCTCTCCCTCACTGGTGCTTGTTAAATGGATAGAGAGAGGAGGGGGAGGTGTTGTTGCTGGAGCTCTTCCCACAAACTTCCTTACGCCTGCTACAGGGATTTATCTGAAAGCGATTTCGGGGTCACTGCCCCGTCAGATTAGGCCTTCTGGTTGATGGCGTGATCAACCTGTCTGTTGGTGCTAGCCGTTCTCAGTACAGCGTAAGTACCACAGCCCGTTCGTAGTCCATCGTAGGTACCACAGTCCGGTGGAAAGGAACATATCCACTTTTCTCTTGAAGACCACCAAGGGTCTGTTGGTAATTTTCCTTATGTATGAAGGGTGAGTGTTGAAAAGTCTGGGTCTTTTTACACTTATTTTAATCGCATTTTTCTGTGTAGCTTTTGTAAATCCTATTTTATTTGTTTGTCTTTATATACCATAGTTTTTGCATATTAACAAGACATAGTATGCGGTTTATGGCATGAACTACATATTTTCTTCTTTACAGAGCTGTCGGTACAGTTTACCATTGATATCCATGATGTTAGTATACACAGCTCTGCAGTATCACCACAGGCATACCTGTGACTGCTTCTGTGAGTTCTTTTACCCACGCATCCATGACTAAAATCAGACTTTTCTGTTGAGTGCTTGATCAACCAGGCTGTTACTACCAGCGGCCTCCAGGCAAAGCAATCACGTCCTAGCTGGTCTAACACTTGTTGTGGGTATAACTGTAACATACCTGACCCAAGTCTCTGGAGTAGACAGTAACTAAACCTCAGTGTACTCAAGAGTTGTACACTGATGAAATTCTGCCGAGATATAATTTCCAGGTTTATCTTACATATAAACCAATAAACAATACATGATTTTGTTATCGGTAAAAGCAAATATATGTGCGAGTGTGTTGTTTACTGTGATAGTTAATTCCGCTCTGTATTTGTAAACTCTGTGTATTTAACTTTTCCATTTGAAATGTATTATTTAATTTAATATTTAATCTGTGCTTTTTCTGGAGTGTTGTTCATACATGAGCTGGATGTTGTTGTAGTGAACTCTGATGAAGCGCACTGATAAGCAGCAGTAGCTTCAGTGTACACATTGATGTGTGTTCATTAATGTGTCCATCATCAGGTGGATTCGCTGAGTTGTACTTGCTGTGAGTTGTTTGCGGACAGGGATGGGGCGAGATTCAGCTCCTGACCCCGCCTCCTGGACAATTTGGATCGGCATCGTTGATGACTGGGCTTTTGGGCCATATCATAGCTATTCCAGGAATCGTTTATTGAGTTTCTCTGTTAGGAGGCCGAGCCATGGGGGCGTTGGCCCCCAAAATACTCTGCAGGTAATCTCCAGATGACCAGTGCTTCATCCAAGTCATTCCACTTCTCAACCACACTGAGACTAATAAAATATATCCTTACGTCTCTGTGGCTCATCCGAGCCTTTAGCTTCCTTCTGTGTCCTCTAAATCCTCGCCCTCTTAATTCACTCTATCCCTATCTGCTCTCTCAGTTCTCAAGATTATGTATTTAGTAGTCATGTCACCCCTTGTTCTCTCCGCCAAGATCGTCAGGTTCAGTTCCTAAAACCTCTTCTCGTAGTACTTTCTCCTCGGTTATGGTACTAGTCTGGTTGCAAACCTTTGGGTCTTTTCGAGCCTCTGAACACGCTGGACTGCAGATTTAATAACTGACCTAATAGATGTTGTATATACTGTTCTGAAGGAACCCTATGTACAACAGGTCTTAATATTCATAAACAGGTTGGTACGAGAAGCGAGAGGAAATTCATTATTAGGAGAGGTTGAAGGAACCGAACCTGACGACGTTAGAGGAGAGAAGGACGAGGAGGCACATAATTATTACGTACAAAATCTTAAAAGGGACAAAATCTTAATAGGGACAAACTGTTTGAATTAATAAGACCAGAATCAAATACAAACCTATCTTTCAAAATTCCAGTACGAGCCATACGATAATCTGAAGGACCTTAGGATGCATACATAGAATTTGTGGCTAAGACACAGATGAGGCTTGGGAGATGTAAGGAAGTATTTCTTTAGTCTTAGGGTGGTTGAAAAGTAGAATGACTTGGCTGAGGCAGTGATGGAGGCAGACTCGGTACACGGCTTCAGGGGAAGGTATGATAATGCCGAAGAGGCAAGAAGTTGGTGATGCCTAGGAGGCGGGGCCAGGAGCTAAGTATGGACTCCCGCAAATAGAAATTGGGGAGTATATTGATGTACACACATTGGTGGGAGCACGGGCGGGATGTGCACTGATGGGAGCATGTTGAGGTGTGCACATCGCTCCTGCAACCACGTTGAGGTGTGCACAGTGCTGCTGCATCCACGCTGTGGTTTGCAAAATGCTGCTTCAACCACGCTGAGGTGTGCACAGTGTTACTGCTGCAACAGCCGGGCGGTGTTTGCTGCGGCACGGCCGTGGTGCACGCATTTTTCACAGCGTTGTGTGTATTGAAATTCCAATAATTAAATGTTGCATTTGTTGGTGATGGCGCATTTTATTGTGCGCTAACGTGTAGGCCGGGACGAAGAGGGAGGATAGGTAGGGATGGGGAGAAAGAGGAGAGAGAGAGAGAGAGTGAGTGAGTTTGTGTGTGTACACCAAATGTGGGACAGGCCGCTGTTGGAAAATTTATAAAAAATATTATTATTATTATTATTATTATTATTATTATTATTATTATTATTATTATTGAGAAACATTTAACTTGGAATGGAAGGTAATCAAGATTTGATCTAAGGAACTGAGTTGAGGAATATGTATATTTCCCTCTTGATAACAGTCAGGGGTCTGCTGGTAATCCCTCTTATCCAGGAAGGCTGGATGTTGAAGAGTCGTGGTTCCTGTTTATCGAGTTATGTCTCGCGGTGTAGTTATCACTTTTCTGCTTTTCACCAAAGGTGCTTTGCACCGTCTGCCAAGCCTCTTGTGTTCTTATGTAGTGATTTCGGTGTGCAGATTTTGGACCAGTCATGAAAAGGAAACATGTTCCGGGTCAGTCAGGCTGTGGTGTTTACAGTGGGCTGCGTGTGGGTAGCACCAGCATCCTGATTGATTACCTGGAGATTTACCTGGAGAGAGTTTCGGGGGTCAACGCCCCCGCGGCCCGGTCTGTGACCAGGCCTCCTGGTGGATCAGCGCCTGATCAACCAGGCTGTTGCTGCTGGCTGCACGCAAACCAACGTACGAGCCACAGCCCGGCTGATCAGGAACTAGGAGGCCGGGTCTGGGACCGATCCGCTGAGGTGATGATCCCGAAATCAGTTACGTGTTGGATTTTTTTTCTGGATCACTTGTGTAGGTTACGTTGAGGGTAGAGAAGTGGCTTGTGTAAATAATATTTCCGGTAAAAATAACTGAAGCACATTTAAACTTATATAGAATTTAATGAAATCGAGTACAAAAATGACTTGAAAGTTGTGGTTAGCAGAGTTCTGAACCCACAAAGCTACCAGACTTCTTTAATTCACATCAAGAAATCTACGTAACTGCAGTTCCAAGCTTATTTTACAACTCATTGTAGCTACAGTGTACCTGTAGTCTATTCTAGGGTGTCACTGTCTCCGCGGCCTGGTTCCTGACCAGTCCTCCTGGTTGATGGCTTGACCAATAAGGCTGTTGCCGGTTAAGTCAGATTGCTTTATATTATGAGGAGCAGTCCTGGCTTCTATAAGAAATAACGCTCGTAAATCCAATGGAAAAACTTGAGAGGGGAAGCCTAGTATCACGAGGGATGGATGTGGTTGGAGTACACACCTGGAAAATATACAGAAATATACACAAATAACCTGCAGATAGGAGAAAGAGACTTATGATGACGTTTCGGTCCGACTTGGACCATTAATTAGTTACACAAGCGCACTTCTGTGTGACTAGTTAATGGTCCAAGTGGGAGCGAAACGTCGTTATAAATTTCTTTATGCTATGCGGATTATTTGTGTATTGTGTTCCAGTCACGGTATTGTGCCTTTTTATTTTTTACAGAATGTTATGTTTTTAACGAGTTTGAGTAAAGTTTCGTGAAACCAAGTATGATTTCAAGCCAAGTTTCTGTCTTCGTTCTGTTTCCACTCTATTGCCAGCACCTTACTTTTAGTCTACCTGTGTACAGTGGTTAGGGGTAAGTGGACACTTTATTGTAGCAACGTTTCGCTCTCCAGGAGCTTTGTCAAGCCGTTACAAATAATACAAGGACACAGAGGGTGTATATTATCTTTTGCACCTCACTCTAAGACGTGTATCCTTTTACTTAACAAATATTTTGGTGTTAACTTTGCTTAGTCTGCCCGGTATTATAAAGTGTGCAGGGTAAGTGGAGAGGGCGAGAGGTGTTCACTTTGTTGTGTTCCCAACATGGTTGACTTTACCCAACGCTACACTGAAGCTTCAATATAGAATGGTATTTTAAAATTCCGAAAGCATTGCCCGAAATTGCAAGGGATACAGGGCGGGTGTGTTTTGAAATTCACATTTGCACGAATGGCGGAATTTTGATGGAAAAAGTACAGTAAAAGTGAGGTGTCCTGGGCATCAGGTATACACTGGCTCCCGGTGCCAGCCCGCAACCTGATACCTGTGACTGGTTTTCAGAGTAGTTCTGTTCTGTTGTGCAAGAAAGGTATAAAATACCGACAATATGAAAGTTAAGACACATGTGCAACATCTGGATATCTTTATTGTAGTAGACGTTTCGCCATCCAGTGGCTTTATCAATACAGATTCTAGGACATAATAGGAAGAGAGTAGAACTATATACAAAAGATGAGGTAATCAGTCCCTCAGCCTTGGAGTTAGTGTTCACAGCATCGTGGTGGAGGAGAATCTGGAGCAAAGATTCTCCTCCACCACGATGCTGTGAACACTAACTCCAAGGCTGAGGGACTGATTACCTCATCTTTTGTATATAGTTCTACTCTCTTCCTATTATGTCCTAGAATCTGGATTGATAAAGCCACTGGATGGCGAAACGTCTACTACAATAAAGATATCCAGATGTTGCACATGTGTCTTAACTTTCATAGTTCTGTTCTCATTCTCCGGCCCGCGGCCAGCTTTCCCTGCTGGCTCAGTTCAAGCCAGATTTTTTTTACACAGTGTACACTCTGCTGTCCTCGAGAAAGATGTGGTGTAATTTACATCTTACAAGTGCTAAAGAAACCGGTTCAAAATCTTCACGCCGAAAACAAAAAAACTCCTTTAAGAAAGCGGAAAGTGTGGGAGCTGTTGCAAGTACCCTTAATGAAAAACAGGGATGCTATAAGTACAGTCAGGTAACACTCGGTAAGCATAAATGTGTCAGTGTTTAAAAAAAAAAATGCTTGAGTTCCTACAAACTGGTCATGATCAAGCAGACTGTAGTGCCTATGTCGATGTACGTAACACAGAGTCTGACTGTGTCCCCCTCCCCCCTCCAGGGCCTCGGGGGGTGATGTTTCTGGGAAGCATCACCAAAAAGAATAAAAAGGCACAATACCGAGACTGAAACAGCACACAGATAACCCGCACGTAAGAGAAAGAAAGTTATGACGACGTTTCGGTCTGACTTGCACCATTAACTAGTGACTAGTTTATGGTCCATGTCGGACCGAAATGTCGTCGTAAGATTCTTTCTCGTATGTGCGGGTTATTTGTGTATGCATCACCAGCTAGATACCATGTATGTGTTGGTGTAGTGATGGTGCAGTGTTGGTGTTGTGTAGTGATGGTGCAGTGTTGGTGTTGTGCAGTGATGGTGCAGTGTTGGTGTTGTGTAGTGATGGTGGTGCAGCGTTGGTGTTGTGTAGTGATGGTGCAGTGTTGGTGTTGTGTAGTGATGGTGGTGCAGCGTTGGTGTTGTGTAGTGATGGTGCAGTGTTGGTGTTGGTTTAGAAAGACACGTAAGCAAACACTATAACATATTTATTAGAAAACGTTTCGGTCCTGGGACCTTGATGTTGGTGTTGTATAGTGTTGGTGTTGTGTAGTGATGGTGGTGCAGTGTTGGTGTTGTGTAGTGATTGGTGCTGCAGTGTTGGTGTTGTGTAGTGATGGTGCAGTGTTGGTGTTGTGTAGTGATGGTGGTGCAGTGTTGGTGTTGTGTAGTGATGATGCAGTGTTGGTGTTGTGTAGTTATGGTGGTGCAGTGTTGGTGTTGTGTAGTGATGGTGTAGTGTTGGTGTTGCGTAGTGATGGTGCAGTGTTGGTGTTGTGTAGTGATGGTGCTGCAGTGTTGGTGTTGTGTAGTGATGATGGTGCAGTGTTGGTGTTGGTTTAGAAAGACACGTAAGCAAACACTATGACATATTTATTAGAAAACGTTTCGGTCCTGGGACCTTGATCACTTCTAACATACAGAGGTAGAAAGGTATTATATATATAGGCGGAGAGTGAGGTGTGACGCACGTGACCTGGGGAATGTCATAAGAACATAAGAGCATAAGAATGGAGGAACACTGTAGAAGGCCTACTGGCCCATGCGAGGCAGGTCCTTATCAAAACAACCTCTGCCTATGATGAGGACAGGTAGACGATGAAATCATGTGACTCCTGTGTTGTTGGGTTGGTGCTGCTTAAGTATCATGTATGCCAATGTTTTTGAAATTTTGTAGTTTCCAGTGTTGCGTTCTATAGTGTCGGTGACGGCGATTAGTGAGGCTTCTAGGCACCGTCGGCGTCTGAGGTCTGGTTCGGTGAGAACGAGTTGTGCCTCATTCCAGTTCATCAAATGTCCCGTGGAGTCTCTGTGGAGGACACAGGCGTACCTTACATCGTCTCTGTTAGAGGCATTTCGATGCTCATTCAAGCGGACTGCAAGATCTCTGCCTGTCTCGCCTACATATTTCTTGGGACAGAACCCACAGGGGATAGTGTAGACGCCTGCTGTAGAAGTTAGAGGTGTGGGGCTGCGTTTCGTAGTGAGGTCTTTGATAGATGTGTTTATGGTGGAAACGTTGATGTTACTCATAGCAAGTGCCCGGCGAGTATTCGTGGCAACATCACCACATGGGAGTACTATGAACTGCTTAGGGGGCTGTTCCATGGGCGGTTTGTTGAGAATAGCTTGTGCCTTAAGTCTGCAATCTCGGATGAAGAAAGATGGGAACTGAAGACGTGTAAAGGCTTGTGTTATGTAAGTGCATTCTTCTAGAAAACAAGGGCTGGAGATGCGAAGAGCTCTCAAGAAGCCAATGAGGACTCCTCTCTTAGTGCGGGTGTCTTGGTGTGAATAAAAGTGTATAAGATCGTCCTTGTTGGTAGGTTTTCTATACACTTTGAAGAGAAGTTTGTCACTGTCGGGAGATCTGCACAGTAGAACGTCGAGGAAAGGAAGTTTGCCATCATTTTCGCGTTCAAGTGTAAACTTTATTGATGGTTCAACTGCATTGATCTTGTTGAGAAGGGCCTGGATATTGAGACGTCTCGGATAGAAAACCAATACATCATCAACGTATCTTAGCCAGGTAACGGTGTTGGGAATGAGGGTGCTGAATTTCTCTGTCTCCAGGTTTTCCATGAAGAGGTTGGCAAGCACAGCACTGAGCGGGCTTCCCATTGCCATCCCAATAAAGTTTTAAATCTTCTCAACGATGTCAACACATACCAGCCTGTATCAGAATCAGTGCTACTTCAAAGTACCCAGACTTTTCTTCAAAAGGCTCGTAGCATCTTACGAAAATAAGAACAAGGCAAAAAACTACTTAAACTTTTACCAGGTCAACCGAAACCAGCTCGTCTGTATGGCCTTCCTAAGACACACAAACCTGGCATCCCACTACGGCCTATCGCTTCGGGCATAGGGAGTGCACCACACAGACTAGCCGGCCACCTTGCCAAATACCTTTCAGCGCTTCTGGGCACCATCAGTCCAGCCCACCTCAAGCACTCAGGCGACCTTCTCTCCCGAATTTCCAACCTGAATGTCAAAAACAAAAGCATGGCTTCCTTCGATGTCACAGCCCTCTTCACCAACGTTCCTACTGACGCTGCAATCAACATTCTGAGACAGAGGCTCACTGAAAACCACGACCTCCCTTTACCTCTTCTAGACTTCATCAATCTAGTGGAACTTTGTGTTAATTTCAACTTCTTCAAGTATCAGGACAACTGTTACAAACAGTGCTTTGGGATGGCAATGGGCAGCCCGCTCAGTGCTGTGCTTGCCAACCTCTTCATGGAAAACCTGGAGACAGAGAAATTCAGCACCCTCATTCCCAACACCGTTACCTGGCTAAGATACCTTGATGATGTATTGGTTTTCTATCCGAGACGTCTCAGTATCCAGGCCCTTCTCAACAAGATCAATGCAGTTGAACCATCAATAAAGTTTACACTTGAACTCGAAAATGATGGCAAACTTCCTTTCCTCGACGTTCTACTGTGCAGATCTCCCGACAATGACAAACTTCTCTTCAAAGTGTATAGAAAACCTACCAACAAGGACGATCTTATACACTTTTATTCACACCAAGACACCCGCACTAAGAGAGAAGTCCTCATTGGCTTCTTCTTGAGAGCTCTTCGCATCTCCAGCCCTTGTTTTCTAGAAGAAGAATGCACTTAAATAACACAAGCCTTTACACATCTTCAGTTCCCATCTTTCTTCATCCGAGATTGCAGACTTAAGGCACAAGCTGTTCTCAACAAACCGCCCATGGAACAGCCCCCTAAGCAGTTCATAGTACTCCCATGTGGTGATGTTGCCACGAATACTCGCCGGGCACTTGCTATGAGTAACATCAAGGTTTCCACCATAAACACATCATCTATCAAAGACATCACTACGAAACGCAGCCCCACACCTCTTAACTTCTACAGCAGGCGTCTACACTATCCCCTGTGGGTTCTGTCCCAAGAAATATGTAGGCGAGACAGGCAGAGATCTTGCAGTCCGCTTGAATGAGCATCGAAATGCCTCTAACAGAGACGATGTAAGGTACGCCTGTGTCCTCCACAGACTCCACGGGACATTTGATGAACTGGAATGAGGCACAACTCGTTCTCACCGAACCAGACCTCAGACGCCGACGGTGCCTAGAAGCCTCACTAATCGCCGTCACCGACACTATAGAACGCAACACTGGAAACTACAAAATTTCAAAAACATTGGCATATATGATACTTAAGCACCACCAACCCAACAACACAGGAGTCACATGATTTCATAGTCTACCCGTCCTCATCATAGGCAGAGGTTGTTTTGATAAGGACCTGCCTCGCATGGGCCAGTAGGCCTTCTACAGTGTTCCTCCATTCTTATGTTCTTATGTTATTATGTTCTTATGACATTCCCCAGGTCACGTGCGTCACACCTCACTCTCCGCCTATATATATATTGCCTTTCTACCTCTGTATGTTAGAAGTGATCAAGGTCCCAGGACCGAAACGTTTTCTAATAAATATGTCATAGTGTTTGCTTACGTGTCTTTCTAAACCAACTTGTCGGTATTTATTACCAAGGTTTATACCAGTGTTGGTGTTGTGTAGTGATGGTGCTGCAGTGTTGGTGTTGTGTAGTGATGGTGCTGCACTGTTGGTGTTGTGTAGTGATGGTGTTGCAGTGTTGGTGTTGTGTAGTGATGGTTCTGCAGTGTTGGTGTTGTGTAGTGATGGTGCTGCAGTGTTGGTGTTGTGTAGTGATTGGTGCTGCAGTGTTGGTGTTGTGTAGTGATGGTGCTGCAGTGTTGGTGTTGTGTAATGATGGTGCTGTAGTGTTGGTGTTGTGTAGTGATGGTGCAGTGTTGGTGTTGTGTAGTGATGGTGCTGCAGTGTTGGTGTTGTGTAGTGATGGTGCTGCAGTGTTGGTGTTGTGTAGTGATGGTGCTGCAGTGTTGGTGTTGTGTAGTGATGGTGGTGCAGTATTGGTGTTGTGTAGTGATGGTGCTGCAGTGTTGGTGTTGTGTAGTGATGGTGGTGCAGTATTGGTGTTGTGTAGTGATGGTGCTGCAGTGTTGGTGTTGTGTAGTGATGGTGCAGTGTTGGTGTTGTGTAGTGATGGTGCTGCAGTGTTGGTGTTGTGTAGTGATGGTGGTGCAGTATTGGTGTTGTGTAGTGATGGTGCTGCAGTGTTGGTGTTGTGTAATGATGGTGCTGCAGTGTTGGTGTTGTGTAGTGATTGGTGGTGCAGTGTTGGTGTTGTGTAGTGATGGTGTTGTGTAATGATGGTGCTGTAGTGTTGGTGTTGTGTAGTGATGGTGCAGTGTTGGTGTTGTGTAGTGATTGGTGTTGCAGTGTTGGTGTTGTGTAGTGATGGTGGTGCAGTGTTGGTGTTGTGTAGTGATTGGTGGTGCAGTGTTGGTGTTGTGTAGTGATGGTGCAGTGTTGGTGTTGTGTAGTGATTGGTGGTGCAGTGTTGGTGTTGTGTAGTGATGGTGGTGCAGTGTTGGTGTTGTGTAGTGATTGGTGGTGCAGTGTTGGTGTTGTGTAGTAATTGGTGGTGCAGTGTTGGTGTTGTGTAGTGATGGTGCTGCAGTGTTGGTGTTGTGTAGTGATGGTGCTGCAGTGTTGGTGTTGTGTAGTGATGGTGCGTTGATAGTGGTAGTGATACAGACCTTTGATGTACTCTTGAAGGGATTAAAATGGTGTTGTGTAGTGATTGGTGGTGCAGTGTTGGTGTTGTGTAGTGATGGTGGTGCAGTGTTGGTGTTGTGTAGTGATTGGTGGTGCAGTGTTGGTGTTGTGTAGTAATTGGTGGTGCAGTGTTGGTGTTGTGTAGTGATGGTGCTGCAGTGTTGGTGTTGTGTAGTGATGGTGCTGCAGTGTTGGTGTTGTGTAGTGATGGTGCGTTGATAGTGGTAGTGATACAGACCTTTGATGTACTCTTGAAGGGATTAAAATGGTGTTGTGTAGTGATTGGTGGTGCAGTGTTGGTGTTGTGTAGTGATGGTGGTGCAGTGTTGGTGTTGTGTAGTGATTGGTGGTGCAGTGTTGGTGTTGTGTAGTGATTGTGGTGCAGTGTTGGTGTTGTGTAGTGATGGTGCTGCAGTGTTGGTGTTGTGTAGTGATGATGCTGCAGTGTTGGTGTTGTGTAGTGATGGTGCGTTGATAGTGGTAGTGATACAGACCTTTGATGTACTCTTGAAGGGATTAAAATGCATTAAGGTTAATCAACCAATCATTGAGCAGACATTTATCCAGCAAATGTATTTTCCTGTTAATGAGACTGTGAGAAGCTCTATGGAAAGAATAGAAGCATTGATGTACGCCTCTTGCATGAAATAGCCTAGATAAAACTATATAAATTTGATGTAAATCAAAAAAAAAGCGACTCGTTAGTCACGTATTTTTTTTTTTTGAATGTTTTAGGTCATTCAAAATATTTATGAAAATGAGAGAAATTCTTTCAGTGTTGATGTGCGTAAACATACTGTTGAAGGCCGGTGTTAGGTTAGGTAAGATTCGTCAGAAAACAGGACAAGTGTTTCCTGACTTGGGTCTTAGTCATATGATTACCCACCACTGGAGCTTTTGGTCATCTGACCGAGGCCTTCCACTGGCTTACCCCTCCACCTCTTTAAATATTATGGTTATAATTATAGGCTGGTGTTGTGTGTCTTGTTGCTGTGCTCAGTACTGCTGCAAGTTGGTCACCGACATATGTATGCTGACCCCAGACAATACAAACATGCTTTGAGCCTGAGTTTGTAATACTGGAAGTGCACAGTTATTAAGAGAGGCGTAAAAGACTGGGAAGCGTCAGTGACTTAAATTGTTTTAAAAGTAATGAATCACACTGAGGATCAGTAAGCTCGAGTTGAAGGTCAACTGGTGATTCATCAATATCAACTGAACAAAAAGGGAGAGGCTAATGTGGAAATGTCATATTTGCTCATGTAGAAATCTTGGAATAAACAAAAACAAAGAAACAACTTTATTTCTTTGTATAGTATACAGAGTGTAGTTATTGGTAATAAAATATTGTTCAGCACAAAGAAAGTTACTAGCATGCATGTGCATCTCGGTCGTTCGTTGTGAGTCGAGTAGCAACAAAGAATAAATAATTTTGAAGTTTGTGGTTAGTGATGTACAGGTGCGCTAACTGCTTGTTCCTACCTGACCAGATGAAAAAAAAGATTGTCATAAATGCTTTGATGATGTAATATAACTCATGTGCAAAGGATATTTTTCTTTTGAGTTTTGAATCGTTGGTTTATATGGCCATGATACAGTATGTATATAATCTTCACCAGGTGCCAGATCAACCAGGTTGTGATAGATATGTTGTTAGGTAAGACACATATGCAACAGTTAGGTATCTTTATTTCGAAACGTTTCGCCTACATAGTAGGCTTCTTCAGTCGAGTACAGAAAAGTTGATAGAAGCAGAAGATACTTGAAGACGATGTAATCAGTCCATCACCCTTAAAGTTTTGAGGTGGTCAGTCCCTCAGTCTGGAGAAGAGTATTGTTCCATAGTATGAAACAATATGGAGTATTGTTTCATACTATGGAACAATGCTCTTCTCCAGACTGAGGGACTGACCACCTCAAAACTTTAAGGGTGATGGACTGATTACATCGTCTTCAAGTATCTTCTGCTTCTATCAACTTTTCTGTACTCGACTGAAGAAGCCTACTATGTAGGCGAAACGTTTCGAAATAAAGATACCTAACTGTTGCATATGTGTCTTACCTAACAACCTGTCGGTATTTTTTACCATTTTAATGTTCATTGTGATAGATATGTTGGGCAGCGGGCCTCCAGCAGCAACAGCCTGGTTGATCAGGCAAACACCAGACGAGCCTAGCCCATGGCCCGGCTCTGAGAGTAGTTCAACTCTCGAAACTTTTCAATGGTGTGTGTGTGTGTGTGTGTGTGTGTGTGTGTGTGCGTGTGTGTGTGTGCGTGTGTGTGTGTGTGTGTGTGTGTGTATATATATATATATATATATATATATATATATATATATATATATATATATATATATATATATATATATATATATATATATAATTTACCTGTGAGCGCTGAATGACCTCCGAGGTCAAAGTGCTACGTTAATGTCCTATGATAAGTACCCACCAGGGGAACACCTGAAGGTACAATCACTGGAACATAGGTGGCGCTAACATGCACTCACCCCGGGATTAACACACTGGGGAACCATAGGAAAGTGTCCTGAAATTAAACTGAAAAAATACTTCATCTAAAAGGTTATATTAAGTGCGTCAAGTACTGGCAAATCTTGTTGCTATCACTGCCCAACGTCCTTTACTGATTAGGACAACCAAATCAGTTCTTTCTTAAATTGAAAACACTGTATATATTTTTTCTCAATTGCTGAACACAATGGCGTGCTAGGTAGAATTCCTTGACGGGTGGTATGTTCCACGTGCCGTATTTTGCCCGCCCCTACCTAGATGATCTAGTGCCCCGCTGGGAGCGAACCCCTGGCCACCCCAGATTGAGTCTGTAATTATATAAGAAAGGTTATTCCTGCTCAGGAGTTTAGTGCGCTCAGTGAATATAACAGTATTGTTAGTCAGGTCTCGAGTGATGTTAACCTTCTTGTAGCACGCTCAATAAAAAAAAATGGAAGATCCTTACACACATCCACACAATATTTCAGAAATTAGTCAACAGTGCGGAGACGGTAGTTTTGTTACAAGAGCCATGATGATTTATTATAGCCAATATTTTGTTCAGTGTAAAGGTTTATCCTATTCCTTTTGACCTTATAATAAAGTTCTACTCAAGAGCCAAATAAAAGATTCTCTTTGTACCAAGTATCTTTATAGCATACTTGTCGGAAATCCCTGCCAGTCCACATAGAGAAGCGGGAACGGTGAATGAAAGCGGAATAGAAAAAAAAAGTAGCTGTGGATGAAAGTGTGATAGAAGAAACAGTAGTGGATGATAGGACTACGCGAACCGAAGGCGGTTCCATTCGAGCAGTGGAAGAGAGAATACATCCCACTCTCCCCCCCCCTCTCCCTTGTATTCTGAGGTGCCTGTAGAGACCTCAGGAACGTTTTAGGAGAAACTTTGAATATTAACTATATTTTTTTTCAAACTGATGCGGGTTTATATGTTTAGTGTGTTGCTGCGAGTAGATTGTATTGTTAACTAGTTTTATCTTGGGTGTTCCTAAGTTGATTTGTGTTTATATTGTTAAGAATGAGTAGTGACGCCATAGGTCAAAGGGTTTTTCCATTACTTTTTTTTGCATTCCCTGCCACCTTCGCTCATTTTTTCAACTCCCTTTTTCCCCTATTATAATTTCTCTCATACCTTCCTCTTCCTTTCCTCCCTAATCTTTTCATTTCTTTTCCCTTATATCCCTTCCTTTTCTAAAACCTCCCTCTGCCGTCCCTTTCCTTTCCACTTTCTTCTGTCCCTTCCCCTTCCACTGTTTTCTATCCCTCCCTTTATTCTTTTCCCTTCCACTCTTTTCTATCTTTTCCTTTATCCCTTTCCCTTCCTCTCTTCTGCCCATACCCCTTCATGCCCCTCTTGCCTTTCCTCTTTTCCTTCCCCTCATATCTTCCCTCCCTCTTCCCCCTCTCTCTCCCCCTCCCTCTCCCCCCTTCCTCCTCACTCATTCCTGCCACGCCTGAGGAGTCTGGCTACACCTCAACTAAGTTTTTATCAGTAAACGATACAGGAAATCGTTAAGCGATATCACAGCAAAACGGAGGCGCGGAACCCGCCATGATATTACCGTGAGTTGCTCAAGTTATAAGCGGCCCCTCCATACCTGAGTTTGTTATGGGCAAGTCTGAAGCCTCTCGGTCACTGTGTAATGATGATGACGGGTGAGCCGTGGGGGTCGAGGAAGGATAGTAGGGAAGAGGGAGATACAGGGAAAGATTCAAGAGCATTAGAGAGTAGAGAGACGGAGGGAAGGAGGGAGGTAGGGGCAAGGGGGAGAAAGGAGATGGAGATAGGAGGAGGAAGGGGCAGGGAGACTAAGGGAGGAAGGGATGCAAGGATAGGGAGACGCAGAGAGGGAAGGAAGGGTAGGAGGGAGCAGAGAGACGGAGGAAAGCGTTGTAGGAGCAAGGTGTTAGGAAGGAGCAGGAAGACGGAGGGGGGATGGCAGGGCCTAAAAGGAAGGAAGAAGTAGTAGGAAGCAAGATGATGTAATAAGTGAGGTAGAACGTGGAGAGAGATTTCGCAAAATATCTCCAGTGACAAGCAGGCGTTTAATAAGAGCTCTAAACACAATTCGGTTATCGTCTGTAAATAGTTCAGAGAACAGACAAGCTGATAAATCAGACACATGTGCAACACCTGGGTATCTTTACTGAGGAAACGTTTCGTTACTCTGTGGCTTCATCAGTCTAATACAAAGAAGAATGGTGAAGATGATAAGAAGTTTGAGGTAATCAGTCCCTCAGCCTGGAGTCGAGATAATCAGTCCGGCAGGCTTGAAAAGATTGCCGGACTGATTACCTCAAACTACTTCTGATCTTCACCATTCTCCTTTGTATTGGACTGATGAAGCCACTGTGTGGCGAAACGTTTCCTCAATAAAGATACCCAGGTGTTGCACATGTGTCTAATTTATTAACTCAGTAATTGTAAAAATGGCGAAGACTCCTCCTTGACCACCTTCGATCACTGGCTTCTCTACAGCATAAAATATTACCTATCATCCAGTTTCCTCTCGTTCTGCCAGTTCTTTATTCTGTCAGACTCGCCAGTTCTTCCACACTTGAAAACACAACAGGATGTGATCCTGAGGTTCTCTGCCCTCAAGGGGTTGGTTGTCTTGGTACCAGCGAGAGGCTCCTGTTTCAAGAAACTGCTCTTGTCCTCTTCTCCAAATCGAACCTGATTGCCTCCCATTCCTTGCGAGTTTAGCGCTTCCCCACAGTCCCCAAGCCCAAACACCCTCACCACCATTTCCATTCTCACATAATCCTGGGTGCAACAATTCCCGTCTTCGATCATTTCCGTCTGAAATCTACCTGGAATTAGTTAAGGGATAGCTAGCCGTCTTCTCCACTACTGAGGATTGATGTGTACCAGAGCTCCGGGGAGACTCCTTGATCAACCAAGCTATTGCTGCTTGCATCAACATTTGACTTCGCGATTTCAATTCAGATTTATTATATTCACAAAATAATTTGTAATTCCCAAAATATACCGATAGTAATATTGTGCATTTTTGCTCTTGATAGTGTGACATCTTGACCAGGTGTGGGTTCCATACTGGTGCTGCGTACTCTAATATGGGTCTGACGTACACCGTATAGTGTCATGAATGACTCCTTACGTTCCTGAAAGCTGTCTTAGAGTTGCCAGACGCGCGTTTGTTGCAACAGTTATTTGCTTGATATACGCCTTAGGTGATATGCTCGGTACAACCTTTCACTTTCTCCTCTTTTAGCCCGTACTCCATCTGCGGTCTTCTTTGCCCATCCCTAAATCTTCATAACTTTGCACTTGTCAGACCAGACCTGCAGCCTGTCAGGTGGAGGAGCGTTCGTGCATGGTGGGAACGGTCGGAGCGTGCGTGCGTGCACGGTGGGAACGGTCGGTAAGTAAACTATTGAAGGTGGTAATTATTCATGGCGGTAATCTGGGAATCGTGGAAGGAGAGTTGATCTGCGAAGGGAATGGGAATGGGAATCTTAAATGTTTAAAAGCCAAGAAGCGATGATGGCGCGTGAGACTTTAAGGTGAAATTAGTTGATGACTCAGTCATAACAACAGCCTGGTTGACCAGGCAAGCACCAGACGAACCTGGTCCAAGGCCGGGCTCCGGGAGTAGGACTCTTGAAGCTCATCATGGGTCTGTCAAAGGTACCACTGATCAATTTTATAAAATACTTCTACTTCCTCAACTCTGCCAGAGGCCAGAATTTGCTTTTGACAGCCTGATTCCTTAGGCTGTTGCTGCCAGTGACTCACACCTACATAGTTATCACAGCGTGACTGATCAATAGCACCTTCAGGAACGTGTCTAGTTTAGTGGTGATACAAACAAGTTGTAGGTGAACCATACTTTTGCGCTTACCAATTATTAAACGTTTTGTCACAATACAGGAGGACTGAAGAAGTCACCTGTGGCGAAACGTTTCCTACATAAACGTCTTGATCAGTGCATATCTGTCTACCGTGTCTAGTTTGCTCTTGAAAACTTCTACACTTATTTCGGCAATATTCCAGATATTTTCTGGTAGCAAGTTGAAGAGTCTTGGTCCCTGAAGGTTGGCACAGTGTCCTCTTATTGTCTCCATGGTCCCTCTGCTTTTCAGTACACTTCCCCAGGTGCTTCTCAGATCTTTTGAGCCAGGGACTTTGATCCATTCCTAGTGTTATGTGGCGCCTACGGGTTTAGTGCCTCCCTATAAAAATAATATTTCCTTCTGGTTCCAGAGAACACATTCCGGATAAAGATTATGAATAAAGGCAGAAATGTAAGTGTTGAGGCTGAGATGATAAGAGGAAAGTTGAAACTGCGCTTGGCTTTGTTGAAGTTTGGTGTTGCTTGTTATAGGTGGTGGTAGAATGTTAATGGTGGTAGGGGGTAGTAGTAGGAGGAGGAGGAGAAGAAGAAGAAGGAGGTGGTAGTGGTTGACGGTGGGAGTACCTAGGAGCAGCAGCAGCAGCAACAACAACAACAACAAGAACAACAGCAAGATCAGTAGTACCACTAAGATTGACTAGGCTAACACCAGACGAGCCTGGCCCATGGCCGAGCTCCGGGAGTAGATAGACTCGAAACTCATCAAAAGTATATCAAAGGAGGAGGAGGAACAAAGAAAAACCTCCACCACAAACAGTAACTACACAACAACAATAATAATAAAGAGATGCAACAACAGCAATAGTACTGAGAAAGAAGAACAGCAACAGTTAGGAGGAAGAGCGAAAAAGAACAACAGTTAGGAGCAAAAACAACAACAGAGGAGCAGCACAAGCATCGGCAGGAGCGTCAGCATCAACAGCAACAACAACAGCAGCAGCAGATGGAAGGAGAGAAGGTGGAGATGAAACAAGATAAGGAGAATGTCTTGAGGTGCTGTAAAGGTGGTGGCACCTGACGTTGTACAGGCCCAGGTCTCTTGCTAGTGTGTAGTGGTTCTTGTCTGCCTCAGACCCACGCACACCTAATCTTTACTGCCTCTACAGGTACTAGTGCTAGGCTCCTGAATTCTTGCGTCGGGCTCTTGTATACTAGTGCCAGGTTCTTGTGCACTAGTGCCAGGTTCTCGTGCACAAGTGCTAGGTTCTTGTGCACTAGCGCCAGGTTATTGTGTACTAATGGCAGTCTTTTGTGGTCTAATGCGAGTCGCTCTTGTATTAGTGCCAGGTTATTGTGTACTAGTGCCAAGCCCTTGTGCACTAGTGTCAGGCTATTTTAACTCTATTGCTCAGACCCGCAAGATCGTGGATTTGATCAGCAGGCAGCAGCAACAGCCTAATTGATAAGGCAGCAACCAAAGGTCTCGTGTGGTTTGGGACCGCAGGGGGAGATGCCCTTTCCTTCCTTGCCTGTTACAGATGTGTTCATTTAGCTAAATTGATTGTCAGTATCCATATATCACTATACTCGAGTCATTGTTTACATTGAAAACTGCTCCGTAAATTTGCTTAGTAATTTTCATGCAGGGTAGTGAGTTATAGACGCACTCCGCATTCTCACTGCATGCTGATGATTTCATTATTTCCTTCTCTCCTAGTACTCTTTCTAATGCTCGCTATAGATAAAGTTTATGTCCAACTTCTTCCTTCAGAAGAATGAAGAACTGAAATGAAGCCCAGGAGGACCGTCTCATAGATCGACAAGAATCATGTTAACCCTTAAACTGTCCAAACAAATTTACGTTCACATGCGTAGTGCTCCAAAAGTAGATCTACGTTTTTTTTACATATTTTCGAATATAACAAAAAAAAACGTAACTCAAAGTTTTTTTTATACGTTTTCAAATGTAAAAAAAAAGATTACGTTTTTTTACATTCAAATGTTGAAAAAACGTAGATCTACGTTTGGACAGTTTAAGGGGTAAATACTTGACTGTAATAATAATGTCGGATGACCTATCATTGAGAGAACACGATAATGTCAGATTATCTATCATTAAGAGAACACGATAATGTCAGATTATCTATCATTAAGAGAACACGATAATGTCAGATTATCTGTCATTTAGAAAACGTGATAATGTCAGATGATGTCATTGAGAGAACACCATAAGACAAATGACAGAATAGATAATAATGAGATTTTTCATAACGAGACTTCAAAACACGATAAATAATGTCAGTGATAACATTTCCAATCATCTGTGCTCTCTCGTTTATAATATTGTTCAGTGTTGACAACCCCGTTCAAGGCAGGAGAGACTCCTCAAGGGAGGTTAATTGATACTGGTGAGGGGCTCTTGATTCAAGGAGTGGGCTTTATCCTCTCCTTCCTTGGATCGAATCTGATTGCTGCTTCTTTCCCCGTTACATTTAGCGGGAAGCTAAATGTAACGATCCAGGCAGGAGAGAGAGAGAGATGGAGAATGGAGTTAGAAAACATACAGAGATCCTTTACTGCAGGGGTTCTTACTGGGGGTATCCATACCCCTTGAAGGTATGGGTGCCAAATTATGGGGTATGGGACCCTATCTCTGAACAGTTTGCTGTTATTCTATAAATAAGTGATGAAAATCACTATGATTTTCTTTTAATTGTTCTGTCAGTAGCTATGTATATGTAAAGTAAAACCAACTATTGACATCTTTTGAAGTCATACTGGTACCTAATGGGACTAGTGATGATTTCCAGTCTGGTTACCTGGAGGTTATTCCGGGGATCAACGCCCCCGCGGCCCGGTCCATGACCAGGCCTCCCGATGGATCAGGGTAAGGGCATATATTGGGCAACACATTAGGGTCTGTGATCGTAAAAAAATGTTACAAACTTCTGCTTTACCGTCTGCCTGCACAGCGCTAATAAAACATTTACACTACTGGGAGTACCTCAGAATACTAGGAATACACTTTCTGGAGCCAAGAAGAAAGATATACCTGTTAATATACACACGTGGAGGATACTTGTGGACCTATGGGAAGAAGTAAACACAGTGAAAAGCAGGGGCGTTGTGGGCACAAGAGAATTCTCCAAGACTCTTCAATCCGCTAACACCAGATATCAGAAATATTGTCTGAACAATTGTAGAAGTTTCCTAAAGGAAACCGGATCTAACTTCCTGTCTGTAAGAGGGAACTTGGCAAGTTCCTCCAGTCAATTCGTGATCAGCCAGGCTCTGGTATAGCATCATCACCCTGGTTGATCAGGCTATCTACCAGGAATCCTGGTGTATCATATTTTATGCGACAGTTGCCTAGTGGAAACATCCACAGTGTGTTATCCTATTCTGTAAGAGGGTAACATTGTATATGGTGTTAACGTTATGGGGCCAAAAGCTAGCTATGTTTCCTTGTCATATTCCATAACACAAGATGAGTTCCAAACATGAGGTAATGAAATCTGTCAGTCTTAGCTGGGAAACCAGCATTTCACTGAGGGTTCGTAGGTTAGGCAGCTTCAAAGAGCGTGGGGAAGGGACAAGTTTGGGGATGGAAGAAGAGGTGAATACGGGGCTTGGTAGGAAATGATAAGGATTGGGGGGGTAAGAACGGAAGTGCCGGGATTGGATGAGATTTTAATAGAGATGTTAATGCTATCAGTCAGTAGTGTTGTTAGATTTCTTTGCTGGCACCCCTGTTCAGGGTTTGTAGGATGACGCCTATGATTTGGCTGTACCTAATAGTTTTCGCCCGCAATATAAGCTTGCTTATTTCCTTGTTTTTTTTTTTAAGATAGACAGCATGCAGAGTACGTCTTTAATCTGACAACATTTATCAAGTCATGATTTGATAAAGCTGAGCGAAACGTGATCAGAATACAGAATGGCTCTACATACTCTCTCTCTTTACCTTACTTGTCGGCGCAATTTGCCAGCTAACCAATTTTTGTTGAATATGGAGTTTCCACGATTCTGGACCTGGGGCCGAGTGCATGGGAATGCTATCAACGGCTTCTTCAAAATCAATTTTGGTTAGGGTTATATTCAACAAGCGTGAATGAGACACAGAGGAGGTAAGCTTGTGTAGACTCCATAGGAGGTAGTGAGCACGGCATATTGAAATTCCGGTACACAGTGGAGGGTGGACTGAAGGGAAGGGAGAAACGAAGAAGAGCAGAAGCCTTGAATACACAAGAGGCGACGATAAAAGCATAAAAGAAGTCGTGTCCTCCCTGGAGAACAGGTTAGAAACGTACAGAAAGGTAAATACATGGAAAATGCTGAAGGGAAGCAGGGTAGAGGGGTGCAACATGTACCTAATGATGAACACGATGCAGAAAATAATCCAATAACTCAGTGCACCTTATTGTTGCGAAACTTTACAACACTCTTTGGTTATAGAAGCTACCAATAGATCCCTAACTGTCTTGACGAGAGCGCTTTACAAATTGCTCCAAACAACTATACCTACACTGGTGTCTGTTCTAAGGGCTCCAACAACCTGATTGATCTGGCCATCAACCAAGAAACCCGGTCTGCACGGGTGAGGATTTGAATGTTTCCTGGCATCTGAGATACTCATCCATCATGGTAGCTCTGGAATGGGTTGTAGTTCAAGTAAATTTTGTCGTAAAGACAGATGAACCTGGCCCATGACCGGGCTCAGAAAGTAGAGAAACTCTCGAAACTCTTCAAAGGCATATGAAATGTAAGTTAAAGTTCTCTCAAGACCTACTGTGTTTATTATACGTACCCCTCTCTAAAAGTGTTGCAGCATTCAAACAAAGATTTGAGTGGTGTGACACTGAGAGGCTGTCCTGACAGAACCTTAACTGTTGTCACAGGAAAAACTGCCCTGCCGACCAGTCCCGGACCAGGCTTCCTGGTTAAAGGCCTGATCAGTTAAGCCGTTTGTGCTAAAAGAACAGCCCGGTGAGATGTGGCAAGCTTTGATCCATAGCATCAACCTTATCATGAGCCACTAAGAAATTGCCAGCAGAACGGGCACAGCCATTGGTGTGAACACAGAGCCAGGTTACTACCAGACCATAGCTAACTTAAGGGAAAAATATTGAATCTTTGGGTATGGGAGGGCCAAGATACTAAGGGGGAGACTTAAGTGAGCCGATGGATTATTAGTTGTAATTCTTCTTCCCAGACTTATTCATTGAAGCTCTTAACAATCTGGGCAACTAGAACCCTCAAAGCAAGGGGGTGCCAAACTGGTGATGATACTTTCAAGTCCCTTGTTCTCCCTACGCTGGAGTATTGCCGTACTCTATCATTTCTGTTCAAGGCAGGAGAAATTGCAGGTCTGGAGAGAGTCCCTCGATCTCTACTCTTTGGAACGTGAGCGAGAGATATATCATAATCTATACCTGGAAAATTTCAGAAGGATTAGTCCAAAGCTGCACACAAACCATTTTCCATGAAAGAAAGAGGCAAGGGTGCCATAAGCACATTAAGGGATAACTCAACAAGTGTGAAAGGGCCAAGACATTTCATCGTCCTCCCTTCTTACATAAGGTGGCCCTGGCTGTCGTAAAGAAAGTACTGGATATGTTTCTGAGCCTAGTCTGTGACCAGCCGGGTTCTGATACTTATGTTAGACTTCATGTGGCTAGCATCAATAGCCTGAATGATCAGGCCATCCACTGGGAGGCCTGGTCTGGCACCGGGTCACTAGGGCGTTGATCCTCGGGACACTCAAATAGACTCCAGATGGTACCGGGCCGCGGGGGCGGTGTCCCTGGAACGAACAACAGGTAGACGGGGAGAGTGATATAGAAAGGAGCATAGCAAAGGAACACAGGTGGAATTTAAATAAAAAAAATCATAGGGACGAATAAAAACCCTTGAGGGTAGTGGAGGGAGACTCGGTACGTGGGCTCCAAGGTAGTAACGACAGAACTCCAGGGAATAAATGAAAATTAGACCAAGTTGAATGAAAGATGCAAGACCCAAGAGTTGGAGGTCATTCCTAGGATGAGGTCAGCCAACTCACGCGCTGGCTGACCTTGGTTTTCCTGCATGATCAAACGGATGGTGCAAAATTCCCGTTACCTGACACGGAGAAGGGAAGCAACGGCGTGATCAGGATAAGATCAATATTAAATAAGCTTCTAAATACACCATTAATCTTCACTGGGGTTGTACTGCAGCTCTGACCGTCGTCCTGCCTACCTGAACTCTACCTGGTAGTTGAGTTCTGGGGGTCATTGCCCCCCGTGGCCCAGTCCCAGGGAAGGCCTCGTAGTTGAGGGCCTGATCAGTCATGCTGTTAGTACAAGCAGCACGCAGTCTAACGTAGGAACTAACGTCGGCAATATAGCACAGAAGTTATTTCTTTTACCTTTTTCGTGTCTTGGTGATATATGATCCTAAAGTGCAAGAGAGAGCGGAAGAGGTAGTGGTGGTGGTGTGGAAGTGACTGTGGCTTCTGTTGTATGTCCTGTTGAATCAAATCAGTATTGTTGTGCAGAGTGTGTGGGAGTGCAGAAGGGGGCTGGTGGCTTTAGGGAATGTTGTGGTTGTGTGGGGAGGATGATGATGTGGAGACGTTGTATGTTAGTGATGTGGGGTTTACGGAAACGCGAAGTGTGTGGGATAGGAGTTTTAGTTTTTGTGGGGTTGAGGTGTATTTGGGATGTGATTGTGACGTGTGTGATAGGCAGGGAAGATGTATGGGGGATACCTGGAGTATACCTGGGGGAGGCTTGAAGAGGTGTTTTCCTGAAGAAGGTAAGTGGGGTGAATGTTGTGAGACCTCTACCCACTCTACCTGAGGTATCCCAGCGAGTGAGCACGTCTCCTGTGTATCCCAGTGCTTAACAGAATAGGGAATAGCACATGGAGGTACAAAATAAAAAAAAAATGGGAACTATGGCTATAGTTTACTTAATAACATAAAAGGGCTAGAATACCACATATACTGATGGACATTTACATAATATAACAATTGACCTATGAGACTTATTACCAGGGGGAAAGGTAGATGTTATCAGTAACACGGACTAGTACTCCCTCTTAATTCACCGACCAGCTGACCCGAGATTCCCAATGCGTGGTCCACTACACACGCGGCTGTCCAGAGCTCTCGCTCCCCGGACCTGTCACCAACAACCTCCTTGCTCAGCTGTTCCCTGGGCTTATATGGTAGTCAAAGTACCCCCTCCCCAATGGGGTATGTACCACGTGTTACGACCTGACGCCGAGGTCTGACGTCAGAGTGTTCGCATCGCTATTGGGCCGTGCGGACATGCTGCGCAGTAGCTCCTGATTGAGTTGGCTTTTGCGCAGTGTTGATGTGTACTTAGCTCTGTGAAGACCTGTTTGCGTGCTCTCTACGAATTGAAGCAAGATGCCCTCCATCGAGCAACTTTACCAACAGCTTAAGGAAGAATTGAGGATGGCGAAGTTGGAGATTCGGCGACTGACCGAGGAAAACAGGAAGATTCGTAGTAGTCCTCCTGTTTTGAGTCCTCAGGTCAAGAAGGGAAACTGGTCAGTGGCTAGACAGCAGGGAACGAAGTTGACGATCAAGAAGACGAATGGAAAGATAGAAACGATGAAGAAGAAAGAGACTGCCGTGGAAACTGTTGTGGAAACATCTAATACATTCTCAGTGCTACCCGATGAATGTGAGTCGACTACTGGGAACATCACGACGAACGACACCAAGGAAGGTAAGAATATTGTTGTTGTTGGGGATAGCCAAGTTAGGCATATGGATAGGGTGTTCTGCTTGAAGGACAGGAGTAGGAGACAGAGAGTTTGCTTTCCTGGGGCTGGGATGGAGGATGTTGTTAGCCATCTGGATGACATCATGAGAAGTAATGGGAGCAATCCTATTATCTGTCTCAGTGCTGGAGGCAACGATGTTGGCAGACGTAGGAGTGAAGACCTGATTAGTAGGTATAGGTCAGCAATAGAAATAATTAGGAGTAAGGGTGGGAACCCTGTCATATGTGGTATTTTGCCAAGGAGAGGAGTTGGAAATGAATGGTTGTCCAGGGCAATTGGTGTCAATTGCTGGCTGGACAAATACTGTAAGGAAAATGCGGTAACATTCATTGACAACTGGGACCTCTTCTATGGCAGAAATGACATGTATGCCAGGGATGGGGTTCACTTATCTAGGTCTGGGGTGGTAGCACTGGCAACTGCAGTGGAGGGAGCAGTTAGGACTTTAAACTAGGAATAGTTAGTGGTATGGGTTTTGGCAGGAAAACAGTGAAGTCCCAGTGTAGTAATATTACGAGTTCTAGGGGAACTAGTAATAAGCAGAACGAGGTAGATATTGAAAAGCCAGGGACTTTGGGTGATAAGGACAGTAATAGGTTTAGTAGAAAAACAGAAATGAGCAGGAAGGGTAAAGAGAAAGGAGAGTCTTTCAATGTTTATTATGCTAATTGCCGTAGTGCTAGGAATAAGATGGACGAGTTGAGATTAGTTGCTAGTGCAGGTAACATTGATGTATTTGCCTTAACTGAGACGTGGTTTAATTAAAAAAGTCGGGACATACCTGCGGAATGTCATATTCAGGGTTTTAAATTGTTCCAAGTAAATAGAAGTATCGGGAAGGGGGGTGGGGTGGCATTGTATGTCCGAGATCGCTTGAACTGTTGCATAAAAACGGGTGTTAAGTCTGAAGTAACACATACAGAGTCTGTTTGGATAGAATTTTCAGAGGGGCATGAAAAACTGATTTTAGGAGTGATATACCGTCCCCCAAACTTAGATAGGGACCAAGGGAGACTACTGTGGGAGGAAATTGTTAAGGCCACAAGGCACGATAATGTAGTAATTCTAGGAGACTTTAACTTTAGTCATATTGATTGGAATTTCTTGACTGGGAATTTAGAATCATACGACTTCTTAGAAGTAGTTCAGGATTGTTTTGTGAAGCAGTTTGTGACAGAACCTATAAGGGGAAATAACCTGCTTGACTTAGTTATGGCAAACAATGAATCCCTTGTTAATAATTTAGAAATTTCAGAGGAACTGGGTGCTAGCGACCACAAATCAATTACATTTAGCATTGAATGGAAGTACGATAGTAGAGATAACTCAGTAACAGTCCCAGATTTTCGCTTAGCAGATTACGATGGGCTTAGAGAACACTTATCTGTTGACTGGGGTAACGAAGTGAGCTATCAATATGACAGTTTTCTGAACACTATACATGCTGCTCAAAGAACGTTTATCCCATATAAAGAAATTAGATCAAATAGAAATGACCCAAAATGGATGAATAATAGGCTCAAATATCTACTAGGGCATAAGAAAGGAATTTATAGGCGTATCAAAAGAGGTGAGGGTCATCTTTATGAATCAGTATATTGACATTAAGAGGGACATTAAAAAAGGGATAAGAAAAGCTGAAATTAAAGTTGCTAGGGATTCTAAAACTAACCCAAAAAGTTTTTTCCAGGTCTATAGAACAAAAGTTAGAGATAAGGTAGGTCCCCTTAAAAATAACTATGGGCACCTTACTGACAAAGAGAATGAAATGTGCTCGATTTTTAATAATTATTTTCTCTCAGTTTTTACACAGGAAGACACTAACAATATTCCAGTAATTAATTTTTATAGTGGGCTAGAAGAAAATAAATTATGTAACATCACAGTCACTAGTGAAATGGTTGTGAAGCAGATAGACAGACTGAAGCAAAATAAGTCGCCGGGTCCTGATGAGGTTTTTTCAAGGGTTCTTAAGGAATGCAAAATGGAACTCTGTGAACCATTTACTAATATTTTTAATTTATCTCTTCAAAGAGGTGTAGTGTCTGATATGTGGAAGATGGCTAATGTAATTCCTATTTTTAAAACAGGGGACAAGTCGTTACCATCAAATTACCGCCCAATAAGCCTGACCTCAATTGTAGGCAAATTACTAGAGTCAATTATAGCTGAGATTATAAGAAGCCATCTCGATAAGCTTAGCTTGATTAATGATACTCAGCATGGATTCACAAGAGGCCAGTCTTGTCTAACTAATTTATTAACTTTCTTCAGTAAAGCTTTTGAGGCTGTTGACCACGATAAAGAATTTGATATTATTTACTTAGATTTTAGTAAGGCTTTTGATAGAGTTCCGCACCATAGACTGTTAAAGAAAGTGGCAGCTCATGGCATTGGGGGAAAAGTGCTCTCGTGGATCGAGTCATGGCTCACTGACAGAAAGCAGAGAGTGTCCATAAATGGGGTTAAATCCGAGTGGGGATTTGTAACAAGTGGCGTTCCACAGGGATCAGTCTTGGGCCCGTTGTTGTTTATAATATATATCAATGATCTTGATGAGGGAATTACTAGTGATATGAGCAAATTCGCCGATGACACAAAGATAGGTAGGATAATTGATTCAAACGTAGATGTTATGGAACTTCAGGAGGATTTAAACAAACTCTATTCTTGGTCAGAAAAGTGGCAGATGCAGTTCAATGTAGATAAATGCAAGGTTCTGAAGCTTGGGAGTGCCCATAACCCTAGTACTTATAAGTTAAATGATGTAGAACTTAGCCATACAGATTGCGAAAAGGACTTGGGGGTTATGGTGAGCAGCAACCTTAAACCAAGACAGCAATGCCTAAGCGTACGTAATAAGGCAAATAGATTACTGGGATTTATATCAAGAAGTGTAAGCAACAGAAGTCCAGAGGTCATACTGCAGCTTTATACATCATTAGTAAGGCCTCACCTAGATTATGCAGCTCGGTTCTGGTCTCCATATTACAGAATGGACATAAATTCGTTAGAAAACATTCAGCGTAGGATGACTAAATTAATACATAGCATTAGAAATCTTCCTTATGAAGAAAGATTGAAGACTCTTAAGTTACATTCACTTGTTAGACGAAGAATGAGGGGAGACCTGATCGAAGTGTATAAGTGGAAGATAGGTATTAATAAAGGGGATATTAATAAGGTCTTGAGGATGTCTCTCCAAGAGAGAACTCACAGTAATGGATTTAAATTAGATAAGTTTAGATTTAGAAAGGACATAGGAAAGTATTGGTTTGGAAATAGGGTAGTTGATGAGTGGAACAGTCTACCTAGTTGGGTTATTGAGGCTGGGACTTTGGGTAGTTTCAAATCTAGGTTGGATAAATACATGAGTGGGATGGGTTGGATTTGAGTGGGACTTTCACATCAGAGCTTATTTCTTGGGTGGCATTGAAAATTGGGTTGGGCAAATGTTTTGTTAGTGGGATGAATTGTAAAGGACCTGCCTAGTATGGGCCAACAGGCCTCCTGCAGTGTTCCTCCTTTCTTATGTTCTTAAAAGACCTCAGACGTGGGCGTGACTACCGGACATTTGCTAAGGCAGGTGTGACCATATAATTAGGTCTCCCTAGAGACCTCACAATCCCATCTGAACTGCATCACAATGTCCCCGCTGCTCGGCCTCGGACCAGACCGTCTGGGGGATGGCCTGATCACCCAGGCTGTTGGTGCCAGCTGCACGCAGTCCAGCATATGCACCGCCAGGGGTCTGTTAGCAATTTTTATTCATGAATAGAGGCTGTCGAATGGTTTTAGTCCCCTTCATGAAGGGGAGTGTATTTTGCAGCGACTCTCAAGCCTCTTCCTCTTGTAGAAAGTGATTTCGATATTCGTATTCAGGACCACTCCCTCTAGAATTTTCCAAATGTATCTTTCTCGCAGTGAAAGAACCTTCAGGCAGTGAAGGTTCTTCGTAGTCTCCACATTTGCAGTTTCGCCTGCCTTGAAAGAGGCAGTTAGTGTATAGCAGTACAAGGCATGTGATAGTGTTGTTGTTTCGCAATTCATATTAAATATGGAGTTTAACGATTCTGGGCATGAGGCAGAGTGTATTGGAATACTATTAATTAAGGGCTTCTTCAGAGTCAAGTGGGTTTGGGATTATGACAACAAATATGGAAGTGTTTTCAGAGTTTTGATTCTCATTCATCAATAATTCATTTAACTTGTCATTCTTTAGTCTAATAAATGAATTACTGACTTAACTATTCCAATTATTTCTTTGTCATCATCAGAGTGTGCTTCATCTCCTTTAAGCAAAGGATTCTGTCCTCGAATTTGTATATGAGAAACATGTATTTTGAGGCTCTCTCAATTTCATTAATGCCTTTTTTATTCTGTTTCTTATGGACTCTGTGTATGATGCATTCAGTTTGAGTTCACGCTTTTCAATTCTCTTAACAGTGTTTCTTTTCATTCTTCAGAAAGTCTACAGTTTCTGAGTTTTTCTGCTCGTTTTCTTCTTTGGTTTAACAGGCAATTGAAAGAAGAGCCTGGCCTCAGGCTGGGCTCCGAGGGTAGAAAAATTCTCGGAAGTGTTCAGGTATATCAAAGGGGTTTGATTAGCTAATGTGTTTGTTTAGCTAGATTGTTAAGTGAGTTTAAGTCAGTGTTTGTGTTTAGTCAGTGAGGTTAGCTAGTGTGTTAACTTATCAAGTGTTTATATGCAGTGTGTTTGTTCAGTTTTAAAAAGTGCGTTTATTTACCCAATGGTTTTGTTTAGTTAGCGTGTTTCTTTTACCAAGATTGTTTTGTTAGTGTTTTAGTGTGTTAGCCAGTGTGCTTGTTTACCAAGTGTGTTCGTTGAAGCAGTGTGATTGGCCGGTGATTTTGCTTGATCAGTGTTTCCTTAGCTAGTGTCTTTGGCAAGCCAGTGTTTTGCCTGTACGTTTGTCTAGTCAGTGGGTGTATTGGTTTAAATAGCCTGTGGGTTCAATCAGCATGTGGGATTATCAGTGAGAGTTGTCAGCTTACAAGTTCATTAGTGTGTGACCTACGAGCTTCAGTTGCTGAGGTACGAAGGTAAATTCATTTTGACATACATTATAGTTTTTTAACTTAGTAAATTTTCATTAAGGCACATGTGCAACAGTTGGAATCTTTATTGTTGAAACGTTTCGCCTACACAAGTAATCTTTTTCAAATACAGAGGCAGCACATGTGTCTTAATCATCAGCTTGTCTGTATTTTATACTATTTTCAGCATTCGTAAATGTTCTATGACACATATCTGATTTAGTGTTTTAACTTTCGTGTCATCAGAAGCCCACCAGTTCTTCCTCACGAGTGAGGAGAGAGACAGTGAAAGCAATTACAAAGGTCAAGGTTTGGCAGTAAGCCAGTAAATGAGTGGAATTAACTCCAAAGTAGTGACATTGAAGCCAGAACTTTGGGTAGCTTTAAAAATAGAGTGGGGAGGGATGCAACTGCGTGTGAATGAAATGAGTTAAACCTGCCTAGCATGGGCCAGTAGGGCTGCTGCGGTGCCCCACTATTATTATATTAATAAGTCGGTGAAGAAACTAGGTATCGGTAAAGGTCAGGTGAAGTCAGGTGTATTGTGAAGACTGGAGGACTGAAAAAAACCATACCCCGGCCGGGATTGAGCCCGCTGTCACAGAGTCTCAAAACTCCAGACCGTCGCGTTAGCCACTAGACCAGCTAGCCACAATAAGATTCGTCCAACTAGGTATATTTCTACACCATAGTTTTGAGACTCTGTGACCGCGGGTTCAATCTCGGCCGGGGTATGGTTTGTTTGCAATCGTGTCATTACGATTTCGTGAGTCACTGGAGGACTGACCTGGCACCGGGAGAGGCAGCTGCTGGTCATAAGAAAGTCATGTCTAGGAATTTCTTGATTTGTAGTTCATCACTGTAATAACATTTTAAAGTATTGTTCAGAAATACATTTTTGATTGAAGTCCTACCTGCCTGCCTTCCTACCTGCCTGTCTGCCTGCCTTCCTACCTGCCTTCCTGCCTGCCTTCCTACCTGCCTGTCTGTCTGCCTTCCTACCTGCCTGTCTGCCTGCCTTCCTGCCTGCCTTCCTACCTGCCTGTCTGCCTTCCTACCTACCTGCCTGCCTTCCTACCTGCCTGCCTGCCTTCCTACCTGCCTGCCTGCCTTCCTACCTGCCTGCCTGCCTTCCTACCAGCCTGTCTGCTTTCCTACCTGCCTGCCTGCCTGGCTTCCTACCTGCCTGTCTGCCTTCCTACCTACCTGCCTGCCTTCCTACCTGCCTACCTGCCTGCCTGCCTTCCTACCTACCTGCCTGCCTGCCTTCCTGCCTGCCTGCCTTCCTACCTGCCTGCCTGCCTGCCTTCCTACCTGCCTGTCTGCCTTCCTACCTGCCTGCCTTCCTACCTGCCTGCCTGCCTTCCTACCTGCCTGCCTGCCTGCCTTCCTACCTGCCTGTCTGCTTTCCTACCTGCCTGCCTGCCTGCCTTCCTACCTTCCTACCTGCCTGCCTGCCTTCCTACCTGCCTGTCTGCTTTCCTACCTGCCTGCCTGCCTGCCTTCCTACCTGCCTGCCTGCCTTCCTACCTGCCTGTCTGCTTTCCTACCTGCCTGCCTGCCTGCCTGCCTTCCTACCTGCCTGTCTGCTTTCCTACCTGCCTGCCTGCCTGCCTGCCTGCCTGCCTGCCTGCCTTCCTACCTGCCTGTCTGCCTTCCTTCCTACCTGCCTGCCTTCCTTCCTACCTGCCTGCCTTCTTACCTGCCTGCCTGCCTTCCTACCTGCCTGTCTGCTTTCCTACCTGCCTGCCTGCCTGCCTTCCTACCTGCCTGCCTGCCTTCCTACCTGCCTGTCTGCCTTCCTACCTACCTGCCTGCCTTCCTACCTGCCTGCCTGCCTTCCTACCTGCCTGCCTGCCTTCCTACCTGCCTGTCTGCCTGCCTGCCTTCCTACCTGCCTGCCTGCCTTCCTACCTGCCTTCCTACCTGCCTGTCTGCCTTCCTACCTGCCTGTCTGCCTTCCTACCTGCCTGTCTGCCATCCTACCTGCCTGTCTGCCTTCCTACCTACCTGCCTGCCTTCCTACCTACCTACCTGCCTGCCTGCCTTCCTACCTGCCTGCCTGCCTTCCTACCTGCCTGCCTGCCTTCCTACCTGCCTGCCTTCCTACCTGCCTGCCTGCCTTCCTACCTGCCTGCCTGCCTTCCTTCCTACCTGCCTGCCTACCTACCTGCCTGCCTACCTACCTACCTGCCTGCCTGCCTTCCTACCTGCCTGCCTACCTACCTGCCTGCCTTCCTACCTGCCTGCCTTCCTACCTGCCTGCCTGCCTGCCTTCCTACCTACCTGCCTGTCTGCCTTCCTACCTGCCTTCCTACCTATCTGCCTGCCTTCCTACCTACCTGCCTACCTTTCTACCTACCAGCCTGCCTTCGTACATACCTGCCTACCTTCCTACCTACCTGTCTGCCTTCCTACCTGCCTGTCTGCCTTCCTACCTGCCTGTCTGACTTCCTGCCTACCTGCCTACCTACAATTGACTTGGATAGTGTTCTGATGATGTCAACGCCCCCGCGGCCCCGTGCCAGATCCGGCAGCCCGGTAGATGGCTTAATCAACTAGATCATTGATGCTATCCGCACGAAGTCACCATAAACACCACTGCATTGCCTGGTTGATTAGGAACTGACTTGAGAAACTTGTCCACTTCTCTCTTAAAGATAGCCAGGGGTATACTGGCAGTCACCTTGTGTATGAAGACAGGGCATTGAAAAGTCTTGGTCCCTTCACACTTATTAAGTTTTAGTGTACTCGTGGCACCCCAGCTTTTCATTGGGTGTTATCTTGCCCCGTCTGCCATCTATACCTTTGATATATCTTTAAAGAGTTTCGAGAGTTTATCTATTCTCTGAGCCCGGCCATGGGCCAGGCTCGTCTGGTGCTTACTTAGTCAACCAGGCTGTTGTTGCTGGAGGCCCACTGCCTCACATATCCATCACAGCCTGGTTGATCTATTTACTTTGTTCTCGCCTCAAGGGTGCAGGAAATTTCAATAATAAAATCCGCATGTTTTGTTTAAATCTCAATGTAATGCTAAGGTCACACAGACGTGAAATGACGTGACAGTTAACTTTCTCGAGTAAAACAAGAAATCAAGCACTAAAAATTAGAGAAGAAGAGAGTCGTATTGCCTTCATTCAGCAAGCTTGTTTGAGGCACTCCAGGAGTACACGGTCTCAGCAAGCTTGTTTGAGGCACTCCAGGAGTACACGGTCTCAGCAAGCTTGTTTGAGGCACTCCAGGAGTACACGGTCTCAGCAAGCTTGTTTGAGGCACTCCAGGAGTACACGGTCTCAGCAAGCTTGTTTGAGGCACTCCAGGAGTACACGGTCTCAGCAAGCTTGTTTGAGGCACTCCAGGAGTACACGGTCTCAGCAAGCTTGTTTGAGGCACTCCAGGAGTACACGGTCTCAGCAAGCTTGTTTGAGGCACTCCAGGAGTACACGGTCTCAGCAAGCTTGTTTGAGGCACTCCAGGAGTACACGGTCTCAGCAAGCTTGTTTGAGGCACTCCAGGAGTACACGGTCTCAGCAAGCTTGTTTGAGGCACTCCAGGAGTACACGGTCTCAGCAAGCTTGTTTGAGGCACTCCAGGAGTACACGGTCTCAGCAAGCTTGTTTGAGGCACTCCAGGAGTACACGGTCTCAGCAAGCTTGTTTGAGGCACTCCAGGAGTACACGGTCTCAGCAAGCTTGTTTGAGGCACTCCAGGAGTACACGGTCTCAGCAAGCTTGTTTGAGGCACTCCAGGAGTACACGGTCTCAGCAAGCTTGTTTGAGGCACTCCAGGAGTACACGGTCTCAGCAAGCTTGTTTGAGGCACTCCAGGAGTACACGGTCTCAGCAAGCTTGTTTGAGGCACTCCAGGAGTACACGGTCTCTCCTCTGTTATATTATTATTATTATTATTATTATTATTATTATTATTATTATTATTATTATTATTATTATTATTATTATTTACCAACATTTCTCATTTCATATTAATGCTGGGAGACTAGAAAACTCTGGAATCTGGCCACAGGTAAGTTCGTTGAGTTATAATAGGCGTGCGTTCACCTGACGTCTCACCTGAAGAGAGAAATGTTATAAGATACCGTCACGATGGAGAATCAGACACAATTGTAATATTGTTCGAGCCTTTATTGATGACACTGTGTGGGCGAAACGTCGTCAATAAAGGATCGCACACTATTACATTTGTGGTTTTTTTTTTCCTTCTCACCTGTGTGTCGTGTTTAGTCAAGGTTGTGTGTGTGTGTGTGTGTGTGTGTGTGTAGGATTGGGTAGCACATGCCAGAGAGCAATTGGGGCTTTCTGAAAAGTTTTCTTTGAGTCGTCAGATAAAAGAACTCAACAGGAGTGAAAATACACTACATTTAATGTTGACGAACATTGAGGAACTATTAATATATAAATGGTGTAGAAAGCCGACCCAGCACTTGGGTGTATCTTGACTGTGGAAAACTCTTTGCCAGCTAGTGGATTCATCAGCCCAGTACAGAGGAGAAACGGTGGAAGACGAGAAGGAGTTTGAGGTAGTCAGTCCCTCTGCCTGGAGATAAGTTCAGTCCATCTTGATTAAAGTACAGCATATGAACGGAGAAGAGGCTTATGTATTCAAGACAGGTGAGTTGAAGATGTTGAAAATGGTGCCACTGTTGGTTACAATACTTTATTGGAAATAAGCACGCAGTGGAGAATTCTCTGTATCAAGATTCCAAGATGTTGATATGTCAGACAACTGCTAGTAAAAGTTGAATGCGGAAGCATACGAAGTCTACATTAAATATGTATCGCAGACAACCTAATAAAAGAAACATCATACAGAACTTAGAACTTAAAAGTGTGAATATGTCACGAGGAAATATTGGAAGAAACCCCAAATATTTCTTCACATATGCAAAATACAAACTAAGAACTACCTGTAGAATTACATCATTACTCGCATGAGATTCATACACTGACGACGACAAAGAAATGAGTGAAGTTCTAAAAGAGCAGTATGAATCAATGTTCAGTAGTCCCATAAACAAAAGAAAGGTGGAGAATGTAGAACATTTTTTTTGTTGCCTCTGAAAGCTACACAGATCATATAACTGAGATAAGCACTAATTCTGCAGAATTCGAAAAAGATATAGAAAACTCGCCCATTCATGCAGCACTTAATCCAGACTCATGGAATTCCATATTTATAAAGAGGTGCAAAACACCATTAACACGAGCACTCAGTAGCTTTTGGACAAAGAGCTTAGATGTAGGTGAAATACCAGAGACCTTAAGAGGTGCAATCATGATTCCATTGCATAAAGGAGGCAGCAGATCCCTAGCCAGAATTTACAGACCAGTAACCCTGACGTTGCACATCATAAAAGTCTTCAAAAGGATAATGAAACGCCAAATTACAAATTTTATGGAACACAACCTGCATAACCCAACCCAGCATGGATCTGAAGTCTGAAGATCATGCTTCTCTCAGCTACTGAACCACTATGATAGAATTACCTTGAAGAAAACTAAAATGCAGATGTGATGTACACAGATTTCTCAAAGACTTTTTGACAAATGCGATCATGGGGTGATTTCATGGAAAATGGGAGCAATAGGTATAACTGGGAAAGTAGGCAAAAAAAGATATTCAATTTACTGACAGCTAGAACACAGTGATAGCAAACAGAGTAAAATCTAGTTTTAACAAAGTAATCTCAGTACCCCAAGGCACGCACCTTCACTCTCATCCTCGTGGTGGATATAGACAAAAAACACTCGCCAGCTTTACATCATCATATGCAGATGATTCCAAAATATACATGAAAATTACCTCAGTATAAGCCATAAATATTTCAAGAAGATGTAAACAAGTCTTTCAGTGGGCAGTGGAAAATAATATGACTTTCAATGGTGACAAGTTCCAACTGCTTAGATATGGAAAGAATGAAGAACTCAGAAGAGACATTGTATATAAAACACAAGAGGAGCACCAAATAGAACGAAAGGAACATGTGAAGAGTCTGAGTGTAGTAATGCCAGCTGACCTTTCAAAGAACACATTAAAGCAAACGTCACGACGGCCAGGCAAATGACAAGGTGGATAATTAGGGCTTTCAACACAAGTGAATACCAGTGGTGACACTTTAGATCGCTTGTGCATTCTCGCTAAGAGTACTACTCACTGTTGATGGCTCCATTCAGAACAGGAGAGATATCAGAGCCGGAACAGATTTACCGATCATGTACAGCCTACACAGAACCAGTAAAGCATTTAAATTACTGGAGACGTCTCAAAGGCCGAAACATGTACTATATATATATATATATATATATATATATATATATATATATATATATATATATATATATATATATATATATATATACTATATATATATATATGTGTGTGTGTGTGTCTTGCCGAGATATGGGAGGAAGTGTAAAATAAACCCAGTGAAGAGCAGGGGTGCGGTGGGGACAATAAGGGAACACTGTATCAACATCCGGGGTACCAGACTATTCAACATCTTACCAGAAGATATCAGAAACACGGCTGGAACTAGTGTAGAAGCCTTCAAGAGGAAACTGGACAAGTATCTTCATTAGGTGCCAGATCATCCAGGCTGTGATGGATATGTGGGGTAGCGGGCCTCCAGCAGCAGCAGCCTGGTTGACCAGCAAGCACCAGACGAGCCTGACCCATGGCTGGGCTCAGAGAGTAGATTAACTCTCGAACCTCTTCAAATGTATAAAGGTAAGGTAGGTAAAACTTGCTATTTTTGGCCTAAATAGCAACGCTCTTCTTGCCGAATAAGGCAAGCGAAAATTTGTGTATGCATTAATTTCGCAAAAATCATTCTGAACCTAACGAAAAAAATATATTTCATTGTGTTTATTATTAAATTATTTTAAACTTATCTAGAATATATTTAGTTGGATTATGCTAAATTAAATTACGCTTCTTATAATAAGGTTAGATAAGTTTTCTAAGGTTCTTTTGGTACAAAATTATTAATTTTTACATTAATATTAATAAAAAAAAAATACTTTTAAACGTACAAGAGAAAATTTTAGAGTGGACTTAATTTTAAATGAGTTCTTGCTAATTGACCAGTTTTACATATTCGGCACGACATTTTATATATATATATGTATATATATATATATATATATATATATATATATATATATATATATATATATATATATATAATTATATATATATATGTCGTGCCGAATAGGCAGAACTTGCGATCTTGGCTTAAATAGCAACGCTCATCTTGCCATATAGGACAAGTGAAAATTTGTGTATGCAATAATTTCGCCAAAATCATTCTGAACCTAACGAAAAAAATATATTTCGCTGTGTTTGTTTAGTATTAAATTATTGTAAACAAATCTAAAATATATTTAGTTGAGTTAGGCTGAAATAAATTGTTCTTGTTATAATAAGGTTAGGTAAGTTTTCTAAGTTCCTTTTGGTGCAAAATTATAAATTTTTACATCAACATTAATGAAAAAAATATATCTTTAAACGTATAAGAGAAAATTTTAGAAAGGACTTAATTTTAAATGAGTTCTTGCTAATTGATCAGTTTTACATATTCGGCACGACATATCTATATATATATATATATATATATATATATATATATATATATATATATATATATATATATATATATATATATGAGATTTTCGCCCTATAATCAGTGATACACACGTAACAACATGTACCGTATATGCCACCTTTATGTTAACAATGTATCTCTTAAAGCTTCTGTGCCATATTATGTAATAATATATATATATATATATATATATATATATATATATATATATATATATATATATATATATATATATATATATATATATATATATATATATATTCTGGTTTTTCTTTTGCTCGGTTTTATAACCCTCATAGATTTAGCGCTTGTTTTAATATATAATACTGTTACACGATTACCAACTTCAGTTTCTGAACATTCACTGTAAACTTGCATATAACATTTTTTTTAGTTTCTGTCAGGCTCAATAACTGTAAAATGTGTACTTAAGCAAAATTCAAAAGATAAGCCTGGCCCAGGGCTGCCGGGGTAGGATAACTCTGGGAACCTTCCAGAGGTATCACGTCTGGTAACTGAACAATCTCAGGAAACGTTGATAATGTACATGGGTGTCCCTGGTGGTGCACGGGTGTCTCTGGTCTTGCACAGGTGTCCATGGTGGTGCACAGGTGTCCATGGTGGTGCACGGGTGTCCCTAGTGGGGCACGGGTGTCCCTGGTGGGGCACGGGTGTCCCTGGTGGGGCATAAGTGTCCCTGGTGGTGCACGGGTGTCCCTGGTTGTGCACAGGTGACCCTAGTGGTGCACAGGTGGCCCTGGTGGTGCACAAGTGGCCATTATATTAATACATAATATTTCTGTGTAGATAAGTTTTACAATTTGTGTCCTCAGTCACAGGGAAAACTCTTCACTCAAACTTACTCATATGGGTACTTCTCTTTTCCCTTCTCTCTGCTCATTCTTTCCCCTCAGCTCCCTTTCTACTTGCCCTCCTCTTCTTTTTTTACCGCTTTTTTCTCCTTTCTCCACGTTCACCTTCCTTTCTATTTTTCCTCCTCTTTTCTTCAATTTTTCTTTTGTATTTCGCTCACCTTTTCAGCTTTCTCAGGTCCTTTATTTTTAGCTCTTCCTCTTTCTTTTCTCTTCCAGTTTTTTCTAATGCATTTCTTCCTTCGTTTCTTAATTCCCCTTCACCCATCTCCCCAGTTTTCTCCCCTCCCCCTTTCCTTCCATTCTTCTATCTTTTCTTGTGGCGGAGCTGAGAGGAATGCAATATGCGGGGAGACTCTTAAGAATTGAACCCGACGACCCTAAAGGAGAGAAGGGAAATGGGGAAGCATGATTACAACTTATAAAACGCTGAGAGCTATTGACATTGCAGACAGAGACAGGTTGCTCCAGAGGACGGGACCAGAGACAGGCTGTACCAGAGGACGGGACCAGAGACAGGCTGTACCAGAGGACGGGACCAGAGACAGGCTGTGCCAGAGGACGGGACCAGAGACAGGCTGTACCAGAGGACGGGACCAGAGACAGGCTGTACCAGAGGACGGGACCAGTGACAGGCTGTACCAGAGGACGGGACCAGAGACAGGCTGTGCCAGAGGACGGGACCAGAGACAGGCTGTACCAGAGGACGGGACCAGAGACAGGCTGTACCAGAGGACGGGACCAGAGACAGGCTGTACCAGAGGACGGGACCAGAGACAGGCTGCTCCAGAGGACAGTGTCAGAGACAGGCTGCTCCAGAGGACAATGTCAGAGACAGGCTGCTCCAGAGGACAGTGTCAGAGACAGGCTGCTCCAGAGGACAGTGTCAGAGACAGGCTGCTCCAGAGGGCAGTGTCAGAGACAGGCTGCTCTAGAGGGCAGTGTCAGAGACAGGCTGCTCTAGAGGACAGTGTCAGAGACAGGCTGCTCTAGAGGACAGTGTCAGAGACAGGCTGCTCTAGAGGACAGTGTCAGAGACAGGCTGCTCTAGAGGACAGTGTCAGAGACAGGCTGCTCTAGAGGACAGTGTCAGAGACAGGCTGCTCTAGAGGACAGTGTCAGAGACAGGCTGCTCTAGAGGACAGTGTCAGAGACAGGTTGTTCCAGAGGACAGTGTCAGAGACAGGCTGCTCCAGAGGACAGTGTCAGAGGCTGCTTCAGAGGACAGTGTCAGAGACAGGCTGTTCCAGAGGACAGTGTCAGAGACAGGCTGCTCTAGAGGGCGGTGTCAGAGACAGGCTGCTCCAGAGGCCAGTGTCAGAGACAGGCTGCTCCAGAGGCCAGTGTCAGAGACAGGCTGCTCCAGAGGACAGTGTCAGAGACAGGCTGCTCCAGAGGACAGTGTCAGAGACAGGCTGCTCTAGAGGGCGATGTCAGAGACAGGCTGCTCTAGAGGACAGTGTCAGAGACAGGCTGCTCTAGAGGACAGTGTCAGAGACAGGCTGCTCTAGAGGACAGTGTCAGAGACAGGCTGCTCTAGAGGACAGTGTCAGAGACAGGCTGCTCCAGAGGACATTGTCAGAGACAGGCTGCTCCAGAGGACAGTGTCAGAGACAGGCTGCTCCAGAGGACAGTGTCAGAGACAGGCTGCTCCAGAGGACAGTGTCAGAGACAGGCTGCTCCAGAGGACAGTGTCAGAGGCTGCTTCAGAGGACAGTGTCAGAGACAGATGGAAGCTTTAAGACACAGAGGCGATGTTTACCAAGTCTTTGGGTGGTAGGGAAATGAAGTGAGATAGATGAGGTTGTGGTTATACCTGTTGATGGTTCCTGGGAATATCTTGTCCGTGGCCTTGATCTCAGAAGAGATCTTGCTTATCTTGATCAGTCAGGCTATTGGTGCTCTGTCGTAGGCACCACTGTCCGGCATTATATAATTAACAATTTATTCTTTTAATATTCATCTAATTTAACTACATTTGCACACGCTATTGGCAAAATATCGCACTAATGCAATAATTACAATGTATTTCAACATTATTTTCAACTCATTTGCCCCTCATGTAATTTGCATGTTATTTACTTATTATTTTCGCCATTGCTTTTAACCCTGGTAAATAAAACAGTGATGTGATCTGAAACCGGGGCGCGGGGCGCTGATCCCTGGACCACGTGACTCTATGGTGTGAGACAGTATAGTAGTTATCCTTATGTGTCTTCTTTCCCTTCCTTTTAGTTAATGTCAACAGTTATGACAGGTATGACATAGCTAAGCGTCTAATGTTGTCTTTTTTCGTCTTCAGGTAAACAGCACAAGTGGTGTCATTCTATACAGTGCCTAGGAAGGTAAGATTCCAGTGTTTTCTGTGGGTAGATTTTCATCAGTAGTGGTACCAGACTGTACAGTGCCTGAGAAGGTAAGATATCTGGGAGTAGAGTGCCATCAGTAGTGGTGCCAAACTATACAGTGTCTAGAAAGGTAAGGTTTTATTGTTCTCTGAGGGTAGAGTGCCATCAGAAGTGGTGTCAGACTGTACAGTGCCTGTGAAAGTAAGATACCAGGTGTTCTCTGAGCTTAGCGCCATCAGCAGGGTGCCTGGGAAGGTAAGCTACTGGTGTTCTCCGAAGGTAGAGTGCCAACATGAGAAGTGATGCCAGAACATACAATGCCTGGAAAGATAAGTTTGAGACGCATGTTCCCTGAGGGTAAGGTGCCAAGAGCAGCAGTGCCGCATATACAGTGTCTGGGAAGCAGTGTGAGTGAGGCTGGAGTTCAGAGGGTCAACAGTAATTGTGTCAGGTTGTAACCCGTGGTCATCAAAACGAGTCTTAATAAGCTTCTAGTGTACCCTAATTGTTCATGTTAGTCAGTATTATTACCACATATACATACACTATTATAATATTCAAAGTGAAGCGCTAAACCCGTAGGGGTCTAATAACTCCTGGTGATTGGGAGGTAAGTGGAATTGATTCAAGGAAGGGAAGAGTAGCTTCAATAATCTTTAGTTCAAGAACTCGTCAGCAGCATCAAGACACTCAAAGGGGTACACGGTATACAAAACACAGGATGACTACCAAATACAACGACAAGAACATGTGAAGGACCTAAGTGTAATAATGTTAGCTGACCTGTCGTTCAGAGAACACAATAAGGCAAATGTTGTGAGAACTCGACAAATGTCGGGGTGGATAACGAGAAATATTGCCAATGATGACGCTTTTCAAATCGCTTGTGCTCGCGACTGAGTCCTGTTTGGTGCTGAGGTCACCAATCAGAATAGGGAAGATATCAAGAGCTGGAACAGATTCAGAAATCGTTTACAGCCTACATAGTCAGTAAGGCAATTCAGCTATTGAAGGCACAGAAAAGTTCTGATAATGTATTCTCTGGAACGGAAGAGAGAGAGATACATGATAATATATACATGGAAGATACTTCGAGGGCCTGGTCCTAATCATACACAGTTCCATAACAGCGTACTGGAGTAGGAAATATGGGGGGGAAGGGACTTAAAATTGATCCATTGAAAATCACGGCTTCGTGGGCACAGTAGAGGACATTGTATCAACATCCGTGGTCCCAGACTATTCAACTCATTACCAGAAGATATCAGAAACACTGCTGGGACAGGTGTGCAAGTCTTCCAGAGGAAACTTGAGGTGTCTCAAATGCCGGATCAACCAGGCTGTGATGGATATACAAGCCAGCGGGCCACCATCAGCAATAACCTGGTTGACCAGGCAAGTACCAGAGAAGCCAGCCCCAGGGCCAGGCTGAGAGAGTACGGAACTCGAAATTGGTGACAGGTATATCACAGGTGAGACCCCCACATGTGTATAAATATGTTTATAAACAGGGAGGCGAATCTGCATATCGTTTATTATTTCCTCTCCCTTTCTGTCCTCCTTTCTTTCCTCTTCCCTGCTGCTCACATCCTTTATTACCCTCTCTTCCCCCTTTCCCCTTCATTCACCTCTTTTCTTTCCTACGCTCTCATTCTCATTTCTCTCTCTTATCCCCCTACTATCTTCCCCCCTCTTCTCAGCCTCCACTCCACTTCCTCTGCCCTCCGTGTGTTTATCATGGATTACACACGTTTCTCTCTTTCAGTACACATACAGTTTGCAGGTATAATTTATGTAGTGTTTGTTAGTCAATTTGTCCTTGGCAATTACCGCGTATGCTCACTTTATTAAGGACTCAACAAAAAGTTTGGCGCTTGCGTGCGTGTTGTGGTGGGGAGAGGGGGTGGAGGAGGCGTGGTGGGGAGAGGGGGTAGAGGAGGCGTGGTAGTGGAGAGTGAGGGAAAGTGGTGGAGGTGGTGGTAGAATAAATCAATGAAAAATCTGCACTGAAAATAAATACATTATTTATATATATGTCGTGCCGAATAGGCAGAACTTGCGATCTTGGCTTAAATAGCAACGCTCATCTTGCCATATAAGACAAGCGAAAATTTGTGTATGCAATAATTTCGCCAAAATCATTCTGAACCTAACTAAAAAAAACACAAAACACTGATCTTTCGTTTCGTAGGTCCGAGTCTCCTTCAGCCAGAGATCAGTGTTTGTGTATATTTCGACTGCTCTCGCGAATTCCTTGCATTGTTCAAATCTCTAGTAAGGCTGATGCATGCAGGGGATGAGATGAAAAGCTGTAAGCCTTCTCCCTGAAAGCTGGCTGCCTTGGATCACACGTGTAGCGCATGCTACACGCCAAGGTATTGGTCCAGTGTGGGTAGATTGGTAAAGCACTGCGTACCTTGTCCTAAGGTTCGTAGGTTCGAGTCTCCTTCAGCCAGAGATCAGTGTTTGTGTATATTTCGCCTGCTCTCGCGAATTCCTTGTGTGTGTGTGTATATATATATATATATATATATATATATATATATATATATATATATATATATATATATATATATATATATATATATATATATATATGCAAAACAACCACTCTGAAAGAATAGAGAAATTCCAAGCGCTTTCGTGACTACTCACATTATCAAGGAACTATGAAAGTAAAGCATCCAAGGAAGCTATATAAGGGGTCTGGCCAGCACCTCACTATCAGATCCCACAACGGTTAAACACCTGACGCGCGCCGACCCAACTTGGATAGGTCCTTTGCACAACTCACCCCACAAACTATTCTACCCAAGAAAATTTAAAAATTATTTGTCCAGTGTAATATTAAATTCTTCCCAAATTCTATTAATCATAAATGGATCTAATTTATATAAACTAAAGGAAATATTCATATTATTTTCAAAACTGCTTTTTAAGAAACATGATTCAATTACATTCCTGTCGAAAGCGCTTGGATTTTCACAATTCTTTCACGGTGGTTGTTTTGCATATTCTGATATCACCTGTTTATTGTGACCTTACTGCATATATATATATATATATATATATATATATATATATATATATATATATATATATATATATATATATATATATATATATATATATATTGCCTCTACGTTCACAGGACTCGAACCTGCAAACTCTGTATCAAGAGTCCACAGTACTTTACCACGGAGCTAGTCCCTGACTCTGATACAGAGCTTGCAGGTTCGAGTCCTGTGGACGTAGAGACAATGTTTGTAAATAATTTCACCTGTTTGCGAATTGTTATGCATATGCATATATATATATATATATATATATATATATATATATATATATATATATATATATATATATATATATATATATATATATATATATATATATATATATAAACTAAATCACTGACGTTGGCACCGTCTGTATTTTGTCATGAATATGATGTGTGTGTATGTGTGTATACACCTAATTGTACACACACACACACACACACACCTGATTATGCATGGCTCCCGTCTCTACCACTTTACTGTCTAGGTTATTCCACTTCCTAACCACTCTGAAGCTAAGGAAGTGTTACTTAACATTCCTGTGACCCATCTATATTTTTAACTTCCAGCTGTATCCTTGTGTACCTGAGACCCTCCTCTGAAACACTCTCCCTGTCAATTCCTCTCAGTTCTGATACTACTTTTCGAGCATCTTCACGTACTTGACCAGTCATAGGCTCCATGCTGGTACCACATACTCAGTGATTGGCCTGATACATGTCATGTACAAGGTTCTGAAGGATTTTTCAGTCATGTTCCTGAATACTATTCTGAAGTTTTCAGTCTTGCGCATTCCGCTGCCGCTACCGTTTACGTGCAAGTAGGTAATTACACAGGTGAACATTCACAGTCCAGTCGTCACTTCTGGGATGAGTGATGAGTCATGAGAACGGAAGATGGTGTGAGAACCATGAAGATGGTGTGCCTCACCTGCTGTTTGTTTGAGTCACGAGGGAACACCAGGGGAGAGGATAATGCAAGGAGGCCAACTTAGAGGATCTTAAGAGTTGGGTTCACTGGGATCGGTGGGAGGGGAGAGGGATTGGGAGTCACTTGTTGAGAAAGAAGGGAGGATTGAATCACTTGCAAGGAGGATTGGAGCCACCTCTTTAGGTGAGTGGGCAAGGGTGACTTCAGTCATCTGAGTGGGGAGGGTGATTGAAGTTACGTTGTATTATAACAGTTTTTATTACATGGTTGTATTTACTGCAGTTCAGTGTGGGTGGGTGAGAGTTGAACTTAACTAGTATGGGCCAGAAGACCTATTGCAGTGTTCCTTCATTCTTGTGTTCTTGTGCATTGTATTAGTCCAGTCTTTTCCTTCTTACATTGCTGCACTCCATTATCGCTTGTTGTATTGTTCATTATCATTGACTGTTAATACAGTACATTCTTGTCACTAAAGTACATTCTCCTTTGTTTTACTGCGATACTTGCTAGGTATAGTCTTGAAAACCTTTGTAACAGACATGCACACACACACACAACGACTCACGAAATCGTAATGACACGATTGCAAACAAACCATACCACGGGTGGGGATAGAACCCGCGATCAGTCATAAAAGTCCAGACCAACGCGCTTGCCACTGGGCCAGCTGACGTAGTGGCTAGCTAGGAACTTTAGGAACTATAGTTCTTTGATAATGTGAGAAGTCACATGATGTACAATGATGTACAAAACATTTGTAATATTTACCTAATATGTATAGCATGTGAATATTATTTCACAATATATATATATATATATATATATATATATATATATATATATATATATATATATATATATATATATATATATATATATATATATATATATATTTTATTATCACACTGGCCGATTCCCACCAAGGCAGGGTGGCCCGAAAAAGAAAAACTTTCACCATCATTCACTCCATCACTGTCTTGCCAGAAGGGTGCTTTACACTACAGTTTTTAAACTGCAACATTAACACCCCTCCTTCAGAGTGCAGGCACTGTACTTCCCATCTCCAGGACTCAAGTCCGGCCTGCCGGTTTCCCTGAATCCCTTCATAAATGTTACTTTGCTCACACTCCAACAGCACGTCAAGTATTAAAAACCATTTGTCTCCATTCACTTGTGAATGGAAACAAATGCAAAACAACCTCTGTGGAAGAAGAGTGAAATTCCAAGTGCTTTCGTGACTAGTCACAGTTCCATGATAATGTGAGTAGTCACGAATGCGCTTGGAATTTCACTATTCTTTCACAGTGGTTGTTTTGCATATTCTGAAATCACCTGTTTACTGTGATCTTTTTGCACACACACACACACACACACACACACACACACACACACACACACACACACACACACATATATATATATATATATATATATATATATATATATATATATATATATATATATATATATATATATATATATGCAAAACAACCACTCTGAAAGAATAGAGAAATTCCAAGAGCTTTCGTGACTACTCACATTATCAAGGAACTATGAAAGTAAAGCATCCAAGGAAGGTATATAAGGGGTCTGGCCAACACCTCACTATCAGATCCCACAGCGGTTAAACACCTGACGAGCGCCGGCCCAACTGGACAGGTCCTTTGCACAACCCACCAACTAACTATTCTACCCAAAAAACTTTTAAAATAGAATAGTTTGTTTGTGGGTTGTGCAAAGGACCTGTCCAGTTGGGCCGGCGCGCGTCAGGTGTTTAACCGTTGTGGGATCTGATAGTGAGGTGTTGGCCAGACCCTTTATATACCTTCCCTGGATGCTTTACTTTCATAGTTTCTTGATAATGTGAGTAGTCACGAAAGCGCTTGGAATTTCTCTATTCTTTCAGAGTGGTTGTTTTGCATATTCTGAAATCACCTGTTTACTGTGATCTTATTGCACACACACACACTCACACACACACACACACACACATATATATATATATATATATATATATATATATATATATATGTGTGTGTGTGTGTGTGTGTGTGTGTGTGTGTGTGTGTGTGTGTGTGTGTGTGTGTGTGTGTGTGTGTGTGTGTATTATAAGACAGCACCCTTTTAATATTCAGACAGTAATATTCTCTCACTGTGGGAGGTACTGTCAAGTAGGAGTGAACAGAGGGAGGGAGACTTTCTCGAGTGACAGCTCTCCAAAATATCAAGTTGTAATTTTATTGTTGAAAAAGTAGTTAAAAGCGGCTTACAGATAGAGAGGGGGGGTAGGGAGGGAGGGAGGTAGAGGACAAATGGACGTGTAGTTAAGAACATAACACAACATAGCCTCCAACACATTCCAGCGAAGGTGACATTATGCAAGTCTCTGGCCTGGCTGCCACGTTGGTGCAACATTGTGGCACTGCAACATAGATATGTTGTGGCAGTGGTACACGCAGCGTGGCAGGTGTACATTTGCAGGTGTGGTGTGGGAGCAGCAGCAGCTGGCGGAGGCTACACTTAGTAATGAGGTGGTAATGAGATGGGTTTACCTGTGTTTACCTGGTCCAGGGGGCTACACACCTGATAATGAGGTGGTAATGAGATGGGTTTACCTGCGTTTATCCGGTCCAGTTTCTCGCCGTTTGTGTCTCTCTTGATGGAAACACATTTGTTTCTCCCTTTACCCCGCCCAGAGGTGCCGGCCTCCTGCCTCCACTATCGACCCTTTTATTTTCTCATATAAATCTTGAAACTGTATTATATTCCATGAAACGCTAAACCCGTGTGTGTCATTCAGTACAGGGATTGGTGAAGCCTCGATCCTCCTTTGGATCTAAAATGTTTTATGCTGTTTGGAGTAACATAAGTAACATCATTAACACAGTAACATAACCAGACTATTAACATCTCACCAGAAGATATCAGAAACACGGCTGGAACAGGTGTAGAAGCCTTCAAGAGGAAACTGGACACGACAGCCTGGTTGACCAGGCAAACACCATACGAGCCTGGCCCATGGCCGGGCTCAGAGAGTAGATAAACTCTCGAAACTCTTCCAAGATATATCAAAGGTAAGGTAGGTGGTAGGTTGGTAGACAGGAAGCATCCAGGGAGGTACTACCCATCTCTCAAATGAGTGTGAAATAGGATTCTATTGTTTTTTTTCGCTCTGGCAGGATTAACTCCTTTAACATTGTATGGAAACGTGCTGCAATTGTTTCGTTAAGTGGGATAAATGTTGGTGTTCGTACAGCTTGTGCAGACATGAACTTTTCAATAAAACATACCTGTTTTCTTTTTGGATATAATGAGGTCTAGACTAAGTTGGCTACAATACCATAAGCTAACGTGAAGTATACTTCAGCAGTTGTCAGCAGCACTTTTTTCAGTTTTCAGTATTTTGTGTAAGGATTTTGTCGAGTGTTTATCATTTCAGTTATGTGTATTCTGTTTAATATGTAAGTGAGTGGGTTGGGGGTTTGATAAGGACGTGCCTAGTATGAGCCAGTAGACCTACTGCAGTGTTCCCCCTTTCTTATGTCTCTTTTTACTGTACTTTATATTATGTAATAAAGTTTTGATAGATTAAGTGATTATGCTGTAGGTCTTGGTAGCCTTCCTGTTCCCTCCTGTTCATCTTGATGTAACTCTTGTAATGGTATTACTGGGTTTAACTTTTAAGACATTGAATTATTCATGTGACCCTTAGTAAGACGTTGAATCATTCTGGTGAGCCTCTGTAAGACGTTGTTGAATCATTCACGTTAATTTCTGAAAGACGTTGTTGAATCATTCACGTTAATTTCTGAAAGACGTTGTTGAATCATACACGTGAACCTTTACAAGGAATGTTTAGGCTGTGACAACAAGGGCTATAATGACCATTTCGTCACCTGCAACACGGTAAACCTCCACTTCAGTAAACCTCTAACACTTGGATAAAACCTTCGTGCAGTACTCAGATTTAGACTTGGCCGTGAATCAGTACCATATTGTATATCATATTTAGTAAAGTGCTACACCCGTGTGGGTACCTCAGTGGTAGGAGTGGTGGAGGCTTGATCCTCCGTCCGCTAATCACGGCCTGTTCTCTGATCACTGAGAATGTTGGTAACTGAGCTATTGCTGCCTCAGAATTCAATTAGCTGCCCACGAATTCTGCCATCCTCCTAGCAGATCTGTCTTGTGGTTGTCGTCCTCGTCTCTGTAATTAATGTGTCTCGTGGTTGTCGTTCTCGCCCCTGCCTTAAATGTGGTTCTCATTCTCGTCTTGGCCTTGAATGTATCTCGTGGTTATCCTCCTCGCCAGTCTGAAATGTGTCATAGTTGTCGTCCTCTTTTTCTTAAATGTGTCACCTAGTCGTCGTTCTCGTCTCAGCCTTGAATGTATCTCGTGCTTGTCGTCCTCGCCCATGTCGTAAATGTGTCTTATAGTTGTCGTCCTCTCTTCTTTCTTCAATGTGTCACCTGGTTGTCGTTCTTGTGTCAGCCTTGAATCTGGAATTTAAAGTTTGTGTTTTTCTTTCTTTAAAATTTAATTTGCTGGTCTTTGCTCCTCCTGCAGCAGTCATTTTTGATTCCAAGAGGAAAGTGTACCATCACCTCGTCTAAGTAGCAAAACAACCAAGTTGTGATGGCCGTGCAGGCCGCTAACGGCAACAGCCTGGTTTGGCCTCAGTCTGGGCTGTGTCCAGACCGGGGCACGGGGGCGGTGACATCTGGAAGTGATTCCAGGTAAGCTTCTTACCTCGTATTGTGGTCGTCCTGGATTGGATACACCGACTGTGTGCTGCTCCCCTATTTCTATAAGATAGTGTTCACAATGTTGACATCTGGGGAAGGGGGAGAGGGGAGGGAGGTGGGAAGGTTGGGCAAGTGAAGGGAAGACTGAAGATTTCGGTCAAAGCAATTTCGTTTTTATTTTGAGTTTCACGGAGGGAAGGATTTTGTTACAGTGTTCAAAGTGTGGCGGCCGCACACTTTTAAAGAGCATCTTCCCTGTGGCAGGTGTGTGTGTGTGTGTGTGTGTGTGTGTGTGTGTGTGTGTGTGTGTGTGTGTGTGAGAGAGAGAGAGTGAGTGAGGAGGGGCCAGAATAGTGTTGTCAGTCGTATAGTAAGATGGCTCCCCCAGGACTGTGTTGCTTATCTCTCTCACTACATCTTTTATGAGCTTCCGTCTTTCCCTTTCCTTCTTCCCTTCCTTCCTCATCTCCGTTCGTTTTTCCCCTAGTCCTCTAACCCCTTCCCCTCTCACCCTCCCTCCCTCCTTCACCCTTCCTCTTAACTACCTTCAAACCACTACTGTTACCTCCACTCTTCCTCATTCTTATTTTCTCATCTGCCTTCTTCTCATCCCCTAGTTTTCGCACCCTTCCTCTTCCCCTTCTTTCGTATTATTCCCTACTTATTCTTATTTTATCCACATTCTCATCTCCCTCGTTCATTCCTCATCTCTTAACCTTCTCAGATCCTCTTCCTCTTCTTTCTTTTTCATTCCTCTTCATCTCCCCTACGCTTTTCTCTCTCCCCTTCCCTCCTTTCTCCCTTCCGGGTCTCCAGGTCAGGCCCAACATTTCTATTTGTGCTACTAACGAATATATAAGTAATAGAAGCATGATTTTCCACTAGTTCTCTGACCCCCGTGGTTTACGCTAAACTCTGGCATTTGGGGTCATGGTCCACTCTGGCATCTGGTGTCATGGTCCACTCTGGCAACTGGTGTCATGGTCCTCCATACCCTAACAAGTGTTATGCACTCAGGCTGTCACAGTGAAAAACTCTGTTCCTTAAGGCACAATACTCGCCTCACTTCTCATAAACGGCGACATAAACAGAGACATTATTCATACCATCGTATCATCCTCTGCAGACGATACTAGAATTTATATGAGAGGCGCTCATGGAGGTTACAGCGAACCATCAGCTGATATAAATCAAGTCTTCCAGTGGGTTACAGACAACAACACGATGGTCAGTGAGGACAAGTTTTAGTTAATGGAAAATCTAAGAAATTAAAGGCTGAAAATGAATATAAGACAAGCGCAAATCATTCTGTAACAGTTTATTGTGAGAGGCTTGGGAATGACATTGTCAGAGGATCTCGTATTTAAGGTTCGTAATGTTATTACTTCAACCTCAAGGAAAATAATTAGATAACTAGAACATTCAGAACAAAGCGATAATGATCCAAAGATGACTCTCTTGTTCTCTTTAGGCTGCAATACTGATGTTTACTAACGGCCGTCTTCAAGCCCTGAGAAGTTGTAGAACTGAAAAATGTAGAGAGAACTTTCACTGCTCGTACATATCAGTCAAGCATCTGAACTACTGGGAATGCTTACCGTCTCATGAGCTGTATTCCATGGAACGTGGGCGAGGAAGATTCATCATACTTCTCACCTGGAAATGTCTGGATGAATTGGTCCCAAATCTGTAAATTGAAATCACACTCGATACCGGTCACAAATATACACACCACCTACACAACCACAACATACCATTACATGAGGCAAGTCACATTCTGTATTAATTCGAGTCCCGAAATCTACTAAGACAAGTACTGAAAATAGGAGCTCAACACGTCCCAATGTCTGAAATACAGACGCCGCCCTCCTTCCCTCTTCTTCCCTCCCTCATGGTGTAACAATTTTTAAAATAATAAAGGAAGCCTTGCTCGCCCCTACACCACAATACTGGCCACCGCATTGTGTACACCTGGTGAGACATGCTGGCGGAGCCTGAGTTTGTTTTGGTGCCGTCGACCAGCTAGACATTATGCACCTCCACGCCTCCTTCACACTCCCATTTATCGCTCCCTCCCTCTCTCCTACCTCCTCCTCACCCCCCCCCCCTCTCTGTCTGTGTGTCTCTCTCCCTCTCTCTCTCTCTCTCTCTCTCTCTCTCTCTCTCTCTCTCTCTCTCTCTCTCTCTCTCTCTCTCTCTCTCTCTCTGTCTCTCTCTCTTGTCTCTCTCTCTCTCGCTCTCTCTGTCTCTTTCTCTCTATGACTCTCTCTCTCTCTCTCTCTCTCTCTTTCTCTCTCTGTCTCTCTCTCTCTCTCTCTCTCTCTCTCTCTCTCTCTCTCTCAGAGCATCAGTCTTTCACACACTCCACTCCTTCACTCACTCTCCACTCTTCCCCCCTATAATCCTGACTCTGGACCTGGCTTACGGGTTGTTTACCTGTTGATATTTCCGAGGAACATCACCCCTTGCGGCCTGGTCTCAGGTCTCAGGTCTGGGATCCTAGTTGCTGACTTGAAGGTAATATTGAATGGAGAAGCATGAGAGTGGGATAGCTCAAGAAGCAGGGTACCTCAAGGTTCAGTCCTTGGTCCCATCTTCTTTATCACCATTAACCGTTTAGAAAGAAGATTAACTTCACATTTGGTAAAGACAAAGAAACACGTTACAGAAGCAGCTTTTGTTGTTAGTGTTCCACTGTGTAGAGAATTATTCCCTCTATACGAAGCTTAGAGGATCTTATCCTCATACATGTCGATATTTCTTCACTTTGTTTCCAGTTGTCGTAAAATGAAAGGAAAGTTACTTAGATTGTAAGCACATATCCAGGAATTAAAATAAGTTATGCCAGTAGTCAAAGGCGTAGAAAATCATTGCTGTTGATAATGAGAAGTTGTACCAATACATTTACCTATGATATATCTTTGATGAGTTTCGAGTCTTTCTACTCCCGAAGGCCGGCCATGAGCTAGGCTCTTCTGGTGCTTGCCTGGTCAATTACGCTGTTGCTGCTGGAGGCCCGCCATCCCACATATCCATCACAGCCTGGTTGATCTGGCACCTGGTGAAGATATTTCTCCAGTTTTCTCCTGAAGACTTCCAGCAGTGTTTCTGATATCTTCTGGTAAGATGATGAAGAATCTGGGGCCACAAATGTTGATACAGTGTTCCCTTATTGTGCCCACCGCACCCCTTGCCTTCAATTCTTTTATAAAAATTAAATAAAAATATTTGGCACATATATTTTATGTGTATTAATGGTTGTTGGAGCATCGCCACCACGGTCAGGACGCATGCCAGGCTTTCTGACTCACAAACATATTACATAAATAAGAACTGTTAAGAAACACGTACGAAAATAAACGTAAGTGCATGCTAAATTTAAGTAGAAGTTTGTAAAACTTTGTGTGTGCGTGTATGTGTGTGTGTTTGTGTGTGTGTGTGTGTGTGTGTGTGTGTGTGTGTGTGTGTGTGTGTGTGGATGTGTGTGTGTGTACTCACCTAGTTGTACTCACCTAGTTGAGGTTGCAGGGGTCGAGTCCAAGCTCCTGGCCCCGCCTCTTCACTGGTCGCTACTGGGTCACTCTCCCTGAACCATGAGCTTTATCGTACCTCTGCTTAAAGCTATGTATGGATCCTGCCTCCACTACATCGCTTCCTAAACTATTCCACTTACTGACTACTCTGTGGCTGAAGAAATACTTCCTAACATCCCTTTGATTCATCTGTGTCTTCAGCTTCCAACTGTGTCCCCGTGTTCCTGTGTCCAGTCTCTGGAACATCCTGTCTTTGTCCACCTTGTCAATTCCTCTCAGTACTTTGTAAGTCGTTATCATGTCCCCCCTATCACTCCTGTCCTCCAGTGTCGTCAGGTTGATTTCCCTTAACCTCTCCTCGTAAGATATACCTCTTAGCTCTGGGACTAGTCTTGTTGTAAACCTTTGCACTTTCTCTAGTTTCTTTACATGCTTGGTTAGGTGTGGGTTCCAAACTGGTGCCGCATACTCCAATATGGGCCTAACGTACACGGTGTACAGGGTCCTGAACGATTCCTTATTAAGATGTCGGAATGCTGTTTTGAAGCTTGCTAGGCGCCCATATGCTGCAGCAGTTATTTGGTTGATGTGCGCTTCAGGAGACGTGCCTGGTGTTATACTCACCCCAAGATCTTTTTCCTTGAGTGAGGTTTGTAGTCTCTGGCCCCTTAGACTGTACTCCGTCTGCGGTCTTCTTTGCCCTTCCCCAATCTTCATGACTTTGCACTTGGTGGGATTGAACTCCAGGAGCCAATTGCTGGACCAGGTCTGCAGCCTGTCCAGATCCCTTTGTAGTTCTGCCTGGTCTTCGATCGAATGAATTATTCTCATCAACTTCACGTCATCTGCAAACAGGGACACCTCGGAGTTTATTCCTTCCGTCATGTCGTTCACAAATACCAGAAACAGCACTGGTCCTAGGACTGACCCCTCTGGGACCCCGCTGGTCACAGGTACCCACTCTGCACCTCGCCACGTACCATTACTCGCTGCTGTCTTCCTGACAAGTATTCCTTGATCCATTCTAGTGCCTTCCCTGTTATCCCTGCTTGGTCCTCCAGTTTTTGTACTAATCTCTTGTGTGGTACTGTGTCGAACGCCTTCTTGCAGTCCAAGAAGATGCAATTCACCCACCCCTTTCTCTCTTGTCTTACTGCTGTCACCTTGTCATAGAACTCCAGTAGGTTTGTGACACAGGATTTCCCGTCCCTGAAACCATGTTGGGTGCTGTTGATGAGATCATTCCTTTCTAGATGTTCCACCACTTTTCTCCTGACAATCTTCTCCATGACTTTGCATACTATACATGTCAGTGACACTGGTCTGTAGTTTAGTGCTTCATGTCTGTCTCCTTTTTTAAAGATTGGGACTACATTTGCTCTCTTCCATGCCTCAGGCAATCTCCCTGTTTCGACAGATGTATTGAATATTGTTGTTAGGGGTACACATAGCGCCTCTGCTCCCTCTCTCAGGACCCATGGAGAGATGTTATCTGGCCCCATTACCTTTGAGGTATCTAGCTCACTCAGAAGCCTCTTCACTTCTTCCTCGGTTGTGTTTACTGTGTCCAGCACATGGTGGTGTGCCCCACCTCTCCATCTTTCTGGAGCCCCTTCTGTCTCCTCTGTGAACACTTCTTTGAATCTCTTGTTGAGTTCCTCACATACTTCACGGTCATTTCTTGTTGTCTCTCCTCCTTCCTTAGCCTGATTACCTGGTCCTTGACTGTTGTTTTCTTCCTGATGTGGCTGTATAACAGCTTCGAGTCAGATTTGGCTTTCGCTGCTATGTCGTTTTCATATTGTCGTTGGGCCTCCCTTCTTATCTGTGCATATTCGTTTCTGGCTCTACGACTGCTCTCCTTATTCTCCTGGGTCCTTTGCCTTCTATATTTCTTCCATTCCCTAGCACACTTGGTTTTTGCCTCCTTGCACCTTTGGGTGAACCATGGGCTCATCCTGGCTTTTTCATTATTCCTGTTTCTCTTGG
>NC_091296.1:61470557-61648057 GCF_038502225.1 Cherax quadricarinatus
GTACACTAAGAAGGAACTCAGTAAGTGTTAAAGGAGCACGACTCTTCAACACCCTCCCTTCATGCATTAAGGGATCAACAAACCCCTAGCTGTCTTCAAGAGTGAACTCGACAGATTCCTTAAAACAGATCCTGATCACCCGGGTTGTGGTGCATACACTGGACTGTGGGCGGGGGACACAAACGGCTTGATCGATCAGGCCAGCAACCAAGAGGCCTGGTCTGGGACCAGGCCGTGGGGGCAGTGATCTGCGGCAGTGACCAGGTAAATGATAATCTTAAAGGCACTGGGTCTGTAGGCTGGAATACTGCTACATAGTGACAGCTTCCTTTAAGGCAGGCAAGATTACTGTGCTAGAAAACGTACAAAGAACTTTCACTGATTTTATACTTGTAATACTTAAGTCTTTTTAATTGTATTTCTTGGAACGTAGGCGAGAAAGGTACATGAAAATTCACACCTGGAAAATCCTGGTTCCAAACCTACAGAAATCACTCGTGAGAGCAAGAGACTTAGCAGACGTTGAAAAGCACGCTAAGAGAGCACTGATGAGTGTCAGGGGTCCTTGACTTTTCAGCGCCCTCCCTTCGTGCATAAGCAAAGTTTCCAACAAACTTCAAGCTGTCTTAAAGAGGGAACTTGATAGTTCCTCAAGTCAGTGTTTGATCAGCTGAGCTGTTGTTTGTACGGTGGATTGCGTGCAGCCAACAGCAACAACCTGGTTTGTCAGATACTGACTCACCAGATTGTTAACCCCCGATTTCCCCCCCCCCCAAAAAAAAAAAAAAGTTTTCTCAGTTCCGTTTTGGGTCGTTGGTGTCACCGTTCATCTGAATTGCCTCTTGGAATTTTATCTGCTATTACATTTACCTCATTCTTCCATTCTATATGACTTAAATTGAAACCACCAAGCAACAGTGTTTGGAACCTGGATTGAAAGATTTAGATTTTCACAGTAGCTGGGTTTTAGACCGTTGGGAATTTGTTTCTGGCGGTTTTTATACAAGTGCAATAACTACAGTTTTTTATTTATTTTTCTGCAAAAACTTCAGTTACATAATTGGTGGTGTTAACTCGTAAATAAACGATTTTGCTGTATAGACCAATAGCCCTTCTGGCCTGTGATATATTATTTTTTGGTCGCATCTCATGTATCCACATAACGTTGTGAAAGTGTTTTTTTTTTTTTCTGTCTCTGTGAAACTTCTAAACATTGCATTTGACACAGTGATGAACGATATTTTGTTGTTGTTTAAGACTGTATTTGCAAAAAATAAATGTTATATATTTGTTGGGGAATATTTTTGTTTACATTAATATCTGTGGTTCTAATGAAGCAACTGCTGGCTTTGTTTGCACTCCAACGTGACTTAGAGGTGGTGGTATGTGCTTGTTATTTTCTGCCATTATTTTTCCCTTCCTGGCACTAAATCATCTCCGGGGGTGTGAATGGTTGTGGATGCCACTGTTAGTTGGATGCTCACCTGGCTTGCACCTCCTGGTTCCTTTCAGATAGTTTATGTGGGGCAATTTGTGTTGTAACATATTTTAGGATGAAAATGAAGAATATAAGCCACAGTTTAGTGGTTGGTATAATTCATAAGTAAACAGTACTTAGGAAAGGAAATTTATATCATAGTTTTGGTTCGTCCTGGACCGTTGAGATTTAACAGCGGTCCATGACGGACTGAAAGTCGTCACTAGTTTCCTCCTATAAATGTTGGTTTTGATGATTTTAGTTAAAAATCTGTGCGGGAGGTTGAACAACATTAAACTTTTAGTTAAGAGATCAAGGCATTTTTCGGGGAGAGATGGTCAAATCTGCATGTCCCGTTCATTTTTCCAGACATTCCGCATTTGCAAACACCCACAAGCACAGAATTTACATATTTCGATTTTCCGTTAACTGTGATTAATGTGGCCTGCTTTGCCAATTGATTCAGTTGTTCTGAATTTGCACTGGAACAACTGTGGGCAGCCGAATCTCTTCAAAATATATGTGATGATGGGTGTATTGTTCTCTTGCAACCAGTAGCTTACGTTGATGTAGGTGGTAGTGCAGGTGGAGCGAGTCACAACGTCACCACTGTAGCGCTGATACATTCGGGTTTAGTGTTATATAATAAATAAAATTGAAAAATACAAAGGATTTTTTTGTTCGTGTTTCTTTGCATAATGTACTTCCTATAATTGCTGGTACACCTCAGGTTCAGTGATCTGTTATTTTTGTCGAATTACGAGGGAGCAACTTTGTGGCTTCCTTCAATATTTTCGAAGTGCGTGTGTCTCTGTGAGTACCTGATGTGCGTGTTCGCGTCTATGTGCGTGTTTCTACTTAATGTATGTATGTATGTGTGTGTGTGTGTGTGTGTGTGTGTGTGTGTGTGTGTGTGTGTGTGTGTGTGTGTGTGTGTGTGTGTGTGTGTGTGTGTGTGTGAGTACGTGTCTAAGTGCTGGTAGGAAGGTGGTGGGAAATATGTGTAAACAGGTGCAGCAGTACGTGCTGATAGTTTGAGAAAGCAGGTGGTGGTGGTGGTTGTGGCGGCGGTGGTGGTGGTGGTGGTGATGGCGGTGTTGGTGGTGGTTGGGGCGGCGGCGGCGGTGGTGGTGGTGGCGGTGGTGGCGGTGTTGGTGGTGGTGATGGCGGCGGCGGTGATGGCGGCGGTCGTGGTTATGGTGGTGGAGGTGGTGGTGGTGATAGAGGTGGTGGTGATAGTGGTGGAGGTGGCGGGGGCGATAGTGGTAATGGTGGTGGAGTGGTATTGGTGGTGGTGATAGTGGTACTGGTGGTGGTGTGTGGGCAGGCAGGAGCAACATAATGGTCATGACGTGGAGTGGTGGTGGTCTCAGGTTACATGCCCCTGGCTACACCTTCACTACTCAAGACACCCACTCCCCGCCCACATTCGGCACGCCTACACTCAACACGCCCATGCTCAACACGCCCACGTTCAAACTCAACACGCCCTCGTTCACACTGAACAACCCCACGCCCAGCCTACATAAAACGCCGCCCGACACTCTGCTATCACTGTATCTTGGCATTACATTTTAAATAAGTCACACTGGCGTTATTTGGTTACAGTAGATTATATTTACATAATGTACTTGATATGTGTGTTGATATTATGTGCCCTTGAAAAAATGTTGAGAATGTAAAAGTTTATTTAGGTACAGGTACAAATAAGTACAATTATTATACATAGTAACATATGCAGAGCAGCCACAGGGGAGTTGAATGATAGCTCTAGGCCTTTCCTGTTGCAATCAATACATCATCATTCAACTCCCTGGGGTTATTTTGCATCTTGTATCGTTTGTTCGCAATTATTGTATACTAGTAACACATGAGTAAATTACCTAGGATAACCCCCCCCCCTCCAAAAAAAAAGTCAGTGACTTATTTCCAATGGGGTCTTTGTTATTTTGATTGACCTAAATCAAAACTTACCTCTCGGGTGAGGTTTTACTGGTGTCATATAATTGTAACATGTAAGCCGGTTGATTGTTTAAGTCTCTCACAGGATCATTGATAATTTTGTCTGACGAACATTTAAGCTGTACGTCTACATAGGCTGGCACCTACCTGCAATACTCTGAAGCTTAAGGGGTGATGCCGTCAGTTTCAGGGAGACCCAGAAGATCAACAAACACATTGTACTAGCACCATGCTATAACTTCGTCTCTTAGGAACACGAAGCAAGTGTGTTCTCATGTTTCTTAAAGAGTTAAGTGACAATTTCATAATGGAAGCCAAGGATCCCCGAGGAATTAGCTTCTTTTTCCAGAGACTTAGTGTTGCGATCCAGAGAGGAAATACCTGCAGTATTCTGGCTACTCTACCCACCACCGGGAACTGGATCAAGTACTTCAGATGCAGGCTCTGTGATGTCATGCATGTTGTTCTTCCCAATGTATTTTGCTATGCATTTTATTTTCAAATAAAGTTGACAAAGCAGATTGAAGGTGATGGGGAAGAAAATGCTCAAACAACTCCAGGAAGAACTCTGTTTTTTCCCCGAAGAACGTTTAATCTCGTCTTTGAGGATATGGGTCCCCAGTCACTTCTGGAGGTAGTACCTCCCTATATGTTGTTCGTATATATATATATATATATATATATATATATATATATAGAGAGAGAGAGAGAGAGAGAGAGAGAGAGAGAGAGAGATAGAGAAAGCGAGAACTCATTTAAAATTAAGTCCTTTTAAAAATTTCTCTTAAACGTTTAGAGATATATATTTTTAATTTTGTTAATGTAAAAATTAATAATTTTGTACCAAAAGACCCTTAGAAAGCTTATCTAACCTTATTATAACAAGCGCAATTTGATTTAGCCTAATTAAACTAAATATATTTTAGATAAGTTTACAATAATTTAATAATAAACAATCACAATGAAATATTTTTTTATTACGTTCAGAATGATTTTTGCGAAATAATTGCATACACAAATTTTCTCTTATATTGTCGGGAAGGGTCCTTAAGTGGAGTACAGGTAGTAAATGATAATCACTGAGACAGTAAAGTGGAATATTGAGAATAGGTAGTAGGAAGCCCAGCCTGCAGTCTTGTTCTGTGTGCCTGAAGGTATGTGTCTGACTACCCCTCACTGCAGGGCGTCTAGTAGGGTTAAACTCTGCTGGCCTGACAATATTTGAAATCCGTGGGATCACGGCTGACGTTCGTTGGACGCTTTTGCAAGAGCGTCCCTCTGAACGAATCTTCTGACAGTCACTAGTATTTATGGACATTAGCGGCTAGAGCTGACACGTCCCTGAGCATGGCGTGTCCTCCATGTGCGGGTGGTGGTGTCCTTGTCTTATGCGAAATGCACGCTCTTACAAGTGTGTGAGCGTGTAATCACCCGGGTGTAATTACAGGAATGCAACGGCTGCTCGCAGCGTCCCCTCTATTATGAACTGTCCGAGTAAGTTTCATTGATTGTATCGAGGATAGAGTAATGGAACTCATGACTGAGCGGTGGTTGAGGGGTGACTGGAATATAATTGAGAGGTTACCAACGGGCTGCGGGATTCGTGACTTCTCAGCCGTTAGTAGGTGGAACTTGCTTATGGATTTATGTCTTTATTACCACCTGCCTTGTGGGTCTATTCTCTTGGAGAAGGGAAGGGGACAGGAAAGGAGCGAGAGGAAGGGGCAGGAGAGGGGAGGGAACAGGAGAGTAGGGAGGGAAGGGCGGAAAGTGTGCTAGGGGAGAAAATGAGAATAATGGGTTAAGAAGGGAGAGAGTGAAGGGAATCTCCCATGTGCACATCGCCATAACAGCGTACTGAAGTGAGACATATGGAAGGAAGTGTAATGTAAACCCAGTGACCATTAAGGAAGCCTGACTCTGAAACTGTCACAGGTGTATTACAGGAATGGCGGTCAGGCAGAAATACGGACAGAGGTAGGCTGGGAAGTCAGTCAGTCAGTCAAATGACTAAAAAAATGATGACATAATAAGAGGGCAGAAGGTGAAAACGAAAGGAAGTGACGGAAGAAGGATGTGTATAAGGTAGTGAAGGAAGGAAGGGAGGGAAGAAGGATGTGTGTAAGGTAGTGAAGGAAGGAAGGGAGGGAAGAAGGACATGTGTAAGGTAGTGAAGGAGGAAGGAAGGGAGGGAAGAAGGACGTGTGCAAAGTAGTGAAGGAAGGAAGGGAGGGAAGAAGGACGTGTGTAAGGTAGTGAAGGGAGGAAGGGAGGGAAGAAGAACATGTGTAAGGTAGTGAAGGAGGAAGGAAGGGAGGGAAGAAGGACGTGTGCAAAGTAGTGAAGGAAGGAAGGGAGGGAAGAAGGACGTGTATAAGGTAGTGAAGGGAGGAAGGGAGGGAAGAAGGACATGTGTAAGGTAGTGAAGGAGGAAGGAAGGGAGTGAAGGAAGGAAGGGAGGGAAGAAGGACGTGTATAAGGTAGCGAGGGAAGGAAAGAGAGAGTGAGGTTCAGGCGAGCCAATCATTGTTACCCGCTCGTTACTCCTTACGAGGTCGTTAAGTGATCATGAGGACGAGGAAGAGAAAGGTGAGGGGGGAGGAGAAGACGAGGAAGATGAGGAGGAGGAAAAGGATGAGAAGGAGGAGGAGGTTACAGCTCTCTGCTACTGTTATTTTCATGACTCCTGCTCTCAGAAACTTCGAAAGTTTTATACTTTCTCTTCATGTACGTAAGGCGATAGTGCTTATTTTTGTTGTTTTCGTTGTCATGGTGATTGTTCTTGTGGTGGTTTTTATTGTTGTTGTTATTGTTTATACCTATGACAGGCTTCGAGGGTTGTTCTTCCCTCACAAACAGTCTAGTTGATTGATCAACTACACTCCTGCTGTATTTAACCTTTGAGTGACAAAAGCGTTGACTGAATTTGTAGGTCAGAACCCTTTGTAAATGCAACACCTTCCTTCCTCTTCACATGTAGTAACATAATACTGACACAGCAGTCTCGTCCCACGGAGGTTCTCTACACCTTCCTACAAAAAATTGTTAGTCTATCGTTTTCTCATTATTCCACATCTATTATGTGATCTTTCTCTGTATAAACTCGCTTGTTTCTGCGTGGTGCATTTTATATATATATATATATATATATATATATATATATATATATATATATATATATATATATATATATATATATATATATATATATATATATATTCTTGAAGCCTTAATATATATATATATATATATATATATATATATATATATATATATATATATATATATATATATATATTTATTTACAGTGAAACATATAAGTGAACAGTATTTAGATAAGGCTAAAGAGGTCTTTGTGGCATTTATGGATTTGGAAAAGGCGTATGACAGGGTGGATAGGGGGGCAATGTGGCAGATGTTGCAGGTGTATGGTGTAGGAGGTAGGTTACTGAAAGCAGTGAAGAGTTTTTACGAGGATAGTGAGGCTCAAGTTAGAGTATGTAGGAAAGAGGGAAATTATTTCCCAGTGAAAGTAGGCCTTAGACAAGGATGTGTGATGTCACCGTGGTTGTTTAATATATTTATAGATGGGGTTGTAAGAGAAGTAAATGCGAGGGTCTTGGCAAGAGGCGTGGAGTTAAAAGATAAAGAATCACACATAAAGTGGGAGTTGTCACAGTTGCTCTTTGCTGATGACACTGTGCTCTTGGGAGATTCTGAAGAGAAGTTGCAGAGATTGGTGGATGAATTTGGTAGGGTGTGCAAAAGAAGAAAATTTAAAGTGAATACAGGAAAGAGTAAGGTTATGAGGATAACCAAAAGATTAGGTGATGAAAGATTGGATATCAGATTGGAGGGAGAGAGTATGGAGGAGGTGAAAGTATTCAGATATTTGGGAGTGGACGTGTCAGCGGATGGGTCTATGAAAGATGAGGTGAATCATAGAATTGATGAGGGGAAAAGGGTGAGTGGTGCACTTAGGAGTCTGTGGAGACAAAGAACTTTGTCCTTGGAGGCAAAGAGGGGAATGTATGAGAGTATAGTTTTACCAACGCTTTTATATGGGTGTGAAGCATGGGTGATGAATGTTGCAGCGAGGAGAAGGCTGGAGGCAGTGGAAATGTCATGTCTGAGAGCAATGTGTGGTGTGAATATAATGCAGAGAATTCGTAGTTTGGAAGTTAGGAGGAGGTGCGGGATTACCAAAACTGTTGTCCAGAGGGCTGAGGAAGGGTTGTTGAGGTGGTTCGGACATGTGGAAAGAATGGAGCGAAACAGAATAACTTCAAGAGTGTATCAGTCTGTAGTGGAAGGAAGGCGGGGTAGGGGTCGGCCTAGGAAAGGTTGGAGGGAGTGGGTAAAGGAGGTTTTGTGTGCGAGGGGCTTGGACTTCCAGCAGGCATGCGTGAGCGTGTTTGATAGGAGTGAATGGAGACAAATGGTTTTTAATACTTGACGTGCTGTTGGAGTGTGAGCAAAGTAACATTTATGAAGGGGTCCAGGGAAACTGGCAGGCTGGACTTGAGTCCTGGAGATGGGAAGTACAGTGCCTGCACTCTGAAGGAGGGGTGTTAATGTTGCAGTTTAAAAACTGTAGTGTAAAGCACCCTTCTGGCAAGACAGTGATGGAGTGAATGATGGTGAAAGTTTTTCTTTTTCGGGCCACCCTGCCTTGGTGGGAATCGGCAAGTGTGATAATAATAATAAATAAATATATATATATATAATATATATATATATATATATATATATATATATATATATATATATATATATATATATATATATATATAGTGACGCGGAGGTAAAACTTGCGATTGGCTTAAATAGCAACGCTCTTCTTGCCGAATAAGGCAAGCGAAAATTTGTGTATGCAATTATTTCGCAAAAATCATTCTGAACCTAACGAAAAAATATATATATATATTTCATTGTGTTCGTTTATTATTAAATTATTGTAAACATATCTAAAATATATTTAGTTGGATTAGGTTAAATTAAATTGCGCTTGTTATAATAAGGTTAGGTAAGCTTTCCAAGGTACTTTTGGTACAAAATTATTAATTTTTACATTAACATAAATGAAAAAATATATCTTTAAATGTATGTTGTTCTACTTCCTATTGTATTTTTGTTAAAAGTTATTTTGTCTTTAAATAAAGTTTACATAGAATATAAAATACAGGGGGTGGTAGGAAAAGAAAATATTCAAACAGCTCTGGGAGAACCTTGAGTTTTCCCTGAAGTTTATTCTTTCCTCTGAGGATGAGGGCCCCCATCACAGTTCCAGAGGTGGTACCTCCCTAAATTCTTTAAACGTATAAGAGAAAATTTTAGAAAGGACCTAATTGAGTTCTTGCTCATTGACCAATTTTACCTATTCATCACGACATATATATTACAAACAATAGCAGACAGGCGATATTAACTATGCAAGATAAGCCATGGGGGGAGTAAATCTTTAGCTCGATTACTTTCACACTTCTCAGTGCGTCATCAGGAGCTATGCAGTGTTGCAAGGCAGCAACTGAAGGAGTGAGGGGAAGTTTTCTCAAAGTAGTGCAGCGCAGGTTTGTCACTTCCCGCAGCCTCTCTCAGAATGTGGGCCAATGGTTGATACCAACCCTGCACCACCACCATTGAGAATCTTGACTATAAACAGCAGGACCAAGCATAGCATCTTCAGAGAATATATGCAGTTTATTGACATTTTGGATGCTTCTTCATCATCAGGGTCTGAACTGTATAATAATAATATTATTACTAATAATAAACTAATTTAAATGTTAAAGGCTAGATGCACCAGGGACTAGGAGCACCAGGGGCTAGCAACACCAGGGGCTAGGAACTTCAGGGGCTAGCAACACCAGGGGCTAGGAGCACCAGGAGCTAGCAACACCAGGGGCTAGCAACACCAGGGGCTAGGAACTTCAGGGGCTAGCAACACCAGGGGCTAGGAGCACCAGGAGCTAGCAACACCAGGGGCTAGCAACACCAGGAGCTAGCAACACCAGGGGCTAGCAACACCAGGGGCTAGGAACTTCAGGGGCTAGGAGCACCAGGGGCTAGCAACACCAGGGGCTAGGAACTTCAGGGGCTAGGAGCACCAGGGGCTAGCAACACCAGGGGCTAGGAACTTCAGGGGCTAGGAGCACCAGGGGCTAGCAACACCAGGGGCTAGGAACTTCAGGGGCTAGGAGCACCAGGGGCTAGCAACACCAGGGGCTAGGAACTTCAGGGACTAGGAGCACCAGGGGCTAGCAACACTAGGGGCTAGGAACTTCAGGGGCTAGGAGCACCAGGGGCTAGCAACACCAGGGGCTAGGAACATCAGGGGCTAGGAACACCAGGGGCTAGGAGCACCAGGGGCTTGGAGCACCAGGGGCTTGGAACACCAGGGGCTTGGAACACCAAATGCTTGGAGCACCAGGGGCTTGGAACACCAGGGGCTTGGAACACCAGGGGCTTGGAACACCAGGGGCTTGGAACACCAAATGCTTGGAGCACCAGGGGCTTGGAACACCAGGGGCTTGGAGCACCAGGGGTTAGGAACACCAAGGGCTTGGAGCACCAGGGGCTTGGAGCACCCGGGGTTAGGAACACCAGAGGCTTGGAGCACCAGGGGCTTGGAACACCAAATGCTTGGAGCACCAGGGGCTTGGAACACCAGGGGCTTGGAGCACCAGGGCCTTGGAGCACCAAATGCTTGGAGCACCAGGGGCTTGGAGCACCAGGGGCTTGGAACATCAGGGGCTTGGAGCACCAGGGGCTTGGAGCACCAGGGGCTTGGAGCACCAAGGGCATGGAGCACCAGGGGCTTGGAGCACCAGGGGCTTGGAGCACCTGGGGCTTGGAGCACCAGGGGCTTGGAGCACCTGGGGCTTGGAGCATCAGGGGCTTGGAGCACCTGGGGCTTGGAGCACCAGGGGCTTGGAGCACCAGGGGCTTGGAGCACCTGGGGATTGGAGCACCATGGGCTTGGAGCACCTGGGGCTTGGAGCACCAGGGGCTTGGAGCACCAGGGGCTTGGAGCACCTGGGGCTTGGAGCACCAGGGGCTTGGAGCACCAGGGGCTTGGAGCACCTGGGGCTTGGAGCACCAGGGGCTTGGAGCACCTGGGGCTTGGAGCACCAGGGGCTTGGAGCACCAGGGGCTTGGAGCACCAGGGGCTTGGAGCACCAGGGGCTTGGAGCACCTGGGGCTTGGAGCACCAGGGGCTTGGAGCACCAGGGGCTTGGAGCACCAGGGGCTTGGAGCACCAGGGGCTTGGAGCACCAGGGGCTTGGAGCACCAGGGGCTTGGAGCACCAGGGGCTTGGAGCACCAGGGGCTTGGAGCACCAGGGGCTTGGAGCACCAGGGGCTTGGAGCACCAGGGGCTTGGAGCACCAGGGGCTTGGAGCACCAGGGGCTTGGAGCACCAGGGGCTTGGAGCACCAGGGGCTTGGAGCAGGCAGCCACCAGAATAACACGCAAGACGGATGACGTTTCACAAACTATTCTGTAAAGTTTCTTGGCGGAATATTTGTAGGAGCGACGTTGTGGGTCGGCTCTAGGGAGAAAGAGAGGAGGGGTAGGCAGGAGAAAACCAGCAGGAGGGAAAATGCGTTCCTGAGTGAGATGAATGGATAGAGAGAGGAACAGAGAAGGAGATGGGAAAGGTGAGATTTGGTGAGGGTGGAAAAATTGAGGGAGATGGAAAGGATAGGGTCGATGAAGGAGAGGGAGAGAGTAGGGGGTTAGGGGAGGTATGGAGGTAATGTGATGGAGAAAGGAGAGATGCTTGAGGGAGGTAGTGAAGGATAGGAGGCAATGCAAAAAAAAAAAATGTGATCAGCAGGGACGCCATGGGCACAGTAAGAGCACAATGTATCAGCATCAGTGATCGAAGACTTCTCATTGGTAGAAAACTTTCGAAACCTGTCACAGAAATACGAAACGTCTTCCAGTTTTTATTTCACTTTTTGAGCTAGTTGTTACTTGCTGCAGACAACGTATGTTACTGTTAAGGTGTGTGTGTGTGTGTGTGTGTGTGTCTGCAGGGCACTACTCACACATTCCCTCTGCGTGACCAACGTTGTGGTTACTTTACTCCCTCCCTTCCACAAGTCACTAAAATATTGATGGCTGTACGATGAACCTGGTGGTGGGAAGGAAATTATGTTTGCGTTTGTGTGTGCATAGTTGTGTGGGTGTGCGTGTGTCTGTGTATATTCACAGATTTGTATTCACGGAGTTGGGTTTGTGGGGATCGAGACTTGGCCGCTGCTTCCTAGACTATTTTGGTATTAATGATTTCTTGGCCCTTGGGTCTTTTCATACATATTCATGCAATTGTATCCTGAGTTTTCCCACCAGAAGATTTTACAGTGAAGCATCAGGACAGTGTTGGTATCACAACCGCAAGGAAAATGATAAGCTGGATAACTAGAACCAATTATTATAATCTTTAAATAACTTGCTTTGTGGACTCAGTATTGCAATTTTTGTGGCAGACGAAACTGCAGATCTGGAGAATTTACAGAAAGCTTTCACTTCGCTTATAAATTCAGTTAACTACCTAAGTACTGGGAACACTTGAGGTCCTTTGAACCTTACTCCCTGAGAAAGAAAAATCTGGAAAATTCTGTAGCGGTTAGTTCCAAATCTGCACACTGAAAATATTCCTTATGAGAGATAGACGCTGCAGGGTACCCACAGTGGAAAGGAGGAGTGCTGTGAGTGCATCAAGAAATAACTCAGTGTTTTACCTGGAGAGGGTTTCGGGGCTCAACGCCCCCGCGGCCTGGTCCGAGACTAGACCTCATAGTGGATCAGGGTCAGATTTTTCTGATTTTGCAGAAACATTTGACAAATGTGATTATGGAGTGACTGCACATAAAATGAGGGCGATAGTCATGATTGGGAATGTAGGTAAATGATATTAAAACTTTCTGACATATAACAAAACTTAGTAGTACTTGGAGGTTACCTGGAGGTTATTCCGGGGATCAACGCCCCCGCGGCCCGGTCCACGACCAGGCCTCCCGGTGGATCAGGGTCTGATCAACCAGGTTGTTACTGCTGGCCGCACATAGTCCAACGTACTAACCACAGCCCGGCTGATCCGGCACTGACTTTAGGTATCTGTAAACAAAACGAAATCCAGAATTGGTAAAGTAAAAAGTTCAGTAACCCAAGGCACGTTTCTCGTGATTTTACTTTATCTCATACTCGTAGCGGACATAGATAAAAATACTCGGCACAGTTTCGTATCATGATTTGCGGACGATTCCAAAATGAGCACGAAAATCACCTCGGTAGAAGACGGGGAAAAATTACAAGAAAATATAAGCAAGGTCTTATAGTGGGCAGTGGAGAATAACATGACGTTTAGTGGTGGTTAAGTTCCAACTGCTTAGGTATGGAAAGAATGAACTCAGAAGGGACATATGGAAGGGGATGACGAAATAAAGCAAAGGAAACATAATGAAGAATCTGGGTGTTATAATGTCAGCTAAACTATCTTTTAAAGAACCCAATAAAGCAAATATCGTGACAACCAGGAAAATAACGGGGTGACAACAAGAACTTTCAGGACAAAGGCAGTAGTGTCATGGTGATACTAATGAATCGTTTGTGCTCTCTCGCTTAGAGTACTGTTCAGAGTTGATGGCTTTGTTCAGGGAAGGAGAAATATCAGAAATGGAACAGATACAGATTGTTTATGGCCTGTATAGAACCAAGAAGGCATTTAAATTACTGGAATGCCTTGACATAAAAATATATACGTGGAAGGTGCTTGAAGGTCTCGTCCCAAATCTGCACACTGCCATAACGATATACGTACTGGAGTGAGAGAAATGGGAGGAAGTGTAAAATAAATCCAGTGAAAAACAGAGGCGCCGTGAGCACAATAAGAGAACATTATGTTAATATCTGGCTGTCTTCAAAATGGAACCTGACAGAATCCTCAAAGAGGCTCCTGATTCGTACAGTGGACTGTGTACGGCAAGCAGTAACAGCCTGGTTGATCAGACCCTGATCCACTGGGAGGTCTGGTCTGGGACTGGTCCACGGGGGTGTTGACCTCCCGGAAGCATCCTTCAGATAAGTGTCAGATTAACCAGGCTGTGATGGATATGTGGGCCAGCGAGCCGCAACCAGCAACAGCCTGGTTGACCAGGCAAGCACCAGAGAAACCTGGCCCAGTGGCCGGACTACGGGAATGGGAAAACTTTGGAAACCCTTCAAAGGTATTAAGGTATCACACAAGGGAAATTACAAACAGACCCTTAGCTGTCTTCAAGTGGGAGCTGGATAAGTTTACCAAGTTAGTTTCTGATCAATCAGCCTCTGGTGCCTACGTTGCACTGAGTGTGGCCAGACACAACAGCCTAATTGTCCAGGACAATAAAGGAGTGGCCTGGTGTGAGACATGGCCTGAGGGGGGGGGGAAGTAACACCCGCAATCGATCACAGGTAAATAAATAACCATTTCCTTACCTTTGATGTGTTTCGAGAGTCTCACTACTCTCGGAGCCCGGCCATGGAGCAGGCATGTCTGGTGCTTACCTGGTCAACCAGGCAACTCATTCCACTTCGTAAAACTTGCTCATTCCTGTTCCATTGTTTTGTTTTCTAATTCAAGTTGTCAGTCCCTGTTTGCTCTGTAAATTCACCCAATAAATTTCACACGTTATAATCGTGTCTTCCCTAGTCCTCTCATCCATGGTCGTCAGGTTCCTTTTGTACCTCCTTTCCTGCTTTCCAATTTCTTTTGGTTAGCCTCTTTTGTCCCTGCTTTCTAACACCTTCCTCATTAGTAAATATGTTAAATATGATCACTGTTGCATAGCTATATTGCCTCGAGTCATCCTCTGATGTGAATGTAGAGTAACTTAAGTTCAGTTCACGCTTTTGTTGTAGTGTTGTGTCAGCTGTGTTTCTCCTTCCATCCTCGCTCTAGTGAATTCGTTTCTCTTTCTTCTACTAGTCTCTCGCTTCTGGTGCTCCATGTTTACCGAAGTTTGTATATTATATCATTTCTTAGTTTAATTTCCCTGCGCTGAGGTTGAACCATGGCTTGTGTCTGTGTCTCATATTTCAGTCTGGAGAACCAGGAGTCTGTTTGTCACTTCCCATAATTTCCATAATTTCTTGTAGATTCCATAAGTTGTACGTTCCTGCAGAAGCATAGTTTGTAGCAAGTGGGAAAAACTTACTCTTCGTAAAGGAGTTATTGCACTGGGTAATTATCATGCAGTGCGGTAAATACCTCCTAGAAGGAAGTCTCTCCTGACAATTGTAAGACTTTATGCTCATCTAAGGTGTGGTCTGGTGAACTGGTATGGTCAGATGAACAGGTGTGGGTCGTAGTGTGACGAACAGGTGTGGGTCGTGGTGAGGCAGCTACCAGGTGGCCCCCACTGTTGTAGCGGTTACTGCCTCGTTTTATGTTATGGTTGGATGGGGAATGTGTGTGTGTGTGTGTGTGAGAGAGAGAGAGAGAGAGGAGAAAATTTAACCCCTTCCCCTCTCTCTCTTTCTCCTCCCTCTCCTTCCCTCGTTCATCCCCATCCATCTCCCTACTTCCATCATCTCTCCTTCGCCTCACCCTTCGTCCCTACCTCTCCCATCCTCCCTCACTGACCCCTTCCCTCAGTTTGCAGCAAGTGTCAAGTTTACACTATGTACCTGACATGTAGAATATGCTAGCAGCACGCTGCTGGTGAATCAAAGTTTGCTAAAAAGGAAATTCCAAGGAAGGCGTACACAACTTTGGCACATATTTCCCTCCTCAGAACATTATTACGCCACTGTCCTTCCTGAAGCGTATGTGGGAAAGATGTGTCATAATTTACACCTGGAATATTCTGAAGGCACGAGTCCTTAGTCTGTCCCTTTGTGCGGACCGTTAGTACCAACAGCTTGGTTGACCAGATAGTAAATCAGGTAGTCTAACCTCTGGCCTGCCCGCGAAGGTGGACAAGAACTCTAAAAGTTGGTCACGGGTATTCCACAGGTATTTCATTTCTTTAGTATTGAAGAAATGTGTTCTTGTAGATGCATGGCGGACCGAGAAATCGGTTTACCTTCATGGTCTTGTGTTTCAAGAGTTTAGTTTGGAAAATCTTTGTGTTGTGAAGGCGAGCAGGACGTCATCACGTATACACGAGGTAGCTGTGTTATTGAATTTCCGGGCGCATAGTCCATAATGCCGCTGTGTGTGTTTTGGTAAAGCTAGTCTCTGTGGCGGAGGGTGAAGACGCTCCTGTGAGCTCCTCAAGACACCAGCAACATCTCGCAGCTTACACAAGTTTTCACGAGTCAGTTGCAAGACTTCACGATGCCTAAGAGCTTTGCGAGACACACAAAAAGAGTCCAGTGTAACTGGCATAATAATCGCCATAACCAGAAGTATCACAAGTCAACTGGAAGCTCTCTAGAGAGCTTGAAGCTGCACCAGTCATCTGGAGGAGACTAACCTGTAAAGGTCCTATATAGCAGGAAGCTTTTTAAGACAACTGGAGGGAAATAATAATAATAATAATAATAATATAATCTTTTTTTCTACAAGTCAACGTACAACTTATACTGGCTAACTGACATCAGTGATATACTATATAGAAAGCCCCTTGTTATGCAGAGCATTTCGGGCAAATCAGGTTAATTTTGTTTCAGGATGCGACCCACACCAGTTGGCTAACACCCAGGTATCTATTTACTGTTAGGTGAACAGGAATATCAGTTGTCTTAAGGAAACACGCTCTGTTTCCACCCGTACTGGGGATAAGGGAAATCAGCAACAGACTGTACCTGTATTCTACAGGAAACTGAATAAGTTTATGATCACCCAGGCTGTGCGGACTTATACTTCCAGCACCAGCAGCCTAGGAGGCCTGGGCTGGGTCGCGGGGCTATGTCACCCTTTTTCCCGGGAGGATTGACTACTGGTAAGTAAACCGCCGAACACCCCAACAATGCCATGCAGACTCAGTGATTAACATTTGCATAAGACAGGTGAACACTACAAGGTTGACCTTGGGAGGTTTAAACTTTACACCCAAGTCTAGACTACCTTGCTGGGTTCCAGATCAACCAGGCTGTTGCTGCTAGCTACCCTCAGGCCTACATAGTCCTGTCAACCTGACCTGGCACTGCAGGCAGTGCTTCAGTTTTCCCTCGAAAACTTATGTACTCCGAAGTCTTCCGTAACAGGAGTGGAAGAATTGAGAGCGAGTGATAGTAAACGTGTTTTTCTTCCCTGGGTCACCCTATCCGGGTGGAAAACCCGCTGAGTTGTTCACAGAATGGTGGGAAGACTTGACTGTAGAAGACAAGTTAAAAACCTTTTAGAAGGTTCCAGCGCAAGTTGAAGGAAGTCTTTCGCGTGTGACTTCAAAATATTCTCAAGCAGATTTCACACACATTCTTTTACAAACTTTATTGAGGACAGTAAAAATATGGCAGCTGGAGGGTGCCAGCTATTGTTGTGTTGTTTCTGGGAATGTGATTGTAACTGCAAAATGTGCGTTGTTGTGTTGCTCCTGTGATTGTAAGTTCATTGTGCAGGTTATTGTGTTGCTCTTATGATTATAAGTGAATTATGCAGGTTGTGTTACTCCCGTGATTGTAACTGCAGTGTGAAGGCTCTTGTTGCGTTACTCCCGTGATTGTAACTGCAGTGTGAAGGCTGTTGTTGCGTTACTCCCGTGATTGTAACTGCAGTGTGAAGGCTCTTGTTGCGTTACTCCCGTGATTGTAACTGCAGTGTGAAGGCTGTTGTGTTACTTGTGTAACTGTGATTGTAACTGCAGGGTATAAAGTTTAACTAATTACTCACGGGAAATATGATTGTATATTTAGTGCATAATTGGTAAATTTGGTATGTATGTGTAATTTCATATATGTAATATTGTGTGTAATGTGTAATATTTAGTGTTACATTGTGTGTAATAGTGGGATGTTATACTATGTATTAATGTGTTGTATGTCACGTTGTGTGTATGTGTAGTATTGTGTGTGTGTGTGTAGTATTGTGTGTGTGTGTGTAGTATTGTGTGTGTGTGTGTAGTATTGTGTGTGTGTAGTATTGTGTGTGTGTGTGTAGTATTGTGTGTGTGTGTGTAGTATTGTATGTGTGGTATTGTGTGTGTGTAGTATTGTGTGTGTGTGTGTAGTATTGTGTGTGTGTGTGTAGTATTGTGTGTGTGTGTGTAGTATTGTGTGTGTGGTATTGTGTGTGTGTAGTATTGTGTGTGTGTGTGTACTCACCTAGTTGAGGTTGCAGGGGTCGAGTCCAAGCTCCTGGCCCCGCCTCTTCACTGGTCGCCACTAGGTCACTCTCCCTGAACCATGAGCTTTATCGTACCTCTGCTTAAAGCTATGTATGGATCCTGCCTCCACTACATCGCTTCCCAAACTATTCCACTTCCTGACTACTCTGTGGCTGAAGAAATACTTCCTAACATCCCTTTGATTCATCTGTGTCTTCAGCTTCCAACTGTGTCCCCGTGTTGCTGTGTCCAGTCTCTGGAACATCCTGTCTTTGTCCACCTTGTCAATTCCTCTCAGTATTTTGTAAATCGTTATCATGTCCCCCCTATCTCTCCTGTCCTCCAGTGTCGTCAGGTTGATTTCCCTTAACCTCTCCTCATAGGACATACCTCTTAGCTCTGGGACTAGTCTTGTTGCAAACCTTTGCACTTTCTCTAGTTTCTTTACATGCTTGGCTAGGTGTGGGTTCCAAACTGGTGCCGCATACTCCAATATAGGCCTAACGTACACGGTGTACAGGGTCCTGAACGACTCCTTATTAAAATGTCTGAATGCTGTTCTGAGGTTTGCTAGGCGCCCATATGCTGCAGCAGTTATTTGGTTGATGTGCGCTTCAGGAGATGTGCCTGGTGTTACACTCACCCCAAGATCTTTTTCCTTGAGTGAGGTTTGTAGTCTCTGGCCCCCTAGACTGTACTCCGTCTGCGGTCTTCTTTGCCCTTCCCCAATCTTCATGACTTTGCACTTGGTGGGATTAAACTCCAGGAGCCAATTGCTGGACCAGGTCTGCAACCTGTCCAGATCCCTTTGTAGTTCTGCCTAGTCTTCGATCGAATGAATTCTTGTCATCAACTTCACGTCATCTGCAAACAGTGACACCTCAAAGTTTATTCCTTCTGTCATGTCGTTCACAAATACCAGAAACAACACTGGTCCCAGGACTGACCCCTGTGGGACCCCGCTGGTCACAGGTGTCCACTCTGACACCTCGCCACGTACCATTACTCGCTGGTGTCTTCCTGACAAATGTTCCCTGATCCTTTGTAGTGCCTTCCCTGTTATCCCTGCTTGGTCCTCCAGTTTTTGCACTAATCTCTTGTGTGGTACTGTGTCAAACGCCTTCTTGCAGTCCAAGAATATGCAATCCACCCACCCCTCTCTCTCTTGTCTTACTGCGGTCACCTTGTCATAGAACTCAGTAGGTTTGTGACACAGGATTTCCCGTCCCTGAAACCATGTTGGCTGCTGTTGATGAGATCATTCCTTTCTAGATGTTCCACCACTCTTCTCCTGACAATCTTCTCCATGACTTTGCATACTATACATGTCAGTGACACTGGTCTGTAGTTTAGTGCTTCATATCTGTGTCCTTTTTTAAAGATTGGGACTACATTTGCTGTCTTCCATGCCTCAGGCAATCTCCCTGTTTCGATAGATGTATTTAATATTGTTGTTAGGGGTACACATAGCGCCTCTGCTCCCTCTCTCAGGACCCATGGAGAGATGTTATCTGGCCCCATTACCTTTGAGGTATCTAGCTCACTCAGAAGCCTCTTCACTTGTGTGTGTGTGTAGTATTGTGTGTGTGTATAGTATTGTGTATGTGTGTGTGTGTAGTATTGTGTGTGTGTGTGTGTGTGTAGTATTGTGTGTGTATGTAGTATTGTGTGTGTGTATGTAGTATTGTGTGTGTGTGTGTGTAGTATTGTGTGTATGTGTGTGTAGTATTCTGTGTGTATGTGTGTAGTATTGTGTGTGTGTGTGTGTGTGTAGTATTGTGGGTGTGTGTGTGTGTGTGTGTGTAGTATTGTGTGTGTGTGTGTATAGTGTGATGTTGGTCATATGATTGATAATACGAAGGTTATATTATCCGGTGGTGCACCTTTCACCTGTAATGCTTTACGCCCACTATGAATATTCAGATTTATTTCAGTGTCCACTTTGTGAAATATTAATGCTTGATTTGCCAATGAAAAAAAAAAGTTTTTACATTATTTATTTTAAGTAGATTTTTTGATGTGCAAATAGCAGAGGTATTAACATTATTTTATGGATTTTTAATATATATTTTTTAATACTTTTATATGGTACAATGAATATTTGCTGCTTTATAGTGAGAGAATATAATGTTCAAGTGGGGTGGGGTGTGGGAAACTAAGTATTACCCTTCATTGTGCATTGTTTCGCCCTAATTAAAACTATGTACATATCAAAATGTTGTGGCAGTGCAAGCTGCATCCGTATCTTGAAGACGACGCGTTTATGTAGCATTAAGTGCAGCGGTCTATTGAGGTGTTGTCCAGGGCTGGGTAGTGAGGTGTTGTCCAGGGCTGGGTAGTGAGGTGTTGTCCAGGGCTGGGGAGTGAGGTGTTGTCCAGGGCTGGGTAGTGAGGTGTTGTCCAGGGCTGGGTAGTGAGGTGCTGTCCAGGGCTGGGTAGTGAGGTGTTGTCCAGGGCTGGGTAGTGAGGTGTTGTCCAGGGCTGGGTAGTGAGGTGTTGTCCAGGGCTGGGTAGTGAGGTGTTGTCCAGGGCTGGGGAGTGAGGTGTTGTCCAGGGCTGGGGAGTGAGGTGTTGTCCAGGGCTGGGCAGTGAGGTGTTGTCCAGGGCTGGGCAGTGAGGTGTTGTCCAGGGCTGGGCAGTGAGGTGTTGTCCAGGGCTGGGCAGTGAGGTGTTGTCCAGGGCTGGGCAGTGAGGTGTTGTCCAGGGCTGGGTAGTGAGGTGTTGTCCAGGGCTGGGTAGTGAGGTGTTGTCCAGGGCTGGGTAGTGAGGTGTTGTCCAGGGCTGGGTAGTGAGGTGTTGTCCAGGGCTGGGTAGTGAGGTGTTGTCCAGGGCTGGGTAGTGAGGTGTTGTCCAGGGCTGGGTAGTGAGGTGTTGTCCAGGGCTGGGTACTGAGGTGTTGTCCAGGGCTGGGTAGTGAGGTGTTGTCCAGGGCTGGGGAGTGAGGTGTTGTCCAGGGCTGGGTAGTGAGGTGTTGTCCAGGGCCGGGTAGTGAGGTGTTGTCCAGGGCTGGGTAGTGAGGTGTTGTCCAGGGCTGGGTAGTGAGGTGTTGTCCAGGGCTGGGTAGTGAGGTGTTGTCCAGGGCTGGGTGAGGTGTTGTCCAGGGCTGGGTAGTGAGGTCCAGGGCTGGGTAGTGAGGTGTTGTCCAGGGCTGGGTAGTGAGGTGTTGTCCAGGGCTGGGTAGTGAGGTGTTGTCCAGGGCTGGGTAGTGAGGTGTTGTCCAGGGCTGGGTAGTGAGGTGTTGTCCAGGGCTGGGTAGTGAGGTGTTGTCCAGGGCTGGGTAGTGAGGTGTTGTCCAGGGCTGGGGAGTGAGGTGTTGTCCAGGGCTGGGTGTGAGGTGTTGTCCAGGGCTGGGTAGTGAGGTGTTGTCCAGGGCTGGGTAGTGAGGTGTTGTCCAGGGCTGGGTAGTGAGGTGTTGTCCAGGGCTGGGTAGTGAGGTGATGTCCAGGGCTGGGTGAGGTGTTGTCCAGGGCTGGGTAGTGAGGTGTTGTCCAGGGCTGGGTAGTGAGGTGTTGTCCAGGGCTGGGTAGTGAGGTGTTGTCCAGGGCTGGGTAGTGAGGTGTTGTCCAGGGCTGGGTAGTGAGGTGTTGTCCAGGGCTGGGTAGTGAGGTGTTGTCCAGGGCTGGGTAGTGAGGTGTTGTCCAGGGCTGGGTAGTGAGGTGTTTTCCAGGGCTGGGTAGTGAGGTGTTGTCCAGGGCTGGGTAGTGAGGTGTTGTCCAGGGCTGGGTAGTGAGGTGTTGTCGAGGGCTGGGTGAGGTGTTGTCCAGGGCTGGGTAGTGAGGTGTTGTCCAGGGCTGGGTAGTGAGGTGGGCTTAGTGAGGTGTTGTCCAGGGCTGGGGAGTGAGGTGTTATCCAGGGCTGGGTAGTGAGGTGTTGTCCAGGGCTGGGGAGTGAGGTGTTGTCCAGGGCTGGGTAGTGAGGTGTTGTCCAGGGCTGGGTAGTGAGGTGTTGTCCAGGGCTGGGTAGTGAGGTGTTGTCCAGGGCTGGGTAGTGAGGTGTTGTCCAGGGCTGGGTAGTGAGGTGTTGTCCAGGGCTGGGTAGTGAGGTGTTGTCCAGGGCTGAGTAGTGAGGTGTTGTCCAGGGCTGAGGGCTGGGTAGTGAGGTGTTGTCCAGGGCTGGGTGAGTGAGGGCTGTTAGTGAGGTGTTGTCCAGGGCTGGGTAGTGAGGTGTTATCCAGGGCTGGGTAGTGAGGTGTTGTCCAGGGCTGGGTAGTGAGGTGTTGTCCAGGGCTGGGTAGTGAGGTGTTGTCCAGGGCTGGGTAGTGAGGTGTTGTCCAGGGCTGGGTAGTGAGGTGTTGTCCAGGGCTGGGTAGTGAGGTGTTGTCCAGGGCTGGGTAGTGAGGTGTTGTCCAGGGCTGGGTAGTGAGGTGTTGTCCAGGGCTGGGTAGTGAGGTGTTGTCCAGGGCTGGGTAGTGAGGTGTTGTCCAGGGCTGGGTAGTGAGGTGTTGTCCAGGGCTGGGTAGTGAGGTGTTGTCCAGGGCTGGGTAGTGAGGTGTTGTCCAGGGCTGAGTAGTGAGGTGTTGTCCAGGTCAGGGGAGTGAGGTAGTGAGGTGTTGTCCAGGGCTGGGTAGTGAGGTGTTATCCAGGGCTGGGTAGTGAGGTGTTGTCCAGGGCTGGGTAGTGAGGTGTTGTCCAGGGCTGGGTAGTGAGGTGTTGTCCAGGGCTGGGTAGTGAGGTGTTGTCCAGGGCTGGGTAGTGAGGTGTTGTCCAGGGCTGGGTAGTGAGGTGTTGTCCAGGGCTGGGTAGTGAGGTGTTGTCCAGGGCTGGGTAGTGAGGTGTTGTCCAGGGCTGGGTAGTGAGGTGTTGTCCAGGGCTGGGTAGTGAGGTGTTGTCCAGGGCTGGGTAGTGAGGTGTTGTCCAGGGCTGGGTAGTGAGGTGTTGTCCAGGGCTGGGTAGTGAGGTGTTGTCCAGGGCTGGGTAGTGAGGTGTTGTCCAGGGCTGGGTAGTGAGGTGTTGTCCAGGGCTGGGTAGTGAGGTGTTGTCCAGGGCTGGGTAGTGAGGTGTTGTCCAGGGCTGGGTAGTGAGGTGTTGTCCAGGGCTGGGTAGTGAGGTGTTGTCCAGGGCTGGGTAGTGAGGTGTTGTCCAGGGCTGGGTAGTGAGGTGTTGTCCAGGGCTGGGTAGTGAGGTGTTGTCCAGGGCTGGGTAGTGAGGTGTTGTCCAGGGCTGGGTAGTGAGGGCTGTTGTCCAGGGCTGGGGAGTGAGGTGTTGTCCAGGGCTGGGTAGTGAGGTGTTGTCCAGGGCTGGGTAGTGAGGTGTTGTCCAGGGCTGGGTAGTGAGGTGTTGTCCAGGGCTGGGGAGTGAGGTGTTGTCCAGGGCTGGGTAGTGAGGTGTTGTCCAGGGCTGGGTAGTGAGGTGTTGTCCAGGGCTGGGTAGTGAGGTGTTGTCCAGGGCTGGGTAGTGAGGTGTTGTCCAGGGCTGGGTAGTGAGGTGTTGTCCAGGGCTGGGTAGTGAGGTGTTGTCCAGGGCTGGGTAGTGAGGTGTTGTCCAGGGCTGAGTAGTGAGGTGTTGTCCAGGGCTGGGGAGTGAGGTGTTGTCCAGGGCTGGGTAGTGAGGTGTTATCCAGGGCTGGGTAGTGAGGTGTTGTCCAGGGCTGGGTAGTGAGGTGTTGTCCAGGGCTGGGTAGTGAGTGAGGGCTGGGTAGTGAGGTCCAGGGCTGGGTAGTGAGGTTGTCCAGGGCTGTAGTGAGGTGTTGTCCAGGGCTGGGTAGTGAGGTGTTGTCCAGGGCTGGGTAGTGAGGTGTTGTCCAGGGCTGGGTAGTGAGGTGTTGTCCAGGGCTGGGTAGTGAGGTGTTGTCCAGGGCTGGGTAGTGAGGTGTTGTCCAGGGCTGGGTAGTGAGGTGTTGTCCAGGGCTGGGGAGTGAGGTGTTGTCCAGGGCTGGGGAGTGAGGTGTTGTCCAGGGCTGGGTAGTGAGGTGTTGTCCAGGGCTGGGTAGTGAGGTGTTGTCCAGGGCTGGGGAGTGAGGTGTTGTCCAGGGCTGGGGAGTGAGGTGTTGTCCAGGGCTGGGGAGTGAGGTGTTGTCCAGGGCTGGGGAGTGAGGTGTTGTCCAGGGCTGGGGAGTGAGGTGTTGTCCAGGGCTGGGTAGTGAGGTGTTGTCCAGGGCTGGGTAGTGAGGTGTTGTCCAGGGCTGGGTAGTGAGGTGTTGTCCAGGGCTGGGTAGTGAGGTGTTGTCCAGGGCTGGGTAGTGAGGTGTTGTCCAGGGCTGGGTAGTGAGGTGTTGTCCAGGGCTGGGTAGTGAGGTGTTGTCCAGGGCTGGGTAGTGAGGTGTTGTCCAGGGCTGAGTAGTGAGGTGTTGTCCAGGGCTGGGGAGTGAGGTGTTGTCCAGGGCTGGGTAGTGAGGTGTTATCCAGGGCTGGGTAGTGAGGTGTTGTCCAGGGCTGGGGAGTGAGGTGTTGTCCAGGGCTGGGTAGTGAGGTGTTGTCCAGGGCTGGGTGTTGTCCAGTGAGGGCTGGGGAGTGAGGTGTTGTCCAGGGCTGGGTAGTGAGGTGTTGTCCAGGGCTGGGTAGTGAGGTGTTGTCCAGGGCTGGGGAGTGAGGTGTTGTCCAGGGCTGGGGAGTGAGGTGTTGTCCAGGGCTGGGTAGTGAGGTGTTGTCCAGGGCTGGGTAGTGAGGTGTTGTCCAGGGCTGGGTAGTGAGGTGTTGTCCAGGGCTGGGGAGTGAGGTGTTGTCCAGGGCTGGGTAGTGAGGTGTTGTCCAGGGCTGGGTAGTGAGGTGTTGTCCAGGGCTGGGTAGTGAGGTGTTGTCCAGGGCTGGGGAGTGAGGTGTTGTCCAGGGCTGGGGAGTGAGGTGTTGTCCAGGGCTGGGGAGTGAGGTGTTGTCCAGGGCTGGGGAGTGAGGTGTTGTCCAGGGCTGGGGAGTGAGGTGTTGTCCAGGGCTGGGGAGTGAGGTGTTGTCCAGGGCTGGGGAGTGAGGTGTTGTCCAGGGCTGGGGAGTGAGGTGTTGTCCAGGGCTGGGTAGTGAGGTGTTGTCCAGGGCTGGGGAGTGAGGTGTTGTCCAGGGCTGGGGAGTGAGGTGTTGTCCAGGGCTGGGGAGTGAGGTGTTGTCCAGGGCTGGGGAGTGAGGTGTTGTCCAGGGCTGGGGAGTGAGGTGTTGTCCAGGGCTGGGGAGTGAGGTGTTGTCCAGGGCTGGGGAGTGAGGTGTTGTCCAGGGCTGGGGAGTGAGGTGTTGTCCAGGGCTGGGTAGTGAGGTGTTGTCCAGGGCTGGGTAGTGAGGTGTTGTCCAGGGCTGGGTAGTGAGGTGTTGTCCAGGGCTGGGTAGTGAGGTGTTGTCCAGGGCTGGGTAGTGAGGTGTTGTCCAGGGCTGGGTAGTGAGGTGTTGTCCAGGGCTGGGTAGTGAGGTGTTGTCCAGGGCTGGGTAGTGAGGTGTTGTCCAGGGCTGGGTAGTGAGGTGTTGTCCAGGGCTGGGTAGTGAGGTGTTGTCCAGGGCTGGGTAGTGAGGTGTTGTCCAGGGCTGGGTAGTGAGGTGTTGTCCAGGGCTGGGTAGTGAGGTGTTGTCCAGGGCTGGGTAGTGAGGTGTTGTCCTGGGTAGGAGGTGTTGTCCAGGGCTGGGTAGTGAGGTGTTGTCCAGGGCTGGGTAGTGAGTGAGGTGTTGTCCAGGGCGGGGTAGTGAGGTGTTGTCCAGGGCTGGGTAGTGAGGTGTTGTCCAGGGCTGGGTAGTGAGGTGTTGTCCAGGGCTGGGTAGTGAGGTGTTGTCCAGGGCTGGGTAGTGAGGTGTTGTCCAGGGCTGGGTCCAGGGCTGGGTAGTGAGGTGTTGTCCAGGGCTGGGTAGTGAGGTGTTGTCCAGGGCTGGGTGAGTGAGGTGTTGTCCAGGGCTGGGTAGTGAGGTGTTGTCCAGGGCTGGGTAGTGAGGTGTTGTCCAGGGCTGGGTAGTGAGGTGTTGTCCAGGGCTGGGGAGTGAGGTGTTGTCCAGGGCTGGGGAGTGAGGTGTTGTCCAGGGCTGGGTAGTGAGGTGTTGTCCAGGGCTGGGGAGTGAGGTGTTGTCCAGGGCTGGGTAGTGAGGTGTTGTCCAGGGCTGGGGAGTGAGGTGTTGTCCAGGGCTGGGTAGTGAGGTGTTGTCCAGGGCTGGGTAGTGAGGTGTTGTCCAGGGCTGGGTAGTGAGGTGTTGTCCAGGGCTGGGTAGTGAGGTGTTGTCCAGGGCTGGGTAGTGAGGTGTTGTCCAGGGCTGGGTAGTGAGGTGTTGTCCAGGGCTGGGTAGTGAGGTGTTGTCCAGGGCTGGGTAGTGAGGTGTTGTCCAGGGCTGGGTAGTGAGGTGTTGTCCAGGGCTGGGTAGTGAGGTGTTGTCCAGGGCTGGGTAGTGAGGTGTTGTCCAGGGCTGGGTAGTGAGGTGTTGTCCAGGGCTGGGTAGTGAGGTGTTGTCCAGGGCTGGGTAGTGAGGTGTTGTCCAGGGCTGGGTAGTGAGGTGTTGTCCAGGGCTGGGTAGTGAGGTGTTGTCCAGGGCTGGGTAGTGAGGTGTTGTCCAGGGCTGGGTAGTGAGGTGTTGTCCAGGGCTGGGGAGTGAGGTGTTGTCCAGGGCTGGGGAGTGAGGTGTTGTCCAGGGCTGGGGAGTGAGGTGTTGTCCAGGGCTGGGGAGTGAGGTGTTGTCCAGGGCTGGGGAGTGAGGTGTTGTCCAGGGCTGGGGAGTGAGGTGTTGTCCAGGGCTGGGGAGTGAGGTGTTGTCCAGGGCTGGGGAGTGAGGTGTTGTCCAGGGCTGGGTAGTGAGGTGTTGTCCAGGGCTGGGTAGTGAGGTGTTGTCCAGGGCTGGGTAGTGAGGTGTTGTCCAGGGCTGGGTAGTGAGGTGTTGTCCAGGGCTGGGGAGTGAGGTGTTGTCCAGGGCTGGGTAGTGAGGTGTTGTCCAGGGCTGGGTAGTGAGGTGTTGTCCAGGGCTGGGGAGTGAGGTGTTGTCCAGGGCTGGGGAGTGAGGTGTTGTCCAGGGCTGGGGAGTGATGTGTTGTCCAGGGCTGGGGAGTGAGGTGTTGTCCAGGGCTGGGGAGTGAGTTGTTGTCCAGGGCTGGGGAGTGAGGTGTTGTCCAGGGCTGGGGAGTGAGGTGTTGTCCAGGGCTGGGGAGTGAGGTGTTGTCCAGGGCTGGGTAGTGAGGTGTTGTCCAGGGCTGGGTAGTGAGGTGTTGTCCAGGGCTGGGGAGTGAGGTGTTGTCCAGGGCTGGGGAGTGAGGTGTTGTCCAGGGCTGGGGAGTGAGGTGTTGTCCAGGGCTGGGGAGTGAGGTGTTGTCCAGGGCTGGGGAGTGAGGTGTTGTCCAGGGCTGGGGAGTGAGGTGTTGTCCAGGGCTGGGGAGTGAGGTGTTGTCCAGGGCTGGGGAGTGAGGTGTTGTCCAGGGCTGGGTAGTGAGGTGTTGTCCAGGGCTGGGTAGTGAGGTGTTGTCCAGGGCTGGGTAGTGAGGTGTTGTCCAGGGCTGGGTAGTGAGGTGTTGTCCAGGGCTGGGTAGTGAGGTGTTGTCCAGGGCTGGGTAGTGAGGTGTTGTCCAGGGCTGGGTAGTGAGGTGTTGTCCAGGGCTGGGGAGTGAGGTGTTGTCCAGGGCTGGGGAGTGAAGTGTTGTCCAGGGCTGGGTAGTGAGGTGTTGTCCAGGGCTGGGTAGTGAGGTGTTGTCCAGGGCTGGGTAGTGAGGTGTTGTCCAGGGCTGGGTAGTGAGGTGTTGTCCAGGGCTGGGTAGTGAGGTGTTGTCCAGGGCTGGGGAGTGAGGTGTTGTCCAGGGCTGGGGAGTGAGGTGTTGTCCAGGGCTGGGTAGTGAGGTGTTGTCCAGGGCTGGGTAGTGAGGTGTTGTCCAGGGCTGGGTAGTGAGGTGTTGTCCAGGGCTGGGTAGTGAGGTGTTGTCCAGGGCTGGGAAGTGAGGTGTTGTCCAGGGCTGGGTAGTGAGGTGTTGTCCAGGGCTGGGAAGTGAGGTGTTGTCCAGGGCTGGGTAGTGAGGTGTTGTCCAGGGCTGGGTAGTGAGGTGTTGTCCAGGGCTGGGTAGTGAGGTGTTGTCCAGGGCTGGGGAGTGAGGTGTTGTCCAGGGCTGGGGAGTGAGGTGTTGTCCAGGGCTGGGTAGTGAGGTGTTGTCCAGGGCTGGGTAGTGAGGTATTGTCCAGGGCTGGGTAGTGAGGTATTGTCCAGGGCTGGGTAGTGAGGTGTTGTCCAGGGCTGGGGAGTGAGGTGTTGTCCAGGGCTGGGTAGTGAGGTGTTGTCCAGGGCTGGGTAGTGAGGTGTTGTCCAGGGCTGGGTAGTGAGGTGTTGTCCAGGGCTGGGTAGTGAGGTGTTGTCCAGGGCTGGGTAGTGAGGTGTTGTCCAGGCTGGGTAGTGAGGTGTCATCCAGGGCTGCGTAGTGAGGTGTTGTCCAGGGCTGGGGAGTGAGGTTTGGTCCAGGGCTGGGTAGTGAGGTGTTGTCCAGGGCTGGGTAGTGAGGTGTTGTCTAGGGCTTTGTAGTGAGGTGTTGTCCAGGGCTGGGTAGTGAGGTGTTGTCCATGGCTGGGTAGTGAGGTGCTGTCCAGGGCTGGGTAGTGAGGTGTTTTCCAGGGCTGGGTAGTGAGGTGTTGTCCAGGGCTGGGTAGTGAGGTGTTTTCCAGGGCTGGGTAGTGAGGTGTTGTCCAGGGCTGGGTAGTGAGGTGTTTTCCAGGGCTGGGTAGTGAGGTGTTGTCCTGGGCTGGGGAGTGAGGTGTTGTCCAGGGCTGGGTAGTGAGGTGTTGTCCAGGCTGGGTAGTGAGGTGTTGTCCAGGGCTGGGTAGTGAGGTGTTGTCCAGGCTGGGTAGTGAGGTGTTGTCCAGGGCTGGGTAGTGAGGTGTTTTCCAGGGCTGGGTAGTGAGGTGTTGTCCAGGGCTGGGTAGTGAGGTGTTGTCCAGGGCTGGGGAGTGAGGTGTTGTCCAGGGCTGGGTAGTGAGGTGTTGTCCAGGGCTGGGGAGTGAGGTGTTGTTCAGGGCTGGGTAGTGAGGTGTTGTCCAGGGCTGGGTAGTGAGGTGTTGTCCAGGGCTGGGTAGTGAGGTGTTGTCCAGGGCTGGGTAGTGAGGTGTTGTCCAGGGCTGGGTAGTGAGGTGTTGTCCAGGGCTGGGTAGTGAGGTGTTGTCCAGGGCTGGGGAGTGAGGTGTTGTCCAGGGCTGGGGAGTGAGGTGTTGTCCAGGGCTGGGGAGTGAGGTGTTGTCCAGGGCTGGGGAGTGAGGTGTTGTCCAGGGCTGCGGAGTGAGGTGTTGTCCAGGGCTGCGGAGTGAGGTGTTGTCCAGGGCTGGGTAGTGAAGTGTTGTTCAGGGCTGCGGAGTGAGGTGTTGTCCAGGGCTGGGTAGTGAAGTGTTGTTCAGGGCTGGGTAGTGAAGTGTTGTCCAGGGCTGGGGAGTGAAGTGTTGTTCAGGGCTGGGTAGTGAGGTGTTGTCCAGGGCTGCGGAGTGAGGTGTTGTCCAGGGCTGCGGAGTGAGGTGTTGTCCAGGGCTGGGTAGTGAAGTGTTGTTCAGGGCTGGGTAGTGAAGTGTTATCCAGGGCTGGGGAGTGAAGTGTTGTTCAGGGCTGGGTAGTGAGGTGTTGTCCAGGGCTGCGGAGTGAGGTGTTGTCCAGGGCTGCGGAGTGAGGTGTTGTCCAGGGCTGGGGAGTGAGGTGTTGTCCAGGGCTGCGGAGTGAGGTGTTGTCCAGGGCTGGGTAGTGAGGTGTTGTCCAGGGCTGGGGAGTGAGGTGTTGTCCAGAGCTGGGGAGTGAAGTGTTGTTCAGGGCTGGGTAGTGAGGTGTTGTCCAGGGCTGGGTAGTGAGGTGTTGTCCAGGGCTGGGGAGTGAGGTGTTGTCCAGGGTTGGGGAGTGAGGTGTTGTCCAGGGCTGGGGAGTGAGGTGTTGTCCAGGGCTGGGTAGTGAGGTGTTGTCCAGGGCTGGGTAGTGAGGTGTTGTCCAGGGCTGGGTAGTGAGGTGTTATCCAGGGCTGAGTAGTGAGGTGTTGTCCAGGGCTGGGGAGTGAGGTGTTGTCCAGGGCTGGGGTGTGAAGTGTTGTTCAGGGCTAGGTACTGAGGTGTTGTCCTGGGTTAGGTAGTGAGGTGTTGTCCAGGGCTGGGTAGTGAGGTGTTGTCCAGGGCTGGGTAGTGAGGTGTTGTCCAGGGCTGGGTAGTGAGGTGTTGTCCAGGGCTTTGTAGTGAGGTGTTGTCCAGTGAGGTGTTGTCCTGGGTTAGGTAGTGAGGTGTTGTCCAGGGCTGGGTAGTGAGGTGTTGTCCAGGGCTGGGTAGTGAGGTGTTGTCCAGGGCTGGGTAGTGAGGTGTTGTCCAGGGCTGGGTAGTGAGGTGTTGTCCAGGGCTGGGTAGTGAGGTGTTGTCCAGGGCTGGGGAGTGAGGTGTTGTCCAGGGCTGGGGAGTGAGGTGTTGTCCAGGGCTGGGGAGTGAGGTGTTGTCCAGGGCTGGGGAGTGAGGTGTTGTCCAGGGCTGGGGAGTGAGGTGTTGTCCAGGGCTGGGGAGTGAGGTGTTGTCCAGGGCTGGGTAGTGAGGTGTTGTCCAGGGCTGGGGAGTGAGGTGTTGTCCAGGGCTGGGTAGTGAGGTGTTGTCCAGGGCTGGGTAGTGAGGTGTTGTCCAGGGCTGGGTAGTGAGGTGTTGTCCAGAGTGAGGTGTTGTCCAGGGCTGGGTAGTGAGGTGTTGTCCAGGGCTGGGTAGTGAGGTGTTGTCCAGGGCTGGGTAGTGAGGTGTTGTCCAGGGCTGGGGAGTGAGGTGTTGTCCAGGGCTGGGTAGTGAGGTGTTGTCCAGGGCTGGGTAGTGAGGTGTTGTCCAGGGCTGGGGAGTGAGGTGTTGTCCAGGGCTGGGTAGTGACGTGTTGTCCAGGGCTGGGGAGTGAGGTGTTGTCCAGGGCTGGGGAGTGAGGTGTTGTCCAGGGCTGGGTAGTGAGGTGTTGTCCAGGGCTGGGGAGTGAGGTGTTGTCCAGGGCTGGGTAGTGAGGTGTTGTCCAGGGCTGGGTAGTGAGGTGTTGTCCAGGGCTGGGGAGTGAGGTGTTGTCCAGGGCTGGGTTGAGGTGTTGTCCAGGGCTGGGGAGTGAGGTGTTGTCCAGGGCTGGGGAGTGAGGTGTTGTCCAGGGCTGGGGAGTGATGTGTTGTCTAGGGCTGGGTAGTGAGGTGTTGTCCAGGGCTGGGTAGTGAGGTGTTGTCCAGGGCTGGGTAGTGAGGTGTTGTCCAGGGCTGGGTAGTGAGGTGTTGTCCAGGGCTGGGGAGTGAGGTGTTGTCCAGGGCTGGGTAGTGAGGTGTTGTCCAGGGCTGGGTAGTGAGGTGTTGTCCAGGGCTGGGTAGTGAGGTGTTGTCCAGGGCTGGGTAGTGAGGTGTTGTCCAGGGCTGGGTAGTGAGGTGTTGTCCAGGGCTGGGTAGTGAGGTGTTGTCCAGGGCTGGGTAGTGAGGTGTTGTCCAGGGCTGGGCTGGGTAGTGAGGTGTTGTCCAGGGCTGGGTAGTGAGGTGTTGTCCAGGGCTGGGTAGTGAGGTGTTGTCCAGGGCTGGGTAGTGAGGTGTTGTCCAGGGCTGGGTAGTGAGGTGTTGTCCAGGGCTGGGTAGTGAGGTGTTGTCCAGGGCTGGGTAGTGAGGTGTTGTCCAGGGCTGGGTGAGTGAGGGCTGGGTAGTGAGGTGTTGTCCAGGGCTGGGGAGTGAGGTGTTGTCCAGGGCTGGGTAGTGAGGTGTTGTCCAGGGCTGGGTAGTGAGGTGTTGTCCAGGGCTGGGTAGTGAGGTGTTGTCCAGGGCTGGGTAGTGAGGTGTTGTCCAGGGCTGGGGAGTGAGGTGTTGTCCAGGGCTGGGTAGTGAGGTGTTGTCCAGGGCTGGGTAGTGAGGTGTTGTCCAGGGCTGGGTAGTGAGGTATTGTCCAGGGCTGGGTAGTGAGGTGTTGTCCAGGGCTGGGTAGTGAGGTGTTGTCCAGGGCTGGGTAGTGAGGTGTTGTCCAGGGCTGGGTAGTGAGGTGTTGTCCAGGGCTGGGTAGTGAGGTGTTGTCCAGGGCTGGGTAGTGAGGTGTTGTCCAGGGCTGGGTAGTGAGGTGTTGTCCAGGGCTGGGTAGTGAGGTGTCATCCAGGGCTGAGTAGTGAGGTGTTGTCCAGGGCTGGGGAGTGAGGTTTTGTCCAGGGCTGGGTAGTGAGGTGTTGTCCAGGGCTGGGTAGTGAGGTGTTGTCTAGGGCTTTGTAGTGAGGTGTTGTCCAGGGCTGGGTAGTGAGGTGTTGTCCATGGCTGGGTAGTGAGGTGCTGTCCAGGGCTGGGTAGTGAGGTGTTTTCCAGGGCTGGGTAGTGAGGTGTTGTCCAGGGCTGGGTAGTGAGGTGTTTTCCAGGGCTGGGTAGTGAGGTGTTGTCCAGGGCTGGGTAGTGAGGTGTTTTCCAGGGCTGGGTAGTGAGGTGTTGTCCTGGGCTGGGGAGTGAGGTGTTGTCCAGGGCTGGGTAGTGAGGTGTTTTCCAGGGCTGGGTAGTGAGGTGTTGTCCAGGGCTGGGTAGTGAGGTGTTGTCCAGGGCTGGGGAGTGAGGTGTTGTCCAGGGCTGGGTAGTGAGGTGTTGTCCAGGGCTGGGGAGTGAGGTGTTGTTCAGGGCTGGGTAGTGCGGTGTTGTCCAGGGCTGGGTAGTGAGGTGGTGTCCAGGGCTGGGTAGTGAGGTGTTGTCCAGGGCTGGGTAGTGACGTGTTGTCCAGGGCTGGGTAGTGAGGTGTTGTCCAGGGCTGGGTAGTGAAGTGTTGTCCAGGGCTGGGGAGTGAGGTGTTGTCCAGGGCTGGGGAGTGAGGTGTTGTCCAGGGCTGCGGAGTGAGGTGTTGTCCAGGGCTGGGTAGTGAGGTGTTGTCCAGGGCTGGGGAGTGAAGTGTTGTTCAGGGCTGGGTAGTGAGTTGTCCAGGGCTGGGTAGTGAGGTGTTGTCCAGGGCTGGGGAGTGAAGTGTTGTTCAGGGCTGGGTAGTGAGTTGTCCAGGGCTGGGGAGTGAAGTGTTGTTCAGTTCTGGGGAGTGAAGTGTTGTTCAGGGCTGGGTACTGAGGTGTTGTCCTGGGTTAGGTAGTGAGGTGTTGTCCAAGGCTGGGTAGTGAGGTGTTGTCCTGGGTTAGGTAGTGAGGTGTTGTCCAAGGCTGGGTACTGAGGTGTTGTCCTGGGTTAGGTAGTGAGGTGTTGTCCAAGGCTGGGTAGTGAAGTGTTGTCCAGGGCTGGGTAGTGAGGTGTTGTCCAGGGCTGGGTAGTGAAGTGTTGTCCAGGGCTGGGTAGTGAGGTGTTGTCCAAGGCTGGGTAGTGAAGTGTTTTCAGGGCTGGGTGAAGTGTTGTTCAGGGCTGGATAGCGAGGTGTTCAGGGCTGGGTAGTTGAGGTGTTGTCCTAGGCTGGGTAGTAAAGTGTTGAACAGGGCTTTGTAGTGAGGTGTTGTAATTTAGGGCTGGGAAGTGATGTGAAAAGGGTCGGTGAAATGACCTGGAAATAGCAGCGTCAGAGAGGTGGACTGAGAGAGGCTGGTGGACCTGGAATGTGTCAGCCTTCAGGTTACCTGCCTGCAAAGGGATCACTCTCAGACAGGTGACCTGCAATAGCAATTACACCACTCTCTTTCCTGGGCCCTTTCTCCCTCTTTCCCCTTAGTGTCTCCCTTTCTCCCTCTTTCCCTTTAGTATTTCCTTTTCTCCCTCGTTCCCCATAGTTCCTTTCTCTCTCTTTCCCCCTAGTATCTCCCTTTCTCCCTCTTTCCCCTTAGTATCTTCCTCTTTCCCTTAGTATCTCCCTTTATACCTCTTTTCCCTTAGTATCTCCCTTTCTCCCTCTTTCCCCTTAGTATCTTCCTCTTTCCCTTAGTATCTCCCTTTATACCTCTTTTCCCTTAGTACCTCCCTTTCTCCCTCTTTCTCTTGGTATCTCCTTTTCTCTCTCTTTCCCCTTAATTTCTCCCTCTTTCCCCTTAGTATCTTCCTTTCTCCATCTTTCCCCCTAGTATCTCCCTCTTTCCCTTAGTATCTCCCTTTCTTCGTACCACACTCCTGTGTTCAATTTTACTTCCCTTTGTATTACTTCTTTCAGTCTTCTCTTCCGCCTTGCTTGTAGTTCACCTGTAGTTGACTAAGAAATTTACTGTCACCCGCGCCTCAGTCACAGACCAGGCCTTCTGATCAACAAGGCTGTTTGTATTAGCGACAAGCCGTCCAACGTATGCACCACTGCCCGACTGATCAGGAACTACCTGAAGAATTCCTGAAGGGCATTTCCGGGGTCAACGCCCCCGTGGCCTAGTTCCAGACCAGACCTCCTAGAGGATCATGGCCTGATCAACCAGGCTGTTACTGCTGGCCGCACGCAGTCCAACGTGCGAACAATAGTCTGGCTGGTCAGGTAGTGATTTGAGGAACTTCTCCACTTTTTCTCTTGAACACCGCCGGAGGTTTGTTGGTAATTCTCCTTATGTGTGAAGGGAGGTTGTTGAAAAGTCTTAGCCTCTCTACACTTACTGAGGTATCATTGTACTCATGGCACTTCTACCATAGTAATGGTGGAATGGAGGAATCTTCTTATCTCCAGCCTGTCTAGCAGCATGTGTCCCCGATTACTGTATCCTAGTTACTCTCAGGCCAGTACCATCCTCCCCAGCATTTACTGCTCTCCCCCAATGATACTGTCCTTCCCCGCTAGTACAGTCCTACCTCGCGAGTACTGTCCTTCCCTGCTAGTACTGTCCTCCCCCCGCGAGCACCATCCTCCCCTTCCCCGAACAGCAATAGTTGGGGAAGAATTGCTACAGTCAAATTTAAATATGTAAATTACCCTCCCCCTCCATCATCCCCCAGGAACCCCCTCCTCTCTTCTCCTTCACCTCTTTTCCCTTTTCTCCCCATACCGTTTTTTCAGTTCCTTCCTCATCCCTCTTCTCTTTTCTGTTTCTCTCTCTCCTACCCCTTCCTCTCACTTACTCCTCTCTCCTCCTCCCTCCTCTCCCCTCCCCCTCATTTCTCCCCTACCCTCCTCCCTCGCCCAATCCCTTCCCCTCTAACCTGTCCCATTCCCTCACTCTCCTATTTCCCCTCTCCCTTACTCCCTTGCCCTCTCTTTCACTCTGCCCCACTCTCTTCATATTCTGTACCTCCCTGTCCTCCCCACTCACTTTCCATCACCTTCATCTTCCCCAGTCCTCCCCACACTCCATCACCTTCATCTTCCCCAGTCCTCCCCACACACACTCCACCTTCATCTTCCCCAGTCCTCCCCACTCACACTCATCACCTTCATCTTCCCCAGTCCTCCCCACTCACACTCATCACCTTCATCTTCCCCTGTCCTGCCCACTCTCACTCCATCACCTTCACCTCCCTCTTGTCTCTCCTTGGACTTTGCCTGCGTCACGTTTACAGTGTTTCCAATGGTTTTATTGGAGCTGCTGAGGTGTCCACACTGCTGACTCCCCAGCAGCACCCCACAAGTGCTGACCTGCTCCATCAGCACCATTCTAGAGACTCGTCCCTCTGTTAGGTCTAAGACCTATCCACTATTCGTGTATCATTCAAGATGCATTTAACCTGTACTCTGACACTCAGAATAATCGCATTCCCAAAACACACGGATTCAAGTCAACAGGACTGTACAGTGTACACGGTGTGATAAGGTATAAACCTTGGTAATAGATACCGACAGATTGGTTTAGAAAGGCACGTGAGCAAACACTAGGGCATATTTATTAGAAAACGTTTCGGTCACACCCCGCTCTCCACCTATATATATTGTCCTTTTAACCTCTGCATGTTAGTACAGGACAAACTCAAACCATTCCATAGAGCGAAAGTTTGGTGTGCGAGACATGGAAGTGACAGTGTCAGAGGATCTCGCATTCAAAGATCACAACAATGTTGCTATCACTGACCCGAGGAAAATGATAGTCTGGCTAACTAGAACATTCAAAACAAGAAAAACTAATTCAGTTATGATACTCTTAAAGCCGCTTTTTCTCTCCAGTCGGGAATGCTGCTGTATACTAACGACCCTCTTCAAGGCAGAAGAGATTACTGTGCTAGACAACATACAAGGAACCGTCATTGCCCGTTTAAATTCAGTGGGAGTGCTTGAAGTCTTTTAAATTATATTTTTTGGAACGTACTATGAGGCGGTTCTGTTGTGATTTAGACGAGATGATAATTTGGCTTCCTTACGTTTCCTTGATTAGTTTTTTGTCATAAGTAATATGTAGGTATTTTCGGGTATTGTGTGTTAAAAGCACTAGGTAAGCTGGATATATTTTCTGATTGTTGTGCGAGAAAACCACAAGATAAGCTGTAGGTGTTTCCCGGTTAATGTGTGTTAAACCCACAAGGTAGGAGGAAGGTATTTCCTAGGCAGTGCATGACAAAGGTGCAGGTAAGCTGGAGATATTTCCCATATAATCTGTGGGGCGCAGGCAAAGTAAACTAGAGGTAAGAGAGCCATATTTCAGCCTCATAGCAACTTATGCATGCTGGTTCCCCTTTCTTGCCTGCGTCAGCTTGGCCACAATGACCAATATCCCGGGCAGCAAATCTTGCAAGTTTACGCAGACAACTTGAAGTTAACGAGGGTAGCGGCCGCTGCTTCTGACATCCCTCTCCGCTCTAATTAAAAAGTAATTAAGATTTCAGCGTAACCTGAGCACAAAACAAGAACATTGTCACCTGTGTTTCCTTCCTTATTACCTGTGACAAAGGTTACGTATCGTCAGTGTCTAAGGAGGAAATTTGGCTAGTTAATTTATCACCAGAGTGCCAGAATAGCGGGGTTGTGATGACTTGTGATCCTGTTGGCCGCTGGCACCAAGAGCTTTCTTGATCAGGCGGTCATCATGGATGCCTGGCCTGAGGCCCGACTGCGAGAATAGAAGAGCCTTTGAAACTGTTCACAGTATATCACAGGTTTATCTTATTAGAAAATATATGTATGGCAACCAGGTCAACCAGAACAAAACTTTGAAAGTAAAGGCTTCTAAGGTTTCTAGCAGTTATTATTTTGACATTAGGTTTCTATATGCAACAGTTGGACCTAATGTGAATCTGAACAGCTGCAAGGTCAGGTAGATGAGGAAAGGATATTGAAGACAGGAGAGGGAGTACAGTCTAAGAGGAGAGAAAGTATACATTAAAAAGAAAAGAGTATTCAACTGATCATGTCACGGAATAAATCGCTTGAGCAGCACGAGACACAGCTTCTCCAGCATATGAGGCTTTGGAGAACCTCATAACAGCCTTAACGCACTTCTATAAAAAAAATTCTTTATTACATTATATGCTGCACTTGTCAGGACCGTCTTAAAATATGCATCATCAGAGTGGAACCCCACCTGAACAAGATTAGATTAGATTTTGCTGTCGAAGCAGCTAGTTTATTGTGCACCCCATACCTATGGTGTGGACGGTAGCGCCAGAGCCTAGGAACTAGCTTCCCAGAGGATTAACAGGAGCACATTCGAGTGTATATTTACATTTTATATATCATCTGTTATAAGTAAATTTAGGATATTTGCTTGAAATGTCTGGCATCACGTTTTCACTAAGATATCTCCACATATCACACAGTATATATTATATTATCACGTTCAGAAGCTCGAAATGGTAGGCACACTCGCCTCTGGTCAAGGTTTTAAACTGAGAAGCTGCACTTATCTAAAGGCACACTAAACTGAACCTGGTGATTTGGGAAGAGAAGGACTAGAGGAAACTTGAGTAAAATAAAAAAAGGTATTCAGAGTAAGTTATAGTTTGGAAGACAAAAACACAGATCAGTTAAAAGAACATGAAGTACTTTTTTATTTAATCTCTATTGGAAACTGAAATTTACTTAACGAGGAAATGACAAAGCCAGTCTCTATGCACAGTTTCAAGAGTAGGTTGGATAGGGCCAGAAACATCAGGAACCAATAATGGCGGTTAGTCGCAGGGCCCAACCCTCTGCAAGTACAGATGGGCTAGTACAAGTGCTTGCGCGCGCACACACACAAGACACAACTGGGAGTTAAAAACTCAAATGAATAATAGGAATGTTAGGAAGTATTTCTTCAGCTTTAAGGTGTCAGGAAGTGAAACAACCTGAAGAGTGATGTAATAAAGGCGGGATCGATATATAGCTTTAAAGAGAGGTACGATAATTCTCTAGGAGCCGTGACCTGTGTAAAGGCGGGTCCAGAACCTATGAATCGACCACAGCAATCATGTATAGGTGAGTACACACACACACACACACACACACACACACACACACACACACACACACACACACGCTTCACTCTGGAGGTCCCAAGGTGGTAATAGCAGTGATGTATAACCCACCACAGAACAGCAGGAGGCCAAGGCAAGAGTACGACGAGAGCAATAGAGCGATGGTTGACACACTGGCTAGAGTGACCAGATGAGCTCATGCATGCAGGGCAAAGCTCCTGATCATGGGCGACTTTAACCACAAGGAGATCGAATGGGAGAACTTGGACCCGCATGGGGGCCAAGATACATGGAGGGCTAAGATGATGGAGGTGGTACTGGAAAACTTCATGTACCAACACGTAAGGGACACTACAAGAGAGAGAGGAGAGGATGAACCAGCAAGGCTGGACTTAGTATTCACCTTGAGTAGTGCAGATATCGAGGACATCACATATGAAAGACCCCTTGGGGCCAGTGACCATGTGGTTTTAAGCTTCGAATACACAGTAGAGCTACAAGTGGAGGGAGAAGCAGGAAGGCCAGGACGAATGAAGCCAAACTACAAGAAAGGGGACTACACAGGAATGAGGAACTTCCTGAACGGGGTTCAGTGGGACAGAGAACTGGCAGGGAAGCCAGTTAATGAGATGATGGAATATGTAGCAACAAAATGCAAGGAGGCTGAGGAGAGGTTTGTACCCAAGGGTAACAGGAATAATGAAAAAGCCAGGATGAGCCCATGGTTTACCCAAAGGTGCAAGGAGGCAAAAAACCAAGTGTGCTAGGGAATGGAAGAAATATAGAAGGCAAAGGACCCAGGAGAATAAGGAGAGCAGTCGTAGAGCCAGAAACGAATATGCACAGATAAGAAGGGAGGCCCAAAGACAATATGAAAATGACATAGCAGCGAAAGCCAAATCTGACCCGAAACTGTTGTACAGCCACATCAGGAGGAAAACAACAGTCAAGGACCAGGTAATCAGGCTAAGGAAGGAAGGAGGAGAGACAACAAGAAATGACCGTGAAGTATGTGAGGAACTCAACAAGAGATTCAAAGAAGTGTTCACAGAGGAGACAGAAGGGGCTCCAGAAAGACGGAGAGGTGGGGCACACCACCATGTGCTGGACACAGTGCACACAACCGAGGAAGAAGTGAAGAGGCTTCTGAGTGAGCTAGATACCTCAAAGGCAATGGGGCCAGATAACATCTCCCCATGGGTATTGAGAGAGGGAGCAGAGGCGCTATGTGTACCCCTAACAACAATATTCAAAACATCTATCGAAACAGGGAGATTGCCTGAGGCATGGAAGACAGCAAATGTAGTCCCAATCTTTAAAAAAGGAGACAGACATGAAGCATTAAACTACAGACCAGTGTCACTGACATGTATAGTATGCAAAATCATGGAGAAGATTATCAGGAGAAGAGTGGTGGAACACCTAGAAAGGAATGATCTCATCAACAGCAGGGACGGGAAATCCTGTGTCACAAACCTACTGGAGTTCTATGACATGGTGACAGCAGTAAGACAAGAGAGACAGGGGTGGGTGGATTGCATATTCTTGGACTGCAAGAAGGCGTTTGACACAGTTCCACACAAGAGATTGGTGCAAAAACTGGAGGATCAAGCAGGGATAATAGGGAAGGCACTACAATGGATCAGGGAATACTTGTCAGGAAGACAGCAGCGAGTCATGGTACGTGGCGAGGTGTCAGAGTGGGCACCTGTGACCAGCGGGGTCCCACAGGGGTCAGTCCTAGGACCAGTGCTGTTTCTGGTATTTGTGAACGACATGACGGAAGGAATAGACTCTGAGGTGTCCCTGTTTGCAGATGACGTGAAGTTGATGAGAAGAATTCACTCGATCGAAGACCAGGCAGAACTACAAAGGGATCTGGACAGGCTGCAGACCTGGTCCAGCAATTGGCTCCTGGAGTTCAATCCCACCAAGTGCAAAGTCATGAAGATTGGGGAAGGGCAAAGAAGACCGCAGACAGAGTACTGTCTAGGGGGCCAGAGACTACAAACCTCACTCAAGGAAAAAGATCTTGGGGTGAGTATAACACCAGGCACATCTCCTGAAGCGCACATCAATCAAATAACTGCTGCAGCATATGGGCGCCTAGCAAACCTCAGAACAGCATTCCGACATCTTAATAAGGAATCGTTCAGGACCCTGTACACCGTGTACGTTAGGCCCATATTGGAGTATGCGGCACCAGTTTGGAACCCACGCCTAGCCAAGCACGTAAAGAAACTAGAGAAAGTGCAAAGGTTTGCAACAAGACTAGTCCCAGAGCTAAGAGGTATGTCCTACGAGGAGAGGTTAAGGGAAATCAACCTAACGACACTGGAGGACAGGAGAGATAGGGGGGACATGATAACGACTTACAAAATACTGAGAGGAATTGACAAGGTGGACAAAGACAGGATGTTCCAGAGATTGGACACAGTAACAAGGGGACAGAGTTGGAAGTTGAAGACACAGATGAATCACAGGGATGTTAAGAAGTATTTCTTCAGCCACAGAGTAGTCAGTAAGTGGAATAGTTTGGGAAGCGATGTAGTGGAGGCAGGATCCATACATAGCTTTAAACAGAGGTATGATAAAGCTCACGGTTCAGGGAGAGTGACCTAGTAGCGATCAGTGAAGAGGCGGGGCCAGGAGCTCGGACTCGACCCCCGCAACCTCAACTAGGTGAGTACAACTAGGTGAGTACACCTAGTAGCTATCAGTGAAGAGGCGGGGCCAGGAGCTCGGACTCGACCCCTGCAACCTCAACTAGGTGAGTACACACATACACGCATATACATACACACACACATATATATATATATATATATATATGTGTGTGTGTGTACAAGGAATTCGCAAGAGCAGGCGAAATATACACAAACACTGATCTCTGGCTGAAGGAGACTCGAACCTACGAACCTTGGAACAAGGTACGCAGTGCTTTACCAATCTACCCACACTGGACCAATACCTTGGAGTCCAGGTTGCGCTAGACTTTGATCCAAGGCAGCCAGCTTTCAGGGAGAAGGCTTACAGCTTTTCATCTCATCCCCTGCATGCATCAGCCTTACTGGAGATTTTAACAATGCAAGGAATTAGCAAGAGCAGGCGAAATATACACAAACACTGATCTCTGGCTGAAGGAGACTCGAACCTACGAACCTTGGAACAAGGTACGCAGTATATTGTGTGTGTGTGTGAGTACACACAAATATCTGACGAGGGAGGGAAAGAGGAATGAGAGGGAAAAGGAAAGTCATTCTCCATGACTAAAGAAAGGTTATGGAACATTAGGTGGGATACTCACATCTTTACCTTCCTACATTACACTGATGTCTTGTGTAATGACTGGTGAGAGATGTACAACACTGGTCTTGTGTAATGACTGGTGAGAGATGTACAACACTGGTCTTGTGTAATGACTGGTGAGAGGTGTACAACACTGGTCTTGTGTAATGACTGGTGAGAGGTGTACAACACTGGTCTTGTGTAATGACTGGTGAGAGATGTACAACACTGGTCTTGTGTAATGACTGGTGAGAGATGTACAACACTGGTCTTGTGTAATGACTGGTGAGAGGTGTACAACACTGGTCTTGTGTAATGACTGGTGAGAGGTGTACAACACTGGTCTTGTGTAATGACTGGTGAGAGATATACAACACTGGTCTTGTGTAATGACTGGTGAGAGATGTACAACACTGGTCTTGTGTAATGACTGGTGAGAGATGTACAACACTGGTCTTGTGTAATGACTGGTGAGAGGTGTACAACACTGGTCTTGTGTAATGACTGGTGAGAGATGTACAACACTGGTCTTGTGTAATGACTGGTGAGAGATGTACAACACTGGTCTTGTGTAATGACTGGTGAGAGATGTACAACACTGGTCTTGTGTAATGACTGGTGAGAGGTGTACAACACTGGTCTTGTGTAATGACTGGTGAGAGGTGTACAACACTGGTCTTGTGTAATGACTGGTGAGAGATGTACAACACTGGTCTTGTGTAATGACTGGTGAGAGGTGTACAACACTGGTCTTGTGTAATGACTGGTGAGAGATGTACAACACTGGTCTTGTGTAATGACTGGTGAGAGGTGTACAACACTGGTCTTGTGTAATGACTGGTGAGAGATGTACAACACTGGTCTTGTGTAATGACTGGTGAGAGATGTACAACACTGGTCTTGTGTAATGACTGGTGAGAGGTGTACAACACTGGTCTTGTGTAATGACTGGTGAGAGATGTACAACACTGGTCTTGTGTAATGACTGGTGAGAGATGTACAACACTGGTCTTGTGTAATGACTGGTGAGAGGTGTACAACACTGGTCTTGTGTAATGACTGGTGAGAGGTGTACAACACTGGTCTTGTGTAATGACTGGTGAGAGATGTACAACACTGGTCTTGTGTAATGACTGGTGAGAGATGTACAACACTGGTCTTGTGTAATGACTGGTGAGAGGTGTACAACACTGGTCTTGTGTAATGACTGGTGAGAGGTGTACAACACTGGTCTTGTGTAATGACTGGTGAGAGATGTACAACACTGGTCTTGTGTAATGACTGGTGAGAGATGTACAACACTGGTCTTGTGTAATGACTGGTGAGAGGTGTACAACACTGGTCTTGTGTAATGACTGGTGAGAGGTGTACAACACTGGTCTTGTGTAATGACTGGTGAGAGATATACAACACTGGTCTTGTGTAATGACTGGTGAGAGATGTACAACACTGGTCTTGTGTAATGACTGGTGAGAGGTGTACAACACTGGTCTTGTGTAATGACTGGTGAGAGGTGTACAACACTGGTCTTGTGTAATGACTGGTGAGAGATGTACAACACTGGTCTTGTGTAATGACTGGTGAGAGGTGTACAACACTGGTCTTGTGTAATGACTGGTGAGAGGTGTACAACACTGGTCTTGTGTAATGACTGGTGAGAGATGTACAACACTGGTCTTGTGTAATGACTGGTGAGAGGTGTACAACACTGGTCTTGTGTAATGACTGGTGAGAGGTGTACAACACTGGTCTTGTGTAATGACTGGTGAGAGATGTACAACACTGGTCTTGTGTAATGACTGGTGAGAGATGTACAACACTGGTCTTGTGTAATGACTGGTGAGAGGTGTACAACACTGGTCTTGTGTAATGACTGGTGAGAGATGTACAACACTGGTCTTGTGTAATGACTGGTGAGAGATGTACAACACTGGTCTTGTGTAATGACTGGTGAGAGATGTACAACACTGGTCTTGTGTAATGACTGGTGAGAGGTGTACAACACTGGACTTGTGTAATGACTGGTGAGAGGTGTACAACACTGGTCTTGTGTAATGACTGGTGAGAGGTGTACAACACTGGTCTTGTGTAATGACTGGTGAGAGATGTACAACACTGGTCTTGTGTAATGACTGGTGAGAGATGTACAACACTGGTCTTGTGTAATGACTGGTGAGAGATGTACAACACTGGTCTTGTGTAATGACTGGTGAGAGATGTACAACACTGGTCTTGTGTAATGACTGGTGAGAGGTGTACAACACTGGTCTTGTGTAATGACTGGTGAGAGGTGTACAACACTGGTCTTGTGTAATGACTGGTGAGAGATGTACAACACTGGTCTTGTGTAATGACTGGTGAGAGATGTACAACACTGGTCTTGTGTAATGACTGGTGAGAGATGTACAACACTGGTCTTGTGTAATGACTGGTGAGAGGTGTACAACACTGGTCTTGTGTAATGACTGGTGAGAGGTGTACAACACTGGTCTTGTGTAATGACTGGTGAGAGATGTACAACACTGGTCTTGTGTAATGACTGGTGAGAGGTGTACAACACTGGTCTTGTGTAATGACTGGTGAGAGATGTACAACACTGGTCTTGTGTAATGACTGGTGAGAGATGTACAACACTGGTCTTGTGTAATGACTGGTGAGAGGTGTACAACACTGGTCTTGTGTAATGACTGGTGAGAGATGTACAACACTGGTCTTGTGTACAACAACACTGGTCTTGTGTAATGACTGGTGAGAGGTGTACAACACTGGTCTTGTGTAATGACTGGTGAGAGATGTACAACACTGGTCTTGTGTAATGACTGGTGAGAGATGTACAACACTGGTCTTGTGTAATGACTGGTGAGAGATGTACAACACTGGTCTTGTGTAATGACTGGTGAGAGATGTACAACACTGGTCTTGTGTAATGACTGGTGAGAGATGTACAACACTGGTCTTGTGTAATGACTGGTGAGAGGTGTACAACACTGGTCTTGTGTAATGACTGGTGAGAGGTGTACAACACTGGTCTTGTGTAATGACTGGTGAGAGATGTACAACACTGGTCTTGTGTAATGACTGGTGAGAGATGTACAACACTGGTCTTGTGTAATGACTGGTGAGAGATGTACACACTGGTCTTGTGTAATGACTGGTGAGAGATGTACAACACTGGTCTTGTGTAATGACTGGTGAGAGATGTACAACACTGGTCTTGTGTAATGACTGGTGAGAGATGTACAACACTGGTCTTGTGTAATGACTGGTGAGAGATGTACAACACTGGTCTTGTGTAATGACTGGTGAGAGATGTACAACACTGGTCTTGTGTAATGACTGGTGAGAGATGTACAACACTGGTCTTGTGTAATGACTGGTGAGAGATGTACAACACTGGTCTTGTGTAATGACTGGTGAGAGATGTACAACACTGGTCTTGTGTAATGACTGGTGAGAGATGTACAACACTGGTCTTGTGTAATGACTGGTGAGAGGTGTACAACACTGGTCTTGTGTAATGACTGGTGAGAGATGTACAACACTGGTCTTGTGTAATGACTGGTGAGAGATGTACAACACTGGTCTTGTGTAATGACTGGTGAGAGATGTACAACACTGGTCTTGTGTAATGACTGGTGAGAGACAACACTGTAGGTCTTGTGTAATGACTGGTGAGAGATGTACAACACTGGTCTTGTGTAATGACTGGTGAGAGATGTACAACACTGGTCTTGTGTAATGACTGGTGAGAGACAACACTGTACAACACTGGTCTTGTGTAATGACTGGTGAGAGATGTACAACACTGGTCTTGTGTAATGACTGGTGAGAGATGTACAACACTGGTCTTGTGTAATGACTGGTGAGAGATGTACAACACTGGTCTTGTGTAATGACTGGTGAGAGATGTACAACACTGGTCTTGTGTAATGACTGGTGAGAGATGTACAACACTGGTCTTGTGTAATGACTGGTGAGAGATGTACAACACTGGTCTTGTGTAATGACTGGTGAGAGATGTACAACACTGGTCTTGTGTAATGACTGGTGAGAGATGTACAACACTGGTCTTGTGTAATGACTGGTGAGAGGTGTACAACACTGGTCTTGTGTAATGACTGGTGAGAGGTGTACAACACTGGTCTTGTGTAATGACTGGTGAGAGATGTACAACACTGGTCTTGTGTAATGACTGGTGAGAGATGTACAACACTGGTCTTGTGTAATGACTGGTGAGAGATGTACAACACTGGTCTTGTGTAATGACTGGTGAGAGATGTACAACACTGGTCTTGTGTAATGACTGGTGAGAGATGTACAACACTGGTCTTGTGTAATGACTGGTGAGAGATGTACAACACTGGTCTTGTGTAATGACTGGTGAGAGATGTACAACACTGGTCTTGTGTAATGACTGGTGAGAGATGTACAACACTGGTCTTGTGTAATGACTGGTGAGAGATGTACAACACTGGTCTTGTGTAATGACTGGTGAGAGATGTACAACACTGGTCTTGTGTAATGACTGGTGAGAGATGTACAACACTGGTCTTGTGTAATGACTGGTGAGAGATGTACAACACTGGTCTTGTGTAATGACTGGTCTTGTGTAATGACTGGTGAGAGATGTACAACACTGGTCTTGTGTAATGACTGGTGAGAGATGTACAACACTGGTCTTGTGTAATGACTGGTGAGAGGTGTACAACACTGGTCTTGTGTAATGACTGGTGAGAGGTGTACAACACTGGTCTTGTGTAATGACTGGTGAGAGATGTACAACACTGGTCTTGTGTAATGACTGGTGAGAGGTGTACAACACTGGTCTTGTGTAATGACTGGTGAGAGATGTACAACACTGGTCTTGTGTAATGACTGGTGAGAGATGTACAACACTGGTCTTGTGTAATGACTGGTGAGAGATGTACAACACTGGTCTTGTGTAATGACTGGTGAGAGATGTACAACACTGGTCTTGTGTAATGACTGGTGAGAGATGTACAACACTGGTCTTCTGTAATGACAGGAGATATGTTTACAACACTGGTCTTGTGTAATGACTGGTGAGAGATGTACAACACTGGTCTTGTGTAATGACTGGTGAGAGGTGTACAACACTGTACAGACACTGGTCTTGTGTAATGACTGGTGAGAGATGGTCTTGTGTAATGACTGGTGAGAGATGTACAACACTGGTCTTGTGTAATGACTGGTGAGAGATGTACAACACTGGTCTTGTGTAATGACTGGTGAGAGGTGTACAACACTGGTCTTGTGTAATGACTGGTGAGAGATGTACAACACTGGTCTTGTGTAATGACTGGTGAGAGATGTACAACACTGGTCTTGTGTAATGACTGGTGAGAGATGTACAACACTGGTCTTGTGTAATGACTGGTGAGAGATGTACAACACTGGTCTTGTGTAATGACTGGTGAGAGGTGTACAACACTGGTCTTGTGTAATGACTGGTGAGAGATGTACAACACTGGTCTTGTGTAATGACTGGTGAGAGATGTACAACACTGGTCTTGTGTAATGACTGGTGAGAGATGTACAACACTGGTCTTGTGTAATGACTGGTGAGAGATGTACAACACTGGTCTTGTGTAATGACTGGTGAGAGATGTACAACACTGGTCTTGTGTAATGACTGGTGAGAGATGTACAACACTGGTCTTGTGTAATGACTGGTGAGAGATGTACAACACTGGTCTTGTGTAATGACTGGTGAGAGATGTACAACACTGGTCTTGTGTAATGACTGGTGAGAGATGTACAACACTGGTCTTGTGTAATGACTGGTGAGAGATGTACAACACTGGTCTTGTGTAATGACTGGTGAGAGATGTACAACACTGGTCTTGTGTAATGACTGGTGAGAGATGTACAACACTGGTCTTGTGTAATGACTGGTGAGAGATGTACAACACTGGTCTTGTGTAATGACTGGTGAGAGACAACACTGTACAACACTGGTCTTGTGTAATGACTGGTGAGAGATGTACAACACTGGTCTTGTGTAATGACTGGTGAGAGATGTACAACACTGGTCTTGTGTAATGACTGGTGAGAGATGTACAACACTGGTCTTGTGTAATGACTGGTGAGAGATGTACAACACTGGTCTTGTGTAATGACTGGTGAGAGATGTCTTGTGTAATGACAACAACACTGGTCTTGTGTAATGACTGGTGAGAGATGTACAACACTGGTCTTGTGTAATGACTGGTGAGAGATGTACAACACTGGTCTTGTGTAATGACTGGTGAGAGACAACACTGTACAACACTGGTCTTGTGTAATGACTGGTGAGAGATGTACAACACTGGTCTTGTGTAATGACTGGTGAGAGATGTACAACACTGGTCTTGTGTAATGACTGGTGAGAGATGTACAACACTGGTCTTGTGTAATGACTGGTGAGAGATGTCTTGTGTAATGACTGGTGAGAGATGTACAACACTGGTCTTGTGTAATGACTGGTGAGAGATGTACAACACTGGTCTTGTGTAATGACTGGTGAGAGATGTACAACACTGGTCTTGTGTAATGACTGGTGAGAGATGTACAACACTGGTCTTGTGTAATGACTGGTGAGAGATGTACAACACTGGTCTTGTGTAATGACTGGTGAGAGATGTACAACACTGGTCTTGTGTAATGACTGGTGAGAGATGTACAACACTGGTCTTGTGTAATGACTGGTGAGAGATGTACAACACTGGTCTTGTGTAATGACTGGTGAGAGGTGTACAACACTGGTCTTGTGTAATGACTGGTGAGAGATGTACAACACTGGTCTTGTGTAATGACTGGTGAGAGATGTACAACACTGGTCTTGTGTAATGACTGGTGAGAGATGTACAACACTGGTCTTGTGTAATGACTGGTGAGAGATGTACAACACTGGTCTTGTGTAATGACTGGTGAGAGATGTACAACACTGGTCTTGTGTAATGACTGGTGAGAGATGTACAACACTGGTCTTGTGTAATGACTGGTGAGAGATGTACAACACTGGTCTTGTGTAATGACTGGTGAGAGATGTACAACACTGGTCTTGTGTAATGACTGGTGAGAGATGTACAACACTGGTCTTGTGTAATGACTGGTGAGAGATGTACAACACTGGTCTTGTGTAATGACTGGTGAGAGATGTACAACACTGGTCTTGTGTAATGACTGGTGAGAGATGTACAACACTGGTCTTGTGTAATGACTGGTGAGAGATGTACAACACTGGTCTTGTGTAATGACTGGTGAGAGATGTACAACACTGGTCTTGTGTAATGACTGGTGAGAGATGTACAACACTGGTCTTGTGTAATGACTGGTGAGAGATGTACAACACTGGTCTTGTGTAATGACTGGTGAGAGATGTACAACACTGGTCTTGTGTAATGACTGGTGAGAGATGTACAACACTGGTCTTGTGTAATGACTGGTGAGAGGTGTACAACACTGGTCTTGTGTAATGACTGGTGAGAGATGTACAACACTGGTCTTGTGTAATGACTGGTGAGAGATGTACAACACTGGTCTTGTGTAATGACTGGTGAGAGATGTACAACACTGGTCTTGTGTAATGACTGGTGAGAGATGTACAACACTGGTCTTGTGTAATGACTGGTGAGAGGTGTACAACACTGGTCTTGTGTAATGACTGGTGAGAGATGTACAACACTGGTCTTGTGTAATGACTGGTGAGAGATGTACAACACTGGTCTTGTGTAATGACTGGTGAGAGATGTACAACACTGGTCTTGTGTAATGACTGGTGAGAGATGTACAACACTGGTCTTGTGTAATGACTGGTGAGAGACAACACTGGTCTTGTGTAATGACTGGTGAGAGATGTACAACACTGGTCTTGTGTAATGACTGGTGAGAGATGTACAACACTGGTCTTGTGTAATGACTGGTGAGAGATGTACAACACTGGTCTTGTGTAATGACTGGTGAGAGGTGTACAACACTGGTCTTGTGTAATGACTGGTGAGAGATGTACAACACTGGTCTTGTGTAATGACTGGTGAGAGACAACACTGGTCTTGTGTAATGACTGGTGAGAGATGTACAACACTGGTCTTGTGTAATGACTGGTGAGAGATGTACAACACTGGTCTTGTGTAATGACTGGTGAGAGATGTACAACACTGGTCTTGTGTAATGACTGGTGAGAGATGTGTACAACACTGGTCTTGTGTAATGACTGGTGAGAGATGTACAACACTGGTCTTGTGTAATGACTGGTGAGAGATGTACAACACTGGTCTTGTGTAATGACTGGTGAGAGATGTACAACACTGGTCTTGTGTAATGACTGGTGAGAGATGTACAACACTGGTCTTGTGTAATGACTGGTGAGAGATGTACAACACTGGTCTTGTGTAATGACTGGTGAGAGGTGTACAACACTGGTCTTGTGTAATGACTGGTGAGAGATGTACAACACTGGTCTTGTGTAATGACTGGTGAGAGATGTACAACACTGGTCTTGTGTAATGACTGGTGAGAGATGTACAACACTGGTCTTGTGTAATGACTGGTGAGAGGTGTACAACACTGGTCTTGTGTAATGACTGGTGAGAGATGTACAACACTGGTCTTGTGTAATGACTGGTGAGAGGAGATGTACAACACTGGTCTTGTGTAATGACTGGTGAGAGATGTACAACACTGGTCTTGTGTAATGACTGGTGAGAGGTGGTCTTGTGTAATGACTGGTGAGAGGTGTACAACACTGGTCTTGTGTAATGACTGGTGAGAGATGTACAACACTGGTCTTGTGTAATGACTGGTGAGAGATGTACAACACTGGTCTTGTGTAATGACTGGTGAGAGATGTACAACACTGGTCTTGTGTAATGACTGGTGAGAGATGTACAACACTGGTCTTGTGTAATGACTGGTGAGAGGTGTACAACACTGGTCTTGTGTAATGACTGGTGAGAGATGTACAACACTGGTCTTGTGTAATGACTGGTGAGAGATGTACAACACTGGTCTTGTGTAATGACTGGTGAGAGATGTACAACACTGGTCTTGTGTAATGACTGGTGAGAGATGTACAACACTGGTCTTGTGTAATGACTGGTGAGAGATGTACAACACTGGTCTTGTGTAATGACTGGTGAGAGATGTACAACACTGGTCTTGTGTAATGACTGGTGAGAGATGTACAACACTGGTCTTGTGTAATGACTGGTGAGAGATGTACAACACTGGTCTTGTGTAAAGACTGGTGAGAGATGTACAACACTGGTCTTGTGTAATTACTGGTGAGAGATGTGTCTTGTGTAATGACAGAGATGTACAACACTGGTCTTGTGTAATGACTGGTGAGAGATGTACAACACTGGTCTTGTGTAATGACTGGTGAGAGATGTACAACACTGGTCTTGTGTAATGACTGGTGAGAGATGTACAACACTGGTCTTGTGTAATGACTGGTGAGAGATGTACAACACTGGTCTTGTGTAATGACTGGTGAGAGATGTACAACACTGGTCTTGTGTAATGACTGGTGAGAGGTGTACAACACTGGTCTTGTGTAATGACTGGTGAGAGGTGTACAACACTGGTCTTGTGTAATGACTGGTGAGAGATGTACAACACTGGTCTTGTGTAATGACTGGTGAGAGGTGTACAACACTGGTCTTGTGTAATGACTGGTGAGAGATGTACAACACTGGTCTTGTGTAATGACTGGTGAGAGGTGTACAACACTGGTCTTGTGTAATGACTGGTGAGAGATGTACAACACTGGTCTTGTGTAATGACTGGTGAGAGATGTACAACACTGGTCTTGTGTAATGACTGGTGAGAGATGTACAACACTGGTCTTGTGTAATGACTGGTGAGAGATGTACAACACTGGTCTTGTGTAATGACTGGTGAGAGATGTACAACACTGGTCTTGTGTAATGACTGGTGAGAGATGTACAACACTGGTCTTGTGTAATGACTGGTGAGAGATGTACAACACTGGTCTTGTGTAATGTCTGGTGAGAGTTGTACAACACTGGTGTACAACACTGGTCTTGTGTAATGACTGGTGAGAGATGTACAACACTGGTCTTGTGTAATGACTGGTGAGAGATGTACAACACTGGTCTTGTGTAATGACTGGTGAGAGATGTACAACACTGGTCTTGTGTAATGACTGGTGAGAGATGTACAACACTGGTCTTGTGTAATGACTGGTGAGAGATGTACAACACTGGTCTTGTGTAATGACTGGTGAGAGATGTACAACACTGGTCTTGTGTAATGACTGGTGAGAGGTGTACAACACTGGTCTTGTAATGACAGAGATGTACACTGGACTTGTGTAATGACTGGTGAGAGATGTACAACACTGGTCTTGTGTAATGACTGGTGAGAGATGTACAACACTGGTCTTGTGTAATGACTGGTGAGAGATGTACAACACTGGTCTTGTGTAATGACTGGTGAGAGATGTACAACACTGGTCTTGTGTAATGACTGGTGAGAGATGTACAACACTGGTCTTGTGTAATGACTGGTGAGAGATGTACAACACTGGTCTTGTGTAATGACTGGTGAGAGAGATGTACTGGTGAACACTTCTTGTGTAATGACTGGTGAGAGATGTACAACACTGGTCTTGTGTAATGACTGGTGAGAGGTGTACAACACTGGTCTTGTGTAATGACTGGTGAGAGATGTACAACACTGGTCTTGTGTAATGACTGGTGAGAGATGTACAACACTGGTCTTGTGTAATGACTGGTGAGAGATGTACAACACTGGTCTTGTGTAATGACTGGTGAGAGATGTACAACACTGGTCTTGTGTAATGACTGGTGAGAGGTGTACAACACTGGTCTTGTGTAATGACTGATGAGAGATGTACAACACTAGTCTTGTGTAATGACTGGTGAGAGATGTACAACACTGGTCTTGTGTAATGACTGGTGAGAGATGTACAACACTGGTCTTATGTAATGACTGGTGAGAGATGTACAACACTGGTCTTGTGTAATGACTGGTGAGAGGTGTATAACACTGGTCTTGTGTAATGACTGGTGAGAGGTGTATAACACTGGTCTTGTGTAATGACTGGTGAGAGATGTACAACACTGGTCTTGTGTAATGACTGGTGAGAGGTGTACAACACTGGTCTTGTGTAATGACTGGTGAGAGATGTATAACACTGGTCTTGTGTAATGACTGGTGAGAGGTGTACAACACTGGTCTTATGTAATGACTGGTGAGAGATGTATAACACTGGTCTTGTGTAATGACTGGTGAGAGGTGTATAACACTGGTCTTGTGTAATGACTGGTGAGAGGTGTATAACACTGGTCTTGTGTAATGACTGGTGAGAGGTGTATAACACTGGTCTTGTGTAATGACTGGTGAGAGGTGTATAACACTGGTCTTGTGTAATGACTGGTGAGAGGTGTATAACACTGGTCTTAACCTGTCATCGCCTGTAACTACTACCACTGTATTCATCATCTGTATCTGATTACCTTCCTCTCTTCAAGTTCTGTATAACTCCTAGTGGCTCACCGTTTCCCAATAATAATGATAATAATTGGTGTTGTCTGCTAACATGTTCCGGAAAATTAATTCACAACAAAATGAAAACTGCACTTGAGACTAAATTGAATCCAGTTACATGCAAGGACACGAGGGTGGCAGTCTTGTAACAAGTAGAAGAAGCCTTCTAGCAAGTACAGGAAGCCTTCTAGCAAGTACAGGAAGCCTTCTAGCAAGTACAGGAAGCTTGCAACAAGTACTGGTGTCTGAAGATGACCAGTGTTACCTGTGATATGCTGAGGCTTTGTTTCCCAGAGTGTTCCCCTGCTCTCGCAGACAGGGCCAGACTCTCTAATCACCGCAGGCCATCACAGCCTGTTTGATCTGACATGCTCCTACACACATTTCGCTTCCTTACACCCAACATTCCACTATGTGAATTCCATGGGATGTTAGTGAAAATTCGCCCAGTTCATCTGTTGGTTATATTTCTCACTCTGTCAGCACGCTTAACTTTCCGAAGATTTTTTTTTTTCCTTAAAGTTTGGGTTCAGTTTTGTTAGGTCATCGCAAGCAAGCAACCTGTTGAGTCTGGTAGACTGATAGATCACGTTCAGAGATAACACGGCCAGGTCTAACTTTCACCTCAAGTGTGCATCTTACACGTACTAATCTGTTGATTGTTTAATAGCTTAGGTAAGGTTTGTCAGAAAACAGGACAAGTGTTTCCTGACGTGGCTCTTAGTCACATGATGACCCGCATCTGGAGCTTTTGGTCATGTGACCGAGGCCTTCCGCTAGCTTACCCGTCCACCCCTTTAAAAATTATACTTATGATTATAACCATTTTATTCCTTGGTTGCTTAATATTTTGTCTTTTTTGCAGAGACCATACTACGAGAACAGCTGGAGGGTATTCCGGGGGTCAGCATGTCGTAAGGGTTCTTAAGTCGAGTGATGGTGAACGATAATTCACTGAGTCTGTTATACCTAGTACATTGGATATATACGTAGTAGGAAGCCCAAATGCGGTCTGATGTCCTGACTGCCTGAGGATACGTGACTAACTGGCTACGCCCTCGCTCGACCAAGCCTGCGTGAGGCAGCGTCATAGCAAGGTTCAAACTATGCTGACCTAACAGTATTTGAAAGTCCGTGGCATCACTGCTTGCATATTTGAAATATGCTGACAAACGCCCCAGCGGCCTTGTCCATGACCAGGCCTATAGCTTTTCATTTATAACTCAAATCCAGCCACTGGTCCTCAAGGTTAACCGAAGGTGATAACGGTGGTCACCGCACCCACGGACCGGTCCTTGACGAGGCTTGTAAGGTTGATGGCTTTTTTTTTTTTTTTTTTGTAGCGACTTGCAGCCCAGCGTAGGCACTACAACCCGAATGGGATTTAACTTTAGGAACATATCCAGTTCACTTTTGAAGACACCTAGGGGTCTGTTAGCAAATTCCGAAATGTATGAAGGGAGGATGTCGATAAGTCTTGGTCTCATTACACATAGTGAGTTATCTCGTCTCACTGGAGGGATTTTGCACCGTCTGCCGAGCCTCTTGCTTTTGTTGGGAGTAATTTCGATACGTAGATTTGGCACCAATCCCCCTAGAACTTTACATGTGTAATTTATGATGTATCTTGCCTTTGTTCCTAAAGGAACAGTTCAAGGTATTTTAGACGTTCCCAATAATTTAGGTGTTGTATATCAGTGTTTTCCATCTCTCTAGTCAGTATTTATTTTCGCTCTTGGAAGAGTGAGATCTTTGAGGAGTTTAGTGATATTCTTCTGTAGAGGGAATGTCTGTTCGTGACTTGCATTTTTTCTTCTTTCCTAATAGTATGAGTCTTGGAGTATATTTCTGGTGCCAATGAGCTTATCATCTCGAGACACTGGTTCAGATTCATGCTATCAACATTTGATGTTCCGTACCAGATGCACCTTATTTGTGAATATAAGATCAGTAGTATTTTCCAATCTATTCAGTTCCGTTGTTTGCTGGTTTAAGGCAAAATGTTCGTGTGTGTGTGTGTGTGTGTGTGTGTGTGTGTGTGTGTGTGTGTGTGTGTGTGTGTGTGTGTGTGTGTGTGTGTGTCACTGTTCAACCAAGTTGTCTCTTCGGATTTTCCCTGCTGTTACAGCATTTGCTACATTCTTCCATTTTAGATGTCTTAAATTGAACTCAGGAGCAGCAGGATGTTTTTAGGCCGGGTTTGAAAGATTTTTCAAGACAGTATTCGATTTACTCTAGCTGGTCATTGAAATGCCGGGAAACTTTTTTTTTTTCCACTTTTTACACTGGCAGTACAATTCGCATCTTTAAAAAAAAAAAAACGCAACGCTGCTCCCGTCTTGAATCTTGCGTGCTGCTAACCTCTTATGTAGTTCCAGGTTCTTTTGTGTCTTGATATTATTTCTTTGTGTGTTCCTGTTTGCATTGAATAAGAATGAGAAACACCATGAAGAGGTGTAACTACCAGGATAATCTTCACGCAGGCGCAGGGTGATTCCCACGAGTGTGTCCTGGAGAGTAGCTCTTCACGTAGACGGATGGTTTAGAAAGACACGTAAGCAAACACTATAACATATTTATTAGAAAACGTTTCGGTCCTGGGACCTTGATCACTTCTTGACCTTGATCAAGGTCCCAGGACCGAAACGTTTTCTAATAAATATGTTATAGTGTTTGCTTACGTGTCTTTCTAAACCAACTTGTCGGTATTTATTACCAAGGTTTATACCACGTAGACGGATACATCGGATGCTCTCTTGTTTACAAACTGCTCTGTACTTACCTTTCAAACCTGGTGCAACATCTGAGGTTGAAATCATTTACTTCTATTATAAGTTCGAGAAAAACACTTACTGTTGTGTGCGCATCACAGCACTCTGTAGAACAGAGAAGAGATATGTCTTCTACACACTACCATAATTTTCTGGAGAGATACGGGAGGACATGTGGAATAAACCCAGTGAGTAGCAATGGTGACAGAGATAGAGTTAGAGATCGCTGTGTTAACTTCCGTGTTCCTCGAGTCTTCATCTAGCTACCTTCAGAAATAAGATTGAAGTTTTCAAGAGATAATTGGAGAAATTTCTTCAAGGCTGTGATGACTATGTTGGTCTGTGGGTTGAAAGTAAGAATAACCTGATTGATCAAGCAGTAGTACGCCCGCATCTGAGAGTGAGCGAGCACAGTAATATTCTGTAAGCTTCACTCGGGTGTTGAGTGAAGACAATAAGTGGTCTGTGGAGATGAACCACAAGGGCTCAGAGAATACCTCTTATATTCTCAGGGTGGTAAGTGGAGTCGTCGAGTTTCAGGTGTTACAGAGACTAACACCGTCAGCGTCACCTTCATCAAGAGTTTATCACATTAAATAATCATATTGGAGGAACTATCAGTAATATTATGATGTGAAATACGTTCACAAGTTTAGACTCACCGGCGAGCAAAGACACGCTTAAATTGATGTTTAATTGTTAATGACCATCTTAAACAAATGTCCATAGGGTGTGTTGGATGACAGGTATTGTCGACAACTGTAATAGAGGCTCCTGGCGCAGAGCAAATACCTGCATTATAAACATTTTGCTCTGGATACAGCTGACTTCTTAAAGCTCTACACAATACGAAACATAGATGTAATAAATATTTAATCTGTTATTGCACGTGTTTTAAATAAGAGCTGTCGATACTACACTTGATAATTAGTGTAGTTTGGTTACCAAGGTCTCCAGCTATCTTGGTAATGGAGACCTTGGAAAGTGGCAAGCCCAGTGGGCCCTACAGATTGACAGCAAGTTGTACAGGGTTCAACAGGACATGGGTATTTGGCCTTCCTCCAACAGGAATCGTCAGTTTGAGTCAAATCTCTCTCGACTGAAGATCGGGCACACGCATCTGAAGTGTAAAAATAGAAGATGGGCATAAACAGGGAGATATTAATAAGGTCCTGAGGATAACCCTTCAAGAAAGAACTCAAAATAATGAATTCATATTGGATAAGTTTAGATATAAGAACGTATTGGTTTGGCAATAGGGTAGTGGATGAGTGGAACAGTCGGCCTAGTAGTGTTATTAACGCTAAAACCTTGGGTAGTTTCAAGTTTAAGTTAGATAAATTCATGACTCGGAGGATTTGAGTGGGACTTGCACATGAGTTATTAGGATTATCAAATCATATTCTTTGGATAACATTGAAAATGGGTTGGGCAGATATTTTTGTTAAGTGGGTTAGGGTTTGAGAAGAACGTGCCTGGTATGGGCCAGTAGGCCTGCTGCAGTGTTCCTCCATTCTATAACCACCAGTTTGCAGGTGCTTCTGTTCCCTCTCCCACTTCCCCTGTGTAGTTGTGTGTCACTGACTGTGGAACACATTTTGACAGTTTCCCCACGGCTTAGGCCTTTCTGCCTTCGTCATGGCTTTTTATAATTACCGAGGTGCCAGTAGGGAGTTCGAGGAACTTTTAGGAGAATGTTTCGGAATAATTCAGTGTTGTTTTTAATTGATGGTGGTTATTTTAACTTGGTATGAAATTATTTATTTAAGTGTGTATTTCCGTTGCTTTTATTGTTTGTTGATTTTATCCTTTTTTTTGTGTTGTGTATATTTTTTTTTAGCCAGATCAACCAGGCTGTGATGGATATGTGAGCTAACGGGCCTGGTGCTTACCTGTTCAACGAAGCAACAGCTTGGTTGAACAGGTAAGAACCAGACAACCCTGGCCCAGGGCTAGGCATATCAGAGGTAAACCTACTGGGTCAGTGCTCTGTAAATGTCAGAAGTACTACTACGACTACTACTATAAAACTGTCGACACTACAGTGAATAACTAGAGTAGAAGCTGAAATGTACAGTGGTGTGTGTGATCATATATATCACTGGTGGTTTATCACCTTCGATTAATTTGTGAAGTTTTGGAATGGTGTGGGCACGCTTATCAATACTCTTTAAATGAGATCAAAAGTGAACTCATTCATCAGCGAGGGCCGCTTCGAAATCACCAGGGTGGTCGTTACAGAGATTCATAGCGTGGGTTCCTACGTCATTAGAGGCAAGACTAGTGGTTTTCTCGTGAACTGTACATATTTGTAAGCTCTATGCTAGAGCTCACAAGGATAAGGGACTGACCACTTCTATCAAGGCTGAGGGACTGATCACCTCAAAATCACCTCTCCACTTCTGTCTGTAGTGTTTTTTTTGCGCATGTATTCGACTGAAGAAGTGTGCTGCAGTTACGAATTTGTTGTTATTGTGTAAAATATAATATGAAAACTGTGGAGATGCATCTAGCAGAGAGAGATGTCTGATGTACATCACTACCGAGTAATTTATATTGTGTTTAACCCGCAGTAAAACTAATATATAGATTAATGGTCCAGAGAACCGACAAGATAAATTAAACACATGTGCAACACCTGAGTATCTTTATTGTGGAAACGTTTCGCCACACGGTGACTTCATCAGTTCTATACAAAGATGATGTAATCAGTCCATTAAGTTAAGTCAAGTCAACCAGTAGTGGTTTATAGTGAAGTCGTCCGTTAGTGTTTCATAGTGAAGTAAACTACTAAGTGGTTTATAGTGAAGTCATGTAGTAAGTGGTTTATAGTGAAGTCAGCTAGTAAGTGGTTTATAGTGAAGTCAACTAGTAAGTGGATTATAGTGAAGTCATTTAGTAAGTGGTTTATAGTGAAGTCAACCATCATAATATCTGCAGTGAATTCAACAAATAGGTTTTGTTATTATACCAGGAAATTTGAGCTGCCTTCCCCGTCCTCAGATCAAACCTGGTATGAAGGGGTGAGGGATGACACGTAGTTGGAGTAAGTGGAAGAAGAGCAAGAGGAAAAAAAGTAGTGAAAGAAATAGCAAAAGAGAGAGAGAGAGAGAGAGAGAGAGAGAGAGAGAGAGAGAGAATAATGTGGTACACGTCTCGCATGAGCAATAAATTGAGTCTGAGAAACATGGGGAGGGAGAAAGACTGATGGAGGAGTGTGAGGGATGGAGGGAAGGGAGTGAGGGATGGAGGGAGGGGTGTGAGGGGATGGAGGGAGGGGTGTGAGGGGATGGAGGGAGGGGTGTGAGGGATGGAGGGAGGGGTGTGAGGGATGGAGGGGGGTGCGAGGGATGGAGGGAGGGTGCGAGGGATGGAGGGAGGGTGCGAGAGATGGAGGGCGGGGTGTGAGGGGATGGAGGGAGGGAGGGGTGTGAGGGATGGAGGGAGGGGTATTAGGGATGGAGGGAGGGGTGTTAGGGGATGGAGGGAGGGTGTTAGGGGATGGAGGGAGGGGTGTAAGGGGATGGAGGGAGGGGTGTGAGTTGATGGAGGGAGGGGTGTGATGGATGGAGGGAGGGGTGTGAGTTGATGGAGGGAGGGGTGTGATGGATGGAGGGAGGGGTGTGAGGGATGGAGGTTATAGCAAGAAACTCCTAATATTTCTACACATATGCAAAATCCAAATTAAGAAGTACCAGTAGAATCGGACCATTAATGACAGTAGGTTCCCACACTGATGATGACAAATCAATGAGCAACACTATGAAAGACCAATATGATCCATTTTTCAGCAGTCCAACTAATGAAAGCAGAGTGGAGAATGTACAGAATTTCTTTATTCTATAGGTCACACAGATCGACTGAGTGACAAGCAAGAATCTCGTAAAATTTGAAAAAGAAATAGAACACGTGCAGCACCTGGACCGGATTTGTGACGTTCCTTATTTATAAAGAAGTTCAAAATGCCACTATCGCTATCCCTCAGTATTCTTTGGAGAAGCACTGTATATATAGGTAAACTGCCAGAGGCCTTGAAAGGTACACAAATCTCCTTAATATAATGGAAGCAGTAGATCACTAGCAAAAAAAAATTACAGAGGCCTAACGTCGCACATCATGAAAGTCTATGAAAGGGAGATGACACATCAAATTACAAAGTGTGGAACAGCATAAACTGCGCAACCAACCCACACTAGTATGAATTTAGAGCAGGAAAATCATGCTTGTTACAACTAAACCACTATGACAGGATTACAGAGGCTTTGGAAGAAACACAAAATGCATATGTAGTGTACATGAATATTGGAAAAGCATTTAACAAGGGCAGTCATGGAGTGATGGATCATACAATGAGGCCGATAAGTTTAACAGGAAAAGTAGGCATGTGGATATTCCATTGTGTGCAAGTGGATATTTGACTTTGAGTAGCAAAGTAAAAAGTTCCGAAACACAAGGCACATTCCTGGCACCTTTACTGTTTCTCATATTCATAACAGACACTTGAAAACACTTGACACAGTTTCGTAACATCATTTATGAACAATACTAAAATAAGCATGAAAATCACCTTGATTGTAGACAGAAAATTGCAAGAAGATATAAGCGAAAGTTTTCCCCTGGGCACTGGAGAATATTCAGTGATAATTTGCAACTGCTTAGATATGGAAACAATGAAGAATTCAACAGAGAGATAATACAGGACGTAAAAAAAACATGTAAAGGATCTGCGTGTCATAATGTCAGCTGACATTATGACAATTAGGCAAATGTCACGAAAGCCAGGAAAATATCAGGGTGAATAATGAGAACTTTCAAAGAAGGGAAATAGTGCTAATGGTGACACTTTGACTCCATAGCAGGAGAGATATACCTGGAGTATACCTAAAGAGGGTTCTGGGGGTCACCGCCCCTTCGACCCGGTCTGTGACCAGCCCTCATGGTGGATCACCTCTTCAAGGGGGGCTCCTTGTTGTGGTGAAGAGGCTCTTGGTCTGAGGAATTAGACCTGTCGGTCTCCTTCCTCAGGCCGAACCTAATTACCCCCCAATCCCCCCTTCCCTATCCCATCCTCCCCTTTTTCCTTTCCTCCTCCTCCTCCCCACCCCTCCCTTTTGCCCTTCCTCTTTTTGGCCTTTGGGATTTCTCCCACAGGCGCGCTAGTTCCTAGGTAGGGGAAAGGATACCGGGGTCCATCCCATTCCATTGAGGTTCTTGGCGGTGGCGTACTTTGCCGTGGAATCTGGATCGCCTAGGGATGTCCCGATCCCTCTCCGGTATCCCGGAGTGTAGCTTTGGGTGTCTTTCGGGTGACGGGTGTATCTCTGGAAGCCACCTTTCGGATTCCAGGGGTGGTGGCCGAAGGAGGTATGCTTTGTGGCGGATATCTGGCCGCCCTCTTTTTTGTCCACTGAGGTAGCTCGGCAGATGTGAGGTTGCTATCCCAGATTGCTGGTTTACTGGCATGAAGGGTAGGGTATGGCACGGGTTCCATGCTGCATCTGCGCTACTAGCAGTGCCGAGGTCCTCTTGGGCGCGGAGGGAGATTTCCGGCCCTTTCATTCCTCCTGGGAACTATTCCTCCCCGCTCTCCCCTTTTTTTATTCTTTTTTTATTTTTATTTTTTCTTTCTTTTTTTTTCTTAAAAACAAAAAGCAAAGGAGTAACCTAACCATGGAGAACCCAATCCATGAACCCACTACCCCTGGGCCCCTTCTTGATACCGCATCCCATTCTGACCCTGCCTTGTTTTTAGACCACTCTTTGGACACTCCTGATGCCCCTGTACCTCTTGCTGGTGCTGTTTCCTCACCCTCTTCAGGTACCATGGCTTCGACTGACTCCTTCGATTTGTCTGACCTCCGCTCTCCTTTGACTATGCTTCCGGCCTCTCCCTCTACGGTACGGCAATTTTCGAATCGCCAGCCCATTTCATGACGGACCAGCTCCGGCCCTACTCCTAAACGCCAACGTCAATCTCCTTATGATGTTCCTTCGTTACCTTCCCATTCTACTCGGAAAAGACCGACACGTCATGCACTCCCTCTCCACGCTCAGTCTCGGACCACACAATGGACTAAATTCTTTACTTTAAGACCGACTTCTTCTTCTGCCTATCTTTCTGACCATAGTATTGGCAAAGCGTTCCTGCGTCATGTTGGTAGAGATATTTCATTTCATGCTCTCAAGAGCGGTACGCGCATCGTCACTGTCCAGAATGCTACCCAAGCTCATGATCTTTCTCTCCTTTCGCATATCGATACTACTCCTATCACTATTGAAAAACCTCATTCTCTCAATTCTTGTAGTGGTACTGTCATTCTGCCCCATACCATAGTCCAACAGAATTTCCAGTCATGTGGCAATGACATTCTTGAACAGCTGGAACTCCAGGATCTCCCAATCCTCAAAGTCGACACTTATGTCTTTCCTGCCTGTGGGCGGAGACATTACCCTTGCAATGTGACTCGATTAACTTTCGACAGCCGAGAACTCCCATCCTCAGTTTATGTCGTGGGACATAGGTTACAAGTTCGAAAGGTGATCCGGACATAGGTTACAAGTTCGGAAGGTGATCCGGACATAGGTTACAAGTTCGAAAGGTGATCCGGACATAGGTTACAAGTTCGAAAGGTGATCCCTACACCGCAACAGTGTAGAAATTGCTGGCATTTTGGTCACCCAGCGAAATATTGCAGATCTATAGCCAAATGCCCAGTCTGTGGTGCCGACGACCATTCTAATACATCTTGCAGTCAACCTCCATCTTGCCTTAATTGTAATGAAGCTCACCCTTCGTACTCCCGCCGTTGCCAGGTCTACTTAAATGAGCGTGAACTGCATTGCCTCAAAGAGGCAGAAGGTCTCCCTTATGCTATGGCAGTTACTCATCTCTGCCTCCAAAGAAGACCACCCCGTGTTTCTTATTCTCGTGTTTCAAAACATCCCCCCACTTCTGGGGTCCCATCTTCTGCAGCCTCCTCTGTTGTTACCCCTTCCATAGCCACTCCGGCATCTAATCCTTTTGCTGTCCTTGGCTCTGACGCCCCGACTACAACTCAGTCTGTTCTCACATCTTCGCGTCCTTCCTCACAAGCCCCAGTATCGACAAGACCTCGTACAACACCTTATACCAATCGCCCCTCTACTTCTCAGAAGCCCAAAAAATCCACATTGCTCAAATCTTCTTTGCCCCTTCCTTCCCTTCTTCCACCTCCACACTTTACCTTTCCAGTCTCTGTGCCTAGTTCTTCCCCTCTCTCTGGCTCTATTACAAGTGTGGAGGTTCACCCTCCTCCTCGTACTATGCCTTCCACCCCTGTCCCCTCCCAAGTTTCTCCCTCTTCTGCCACCTCCCAGGTTTCTGCCTCTTCTGTCCCCCCCCCCACTTCATCTCCAGTCCCCTACACTCTTTTGTCCCCCTCTACTTTGGTACAGTCCATTCCTGTCCCAATCTTTACTCACCCTCCTCCTTCTACTTCCAATATGGTCTCCCATACATCTGTGAATTCAGAAACACTTGAAGCCATTTCAGAATATATTGCAGAGACTAAACCTTCAATGGACACTGATTCACCTCCTGTTCCTTCTCTTCCCTCTCCTCCATCTTCACAACTCCATTCTTCGCAACGCTCTGTTCCTTCACTGCTTGAACGTCTTCCAATGCCACCACACGTTGACTTTTCTAACCCCTCTAGTCCATAGGTGCCCTTCCCTACAGATTCCTGGTATTTTCTTCATTGCCAATCATGGCCTATTTACAGTGGAATTTCTGTGGCCTCAGGGGTAATCGGGGTGAGCTTCAGATGTTGCTTTCCAGGTTTTCCCCTGTTGGTGCTTGCTTATAAGAACCAAAATTACACTCAGCTGTTTTCCAACCTATCTCAGGCTATAATTTATTGTATTCTTCGGATCCTTTCTCAGATGGGACCTTTAATGAAAATGCCCTTCTTCTACGCAGTGATATTCCGTACTGTCAACTATTTGTCCACACCTCGCTGCATTACACTGCAGCCTGTATCCACTTGAATAAGTGGTTTACAATATGTTCTTTATATCTCTCTCCTTCTCGAGCATTTTCTATCCCAGATTGCCTTTCTAGTTTCATCCTTACCACCACTACTTCTGTTACTTGGTGATGTTAACGCCCACCATTTCCTCTGGGGGTGGGGGTCTCATTGTGACTCATGTGGCATCCAGTTGGAGGCTTTTCTCGCCTCTCACCCCCTCCATGTTTTAAATACGGGTACTCTCACCCATTTTGATCCTCATACTCATACTCTATCTTGCATCGATCTATCAGTCTGCTCTTCCTCCACCGCACTAGACTTCACCTGGTCTGTTCTACCAGACTTACATGACAGCGATCATTTTCCAATCATTCTTACTTCTCCTTCATATTCGCCACCTTTCCATAGCCCTCGCTGGCAATTTGATTGGGCAAATTGGGACCTTTACTCACAACTCACTGCTTTTAGTGAGGTTCCTTCTTCATCCTCCATTGATGAGCTCCTACACCTCTTCTCGACGTCAGTTTATACCACAGCTTCTCATTCTATACCCCAAACCTCAGGCAGGCATTCTCAGAAGTGCGTGCCTTGGTGGTCTCCTACTTGTGCTTGTGTAGTACGTTTGAAACACGCTGCATGGGGCAGGTACCGATACAATAGAACCAATGAGAGACTTCTTGATTTTAAGCAGAAGTGTGCGATCGCTCGCCGTGTCATTCATGATGCTAAACGCACTTGCTGGTGAGACTATGTTTCCACCATCACCTCTGCTTCCTCTATGAGTGCAGTCTGGAAAAAAGTGAGGAAATTGAGTGGTAAATACTCTCCTGACTCGGCTCCTGTTCTACGGGTCGCCGGTATTGATGTAGCAAACCCTCTTGATGTTGCCGTTGAAATTGGCACTCATCTGGTCCGTATTTCCCGGGGGCTCCATCTATGCCCCTCGTTTCTTTCCTCAAAGTCTGCCAGAGAGTTAGTACCCTTGGACTTTTCTTCTCTCAGAGAAGAACAGTATAATGTGCCTTTTACACTTCAGGAACTGGAGGCAACACTCTCAGCTTGCCGATGCAGGAACTGGAGGCAACACTCTCAGCTTGCCGATCATCGGCAGCTGGACCTGACGACATTCATATTCATATGTTACAACATTTACATCAGTCAGCCCTTATAGTCCTCTTACACCTCTTCAATCTTATTTGGGCACAAGGAGTTCTTCCACAGCTATGGAAATCTGCCATTGTTCTCCCTTTCTGCAAGCCGGGTACTACAGGACATGATGCCTCACACTATCGTCCCATCGCTCTTACTAGTGCAGTTTGCAAAGTGATGGAACGTCTGGTAAATCGACGTTTAATGTGGTATTTAGAGACACACAACAGTCTCTCCGCTAGTCAATATGGCTTTCACAAGGGCCGTTCTACCATAGACCCCTTACTATGCTTAGATACGTATGTTCGTAATGCCTTTGCGAATAATCACTCAGTTATTGCCATATTTTTTGACCTTGAGAAGGCATATAACACAAACCTGGAGGTATAATATTTTGGCCCAAGCCCACTCCTTAGGCCTCCGAGGCAATCTACCATCCTTCTTTAATAACTTTTTAACTGACAGACACTTCCATGTTCGAGTCAATAATGTGCTTTCCCCGGACTTCGTCCAAGCTGAAGGTGTCCCTCAGGGATGTGTTCTGAGCACAACACTTTTTCTCCTAGCTATAAATGATTTGGCCTCTGTTCTTCCACCCAATATTTGGTCATCACTCTATGTTGATGACTTCGCCATTGCTAGTGCAGGTGCTGACTGTCATCTCATTGCAGTTTCTCTCCAGCATGCGGTCGACCGTGTTTCCACTTGGGCCACCACGCATGGGTTTAAATTTTCCAGTACCAAAACTCACCAAATTACTTTCACTAGACGCTCTGTCATCTCCGAACATCCTTTGTATCTCTATGGCTCCTGTATCCCCGAACGTGATACAGTCAGGTTTCTACGCCTTCTCTTTGACCATAGGTTATCCTGGAAACCTCACATTACCTCTCTGAAGGAAACTTGTCACAGCCGGCTAAACCTTCTTAAAACCCTTGCTCATCTTTCCTGGGGAGCTGATCGTCGAACTCTGCTTCGCCTACATTCAGCCCTCTTTTTATCGAAACTCGATTATGGTGACCAGATTTATTCAGCTGCCTCTCCTGCTACTGTCTCTAGCCTTAACCCCATCCATCACCAAGGATTACGTTTATGCCTTGGTGCTTTTCGCTCTTCCCCTGTTGAGAGCCTCTATACAGAAGCAAATGTTCCATCCTTGTCTGATTGCCGTGATGCCCATTGCCTTCGCTACTATGTATGCTCTCACGATCTCCACAATCCTTCCATTTATAGAATGGTCACCGATATTAGTAGACATTATTTGTTCGCCGCCCCTGTTTACTCTGTCCCTTTTCTCTTCGCTTACATTCGCTCTTGTCTTCCCTTCAGTTACCACCTTTATATGTTCATGTAGCATCTCACTTTTCCCTACCCCCCTGGGAAGTTCCAGCTGTTCGGGTCTGTTCTTTCTCACTCCCTTGCTCGAAAGCTCAACTGCCTATGGTGGCTTCCCGCTCTCTTTTTCTTGATCACTTCCACTCTCATTCTCATGCCATCGCTGTTTACACAGATGACTCTAAGTCTTCAGACGGCGTTGGATTCGCAGCAGTGTTTCCGGACAGCGTCGTGTGTGGGCATTTACTATCTTCGGCTAGCATTTTTACTGCTGAATTGTATGCCATTCTTGCAGCACTTATTCGTATCGCATCTATGCCTGTGTCATCATTTGTGGTAGTCTCAGACTCCCTTAGTGCTCTACAGGCTGTACGAAAATTTGATACATCTCACCCACTAGTTCTCCGTATCCAACTTTGGCTACGCCGTATCTCTACCAAGCATAAAGTTATTGTTTTTTGTTGGGTTCCTGGTCATGTCGGCGTACAGGACAATGAATAGGCAGACACTGCTGCGCGGTCAGCAGTACATAACCTACCAATTTCCTATAGAGGTGTTCCATTTCTGGACTATTTTTCTACAATAGCTACCCACCTTCACACCCGTTGGCAACAACGTTGGTCAACTCTGCTTGGTAACAAACTTCATTCTATTAAATCGAGCATAGGTTACTGGCAGTCTTCTTGTCATCAGTGCCAAGGTTGGGAGACCACTCTCTCCCACCTTCACATTGGCCACACTCGTCTTGCTCATGGGTATCTCATGGAGAGGCACCCTGTTCCTCTCTGTGAGCAATGTCAAGTTCCAGTATCGATTAGCCACATTCTGTTAGACTGCCCTCTCTATCAACGTGCATGCAGAATTTACCTCCAACGTCGTCTTCGTTCTACTTCTCTCTCTTTACCTTCCCTTCTTGCTGATGGACCCTCCTTTATTCCTGACTCTCTCATTGACTTCTTGACAACGACTGATTTACTCCACAAACTCTGATAATGATACCTTTTGCACTCCCCTCAGCCCTTTCTAGCTCAGTCTCTTGCTGCCCTTTACCCTTTCACCATCCACTGTCCCGCTGTTATCCGTAACCTATTACTCATCCATCTCCCTTTTGCCACCTGATGCCCTCGCTTCCTTCCTGCCTTGCAGCGCTGTATAGCCCTTGTGGCTTAGCGCTTCTTTTTGATTATAATAATCATGGTGGATCAGGGTCTAATCAACCAGGCTGTTACTATTGGCCGCATACAAGCCGACGTACGAAACACAGCCCGGCTGGTCAGGTACTAACCTTAGGTGCCTGTCCAGTGCCTTCTTGAAGACAGCCAGGGATCTATTGGTAATCCCCCTTATGTATGCTGGGAGGCAGTTGAACAGTCTTGTACCCCTGATACTTATTGTGTTGTCTCTTGTCGTGTTAGTGGCGCCCCTGCTTTTCATTGGGAGGATGTTGCATCATCTGCCGAGTCTTTTGCTTTCATAGGGAGTGATTTTCGTGTGCAAATTCGGTACTAATCCCTCTAGGATTTTCTATGTGTATATAATCATGTATGTCTCCCGCCTGTGTTCTAGAGAGTACAGGTTAAGGAACTTCAAGCGTTCTCAGTTATTGAGGTGTTTTATCGCACTTATGTGTGCCTTGAAGGTTCTCTGGACGTTTTCTAGGTCAGCAATTTCACCTGCCTTGAAAGCTGCTGTTAGTGTGCAGCAATATTCCATCGTAGATAGAACAAGCGACCTGAAGAGTGTCGTCATGGGCTTGGCATCCCTGGTATTGAAGGTTCTCATTATCCATCCTGTCATTTTTCTAGCAGATGCGATTGATACAATATATGTTGAAACAGATATAGAGATCGTTTATGGTCCGTGTAGAGCCAATAAAACATTTAAATTGCTGGGAAAGCCTCATAGTTTTAAATATGTACTCACTGAAGCGGAGAAGAGGGATACTTAATGATGATTTATATGTTGAAAGTACATGAGAACCTAGTCCCAAATCTGCACACTGCCATAATAACATACTGGAACGAGAGATATACGAGAAAATGTAAAATAAACCCATTGAAAAAGATGGGCGCCGTGGGTACAATAAGAGTGTTGCATCAACATCCGTCATCTGAAACTATTCAAGACTCTACCAGAAGATATCAGAAACAGTACCAGGACAAGTGTAGATGTTTTCAAGAGAAAACAAGCCAGGTACTTCTGTCAAGTGTCAGATCAGTCAGGCTCTGAAGGACATGTGAGCCAGCGAGCCGCCAGTAGCAACAGCCTGGTTGACCAGGCAAGTACCAGATAAGTCTGGCTCAAGGCTGGGCTGCAGGAGTAGAAAAATTCTCGAAACCCGTCAAAGATAAACGTAAAGATTGGAGCTCCAGGTTAGAGGGGGGCCCCTGGTAATGTTATGTTTGGAGCCCCTGACTATAGTTTTCCCCAGCCTCCCTCACAATGTACTGCTTGGGGCCCCTGCCTTTAAGGGCCCCATCAGAATGTACTGCTTGGGGCCCCTGCTTTCATCTCCCACGATTGCCTAATTTATATTTAATGCCCTAGCGAAGCCATCTTGGAAAATGAGATTTGAATTTTGTAAGACTAACTTGTTTTAGAGGCAGATAATCCTGTGTGAGGGGAGACTGGGGGGTGAGTGCTGTGTGAGGGGAGACTGCGGGGTGAGTGCTGTGTGAGGGGAGACTGGGGGTGAGTGCTGTGTGAGGGGAGACTGGGGTGAGTGCTGTGTGAGGGGAGACGGGGTGAGTGCTGAGGGGAGACTGGGGGGTGAGTGCTGTGTGAGGGGAGACTGGGGGTGAGTGCTGTGTGAGGGGAGACTGGGGGTGAGTGCTGTGTAAGGGGAGACTGGGGGTGAGTGCTGTGTGAGGGGAGACTGGGGGTGAGTGCTGTGTGAGGGGAGACTGGGGGTGAGTGCTGTGTGAGGGGAGACTGGGGATGAGTGCTGTGTGAGGGGAGACTGGGGGTGAGTGCTGTGTGAGGGGAGACTGGGGGGTGAGTGCTGTGTGAGGGGAGACTGGGGGTGAGTGCTGTGTGAGGGGAGACTGGGGGGTGAGTGCTGTGTGAGGGGAGACTGGGGGGTGAGTGCTGTGTGAGGGGAGACTGGGGGGTGAGTGCTGTGTGAGGGGGAGACTGGGGGGTGAGTGCTGTGTGAGGGGAGACTGGGGGTGAGTGCTGTGTGAGGGGAGACTGGGGGTGAGTGCTGTGTGAGGGGAGACTGGGGGGTGAGTGCTGTGTGAAGGGAGACTGGGGGGTGAGTGCTGTGTGAGGGGAGACTGGGGGGTGAGTGCTGTGTGAGGGGAGACTGGGGGTGAGTGCTGTGTGAGGGGAGACTGGGGGGTGAGTGCTGTGTGAGGGGAGACTGAGGGGTGAGTGCTGTGTGAGGGGAGACTGGGGGGTGAGTGCTGTGTGAGGGGAGACTGGGGGTGAGTGCTGTGTGAGGGGAGACTGGGGGTGAGTGCTGTGTGAGGGGAGACTGGGGGGTGAGTGCTGTGTGAGGGGAGACTGGGGGTGAGTGCTGTGTAAGGGGAGACTGGGGGTGAGTGCTGTGTGTGGGGAGACTGGGGGGTGAGTGCTGTGAGGGGAGACTGGGGGTGAGTGCTGTGTGAGGGGAACCTGGGGGTGAGTGCTGTGTGAGGGGAGACTGGGGGGTGAGTGCGGTGTGAGGGGAGACTGGGGGGTGAGTGCTGTGTGAGGGGAGACTGGGGGGTGAGTGCTGTGTGAGGGGAGACTGGGGGGTGAGTGCTGTGTGAGGGGAGACTGGGGGGTGAGTGCTGTGTGAGGGGAGACTGGGAGTGAGTGCTGTGTGAGGGGAGCCTGGGGGTGAGTGCTGTGGGAGGGGAGACTGGGGGGTGAGTGCTGTGTGAGGGGAGACTGGGGGGTGAGTGCTGTGTGGGGGGAGACTGGGGGGTGAGTGCTGTGTGAGGGGAGACTGGGAGTGAGTGCTGTGTGAGGGGAGACTGGGGGTGAGTGCTGTGTGAGGGGAAACTGGGGGGTGAGTGCTGTGTGAGGGGAGACTGGGGGGTGAGTGCTGTGTGAGGGGAGACTGGGGGGTGAGTGCTGTGTGAGGGGAGACTGGGGGGTGAGTGCTGTGTGAGGGGAGACTGGGGGGTGAGTGCTGTGTGAGGGGAGACTGGGGGGTGAGTGCTGTGTGAGGGGAGACTGGGGGTGAGTGCTGTGTGAGGGGAGACTGGGGGGTGAGTGCTGTGTGAGGGGAGACTGGGGGGTGAGTGCTGTGTGAGGGGAGACTGGGGGGTGAGTGCTGTGTGAGGGGAGACTGGGGGGTGAGTGCTGTGTGAGGGGAGACGGGGTGAGTGCTGTGTGAGGGGAGACTGGGGGTGAGTGCTGTGTGAGGGGAGACTGGGAGGTGAGTGCTGTGTGAGGGGAGACTGGGGGTGAGTGCTGTGTGAGGGGAGACTGGGGGGTGAGTGCTGTGTGAGCTGAGACTGGGGGGTGAGTGCTTTGTGAGGGGAGACTGGGGGTGAGTGCTGTGTGAGGGGAGACTGGGGGTGAGTGCTGTGTGAGGGGAGACTGGGGGTGAGTGCTGTGTGAGGGGAGACTGGGGGTGAGTGCTGTGTGAGGGGAGCCTGGGGGTGACTGCTGTGTGAGGGGAACCTGGGGGTGAGTGCTGTGTGAGGGGAGACTGTCTTGCCAGAAGGGTGCTTTACACTACAGTTTTTAAACTGCAACATTAACACCCCTCCTTCAGAGTGCAGGCACTGTACTTCCCATCTCCAGGACTCAAGTCCGGCCTGCCGGTTTCCCTGAACCCCTTCATAAATGTTACTTTGCTCACACTCCAACAGCACGTCAAGTATTAAAAACCATTTGTCTCCATTCACTCCTATCAAACACGCTCACGCATGCCTGCTGGAAGTCCAAGCCCCTCGCACACAAAACCTCCTTTACCCCCTCCCTCCAACCTTTCCTAGGCCGACCCCTACCCCGCCTTCCTTCCACTACAGACTGATACACTCTTGAAGTTATTCTGTTTCGCTCCATTCTCTCCACAAATCCGAACCACCTCAACAACCCTTCCTCAGCCCTCTGGACAACAGTTTTGGTAATCCCGCACCTCCTCCTAACTTCCAAACTACGAATTCTCTGCATTATATTCACACCACACATTGCTCTCAGACATGACATCTCCACTGCCTCCAGCCTTCTCCTCGCTGCAACATTCATCACCCATGCTTCACACCCATATAAGAGCGTTGGTAAAACTATACTCTCATACATTCGTTTAAAATTAAGTCCTTTCTAAAATTTTCTCTTATACGTTTAAAGATATATTTTTTCATTTATGTTAATGTAAAAATTAATAATTTTGTACCAGAAAGACTTAGAAAACTTACCGAACCTTATTATAAGCGCATTGTAATTTCTCCTAATTCAACTAAATATATTTTAGATAAGTTACAATAATTTAAAAATAAGCAAACACAACGGAATATACTTTTTTTCGTTAGGTTCAGAATTATTTTTGCTAAATTATTACATGCACAAGTTTTCACATGCCTTATTCGGCAAGAAGAGCGTTGCAGTTTAATCCAAAATAGCAGGTTTTACCTATTCGATACGACATATATATATATATATATATATATATATATATATATATATATATATATATATATATATATATATATATATATATATATATATATATATATTAAATATATATATATATATGCAATAATCGCAATACGAAAGGCCTAGAGCTATCATTCAGCTCCCCCTGTGGTTATTTTGACATAAATATATAGCAATATTTTTTTTTAAGGAGTCACCATATCCAGGGAACAACGTAGTGGATTTTGTCCGATTATTTTTCAGCATGAAGCGAGTGGGAGAGAGGGTGACTGTGTGCTGTGAGTAGTGAGGACTGGAGAGGGGAAGCCTGGGGAAGGAGAGGTTGATAGGAGGGCAGACGGGGGGGGGGGAATACCTACTCGTAACATTTTTGACATTTAATAAACAGATTATGAAACCAATGCAAATTAACCGTGGAAGTTAACCCAGGGAAAGGACCAGACCCATATTTGTTGGTATACCAGCTATGAGCGCCTGTAAAATCTTAGCTCTGTTTTTATTTTCATTTTTACTCTTATCAGTGGAAGACGCTGAGGGCGGAGTCTGCTACTTCAACATTGCAACAATCTTGTTTAACCTCGCCCTCAACATATATTTGTTATTATGCTCCTCATTCAGCTACTGTATTGTACACCTCTCATCTATGTGGAATATATATTATTTTTTAAAATTATTTTTGATGTTTCGTATAAAATTTACATTTCGAGTGCTTCAGGGGCACCTCGTGTGTTCACTTGTTTATAGAAATCACCCTCGCAGTCTTCATTGTTTCAGTTTCTTTGGTGCAACACAGTTTCACTCATCGTCAGACTAACTATTGTTATTGTTTTGAAAATACCGAGCGCTGCTCCGAATATTAATTGAACATTGCTCTTTTCCTCTATACTATGACTGGCTATATTTCTATTGACAGGAGCAGTTACCATTGCATCATTATAACCACATGATATGACCTGCACAATTTGCACAGGTCGTGGTGGCCTTGTTTTTGTGACTGTATTTTTATAGATCCTCCTGACTGTCCATACATGTTACACAGTGACAGCAGCACAGATTTGCCCCACCATTATTGGGTCTTGTTATGAATTATTTAGAACTTTTTGACAGGCAAATCACTTCCACTTGTAACTCTTAAGTCTGCGGACATGTTCACAACTACGGCACATGGGAGAAATGCGGCAGAATTTTGAGCAGCCTTAATTATTATTGAGGAATTTGTTTCCCCTGATGTCGACCAGGTCACCATCACTTTTCTCTCTTATAGCCTGTTTTATCTGAACTCCAAACATTAACTTCCTCACCCGAATTTTGAATTTATTAATCACTGAGTGAATGTCATCATCATCTGCAAATTCAGCTATAGCAGAGATATTCATTTTAACACATGTGTTGAATAAGTCCTTGCTTGCAAATTAAGCATAGCTTGTTATGTCCCTGCTACTAATGCTGTAAATAAATGACCCTGTTCGATATAGATCTCATCTCATTGACTGGGCAATCAGGTGCACAGACAGATTAATTATTAAGACCACTACGCATCCACAGCTCCGGAATCATGTCCTGCAGTTTGGATGCATAGTAAATAGACTATAACACGCCGAGCACCATCCCTCTGTGCAGTGTAGACAACATGACATTCCAGTTCTGAAATGACCGTGACTGATCCTTGTGTCAGAAGTGCCCGCTTCATTTTGAAAGCCGCCACCCAAGTACTGGGAACGGTTGAAGTCCCTTGTTTTCTATTCCCTGGAACGCAAGCGAGAAAGATACGTGATAATATACTCTTGGAAAATCCTGTAGGGATTGGTACCAAACTTGCACACGAAAATAACTCCCTATGAAAGCAAAAGACTCGGCAGGAGATGCAACTTTCCCCCAATGAAAAGCAGGGGCGCCACGAGTACACTGAGAGACATTACAATTAGTATAAGGGGCCCAAGACTGTTCAACTGCCTCCCAGCATACATAAGGGAGATAACCAATAGACCCCTGGCTGTCTTAAAGAGGGCGCTGGACAGGCACCTAAAGTCTGTACCTGACCAGCTGGGCTGTGATTCGTACGTCAGTTTGCCTGTGGCCAGCAGTAACAGCCTGGTTGATCAGACCCTGATCCACCACGAGGCCTGGTCTCAGACCGGGCCGCTGGGGCGTTAACCCCCCGAAACCCTCTCCAGGTATACTCCAGGAAAGTAGAACTTATTCTTCCAGATCTGGGGTAATGACCTCACCTGTGATCCATTTGTCATTTAGATACTTGAGGCTATTGACCTCTTTTTGCAGACGCGGCAAGGCCTGTGATCATGTCAGAGTTCCTGCTCTATCAGTCTCCTTGTCAGAGCAGCAGCTTTGATATGATCATAGAAATTTTGTGCCTTGTTTTGGTGGGCGTTTCCTTCACCTGCAGTATGTGATCTCTCAGTAGACTTACAAACTGGGCGGCTAGTACTGTTCAGCGCAGTAGCGAATATATCTCAGTTGTTTGTAATGATAGTTGTCTGCTATTGACTGAAGTTTCATCCTCTGTGAATAGCAACCTGTAAATCACCTGAGTAGTAGTCTAGCATCTGGTATCTAGTTCCCCTTGTAAGTACGGCTCTTACTCTTTTAAAGAACGAGCTTGACAAATATCCATCAGCTGAGCAGAAGTAAGAAATTGTAAAAATCGACTGTCTTTTTTAAATTCTGCGTCTCAGTTCTTCAGATGATTTCTTTTTATGTTTATGCTGGCGCTTCAGAGTCGCTTTTGTGAGCTTTTGCTTCGGTTTGCAATTTGTCTCTGAGCCCTTGCGACATTTTTTAGAATCTTTGAAGATTTGTACGAATCCTCCAGACTTTTGTTTGAAACTCCGAAAAAATTGTACGAAGTATTACGAACCATCCTCGATACAGATGAGATTTATCTGCCATCTTACGTGTTCTTGAGACCAAGTAAAAGCCATTAATCCAGCCAGAGTTCAAAATGTTTAACAGGCTTTCGTTTCCTCCTCATGTAGGTAGTAGTACTTTCCTGGATGATTACTCTTGTTTAATCTGCATATACATGTGCATGTGTCTTCTTGAGTATGGTGTGTGACTATTTTGTGTATTATGAATCTGTGCGTTTTCTAATCCTTATTTTTTTTTTAGAAGGATGATATTGAACCCTGGTCCTCATGTCCATTTTTTTTGTTAAACTCCTTCGTCTTTCGTTCAAATTTTCGGAATAGTTTTCGGCCGAACCGTTAAAGGTTTTGTCAGTTTTCGTACGTTTAAATTTTCATAATCATGTGACATTAAATTTCTATTATTAAGGATCTGGTCTGAGACCGGGCTGTGAGGGCGATGAACTCAAGACCCATTAACAAATGTAACATTAACAGATATTTGAAATGGTTAACTGAAAATAAGTGATGTAGTGTATTGTAAAATGGGATGAATGTAATTGTTTAAAAAAACTAGACTTGGGTGAAAGGTTGGAAAAGGGAAGGAATTTATGGACAAAAGAGAGAGTTTAAATTGAAAAAAAAGGGAAGGTTTGATGAAAAGCTCTCGTAGGCAAGGCTGCGTTCCCCTCTTGTCCGTTGCCCGAGGGAATAGGGCAAGTGAGGGGAAAGGGGAAAGGAAAATCATTGTGGGAGAGACTGGGAGGTTACACGGGGGTGGTGAGGTGGGAGGAGAGAGGAACAATAGAAGTAATGAAGAAAAGACACAAGTGCAGAGAAAGCTTTTCTTGTGATAACGTTGAGCTCTGTGTAGAGCTTTATCAAGTCAGTTGAGCGATATCTTGTCATGGAAAAAATGCACCTGCGTGTTTCTTTTTTATTGCCTTTGGCAGTATATCGTTATACCTGGAAGACAAATTTTATCTGCCAGATAAGTCTGGCTCAAGATGGGGTTGACGAAGTAGGAAAACTCTCAAAACCCATCAAAGATAAAGATATATCCTCCAATCTTTTAAAAAAAAATTGGAACAATTCAGAACACAGAGCATACCAGTGTATGGGAGATCTAGTGTGAGGCTGTGGAAAGGTCGTACCTCCACCCACAATAACTGTATCACATCTCATAATAACTAAAGCTTTCCCAAACAGCAAGAGACCATGTTATTTTAAACGCCCTTGTACCTTTTTAGACAGGAACATTGCTGTGTCGTGCATACTAAGACATGGACCGGGCCGCGGGGGCGTTGACTCCTGAACAATTTCCAGGTAGACCCGTGTAAGGCAGAATGTTGCCCTGTTTCTATTAACTTCGTTGTATGGCTCTGAAAAGCGGTCATATAGCTGCTCAGCTTGTTACATTGTCCAGTGTGATATACTGTCTGTCCCCACTGTCTCTATTGCAGTAAATATTCTTGTTATGGTTACCATAATTGTAAACAAATAAACACTCGTTGATTTCCTCTTTGTAAGGAATTGGAAAACGTGTGCATTACTATGCACTTCTAGCTGCCTGCCTGATTTGGCACTTGTACGAGGTAGTAGTAGTCTAGGTTCCTCTTAACAACGTCTACCTTTGTTCGAGCAACATTTGTGATATCTGTTGCTAGCAGGCTGAACAATTTTACACCACTGATGTTAAAACTATATTTTATAATTTTATTATGGTGCGTCTGATTGCCACTAGGTTTACTGTACACTTCCTCCTATATCTCTTACTACAGTAAGTTATAAGAGTGTGCAGATTGGGAACTATTAAATATATATATATATACATATATATATTATATAATGTATATATATATATATATATATATATATATATATATATATATATATATATATATATATATATATATATATATATATATATATATTATATAATGTGTATATATATATTATATAATTTATATATATATATATATATATATATATATATATATATATATATATATATATATATATATGTTGTGTATCTTTATACGTATATGCTTCTAGACTGTTGTATTCTGAGCACCTCTGCAAAAGCAGTGATAATGTGTGAGTGAGGTGAAAGTGTTGAATGATGATGAAAGTATTTTCTTTTTGGGGATTTTCTTTCTTTTTTGGGTCACCCTGCCTCGGTGGGAGACGACCAACTTGTTGAAAATATATATATATATATATATATATATATATATATATATATATATATATATATATATATATATATATATATATATATATATATATATATTAGATAATTACCCTCTCTCTCCAGGTAGACAAAGTTTACCTGAGTCGATTTCAGGGGTTACCGCCTCCTCGGCCGGATCCCACACTCGGCTTCCTATGTTGCTGGCCTCATCGTGCCAGCTGTACGCAGACTAACATGTGCCATATATACCGACTCATGAGCCGACTTGAGGAACTCAGCAGGTTCCTCTTAAAGATAGCCAGGGGTTTGTACACCTCTTTTCCAGTGGAGGTATTTTACAATGTGCGCCAAACCTTTTGTTTTCATATATATTGATTCCAGTGTGCAGGGTGGGGATTATTCGCTTCAAAAAATTTTCAGGTGTAGATTATGAAGTATCTTACCTACGTTCCATGGGCACGAAGAGAAATCTGTGTCAACATCAGTGGTCTAAAACCACTCAGCCTAATGCCAGAAATATTGCTGTAATAAGTGTAATCTTCAATAGGAAACTAAACCACTACACTAGCTGCGCAGGCTGGTCACTACTGGCCAGCGCGTAAGCTGTTCTGGCTACACGGCCGCCAACATCAACAACAAAGTTGAACAGGCAGTCAACAGAAAAGCTGGACCCTAGGTCGGGTAACAGGTATATCACAGTTTTATTAATTCAATAGTCGTATGCAGTGATAGGTTATAATTAGGTGATAATTCATCTACACGAACCTTCTTAGACAATGATATCAGTGAATGTAGAGAAATGGTTCAGAGAACCGACAAAGTAATACATTAGAAACATATGTAACACTTGGGTATCTTAATTGGACTGATGAAGCCACGCAGAGGCTTCATCAGTCCAATACAAAGAAGAATGGTGAAGATCAGAAAGAATTTGAGGTAATCAGTCCCTCCGCCCGGAGGAAACCTCCTCTTATCGGCTTCAGAATTTCAAGACTAATGTATTTTACTTACAGGAAGATAAGCATTGATAATGGAGTGTGTAGGTATCATTCTGCCCTCCTCTCACCAACACTGTCCTCCCTCTCACCAACACTGTCCTCCTCACCAACACTGTCCTCCCTCTCACCAACACTGTCCTCCCTCTCACTAACACTGTCCTCCTCACCAACACTGTCCTCCCTCTCACCAACACTGTCCTCCCTCTCACCAACACTGTCCTCCTCACCAACACTGCCCTCCTCTCACCAACACTGTCCTCCCTCTCACTAACACTGTCCTCCTCACCAACACTGTCCTCCCTCTCACCAACACTGTCCTCCCTCTCACTAACACTGTCCTCCTCACCAACACTGCCCTCCTCTCACCAACACTGTCCTCCCTCTCACTAACACTGTCCTCCTCACCAACACTGTCCTCCCTCTCACCAACACTGTCCTCCCTCTCACCAACACTGTTCTCCCTCTCACCAACACTGTCCTCCCTCTCACCAACACTGTCCTCCCTCTCACCAACACTGTCCTCCCTCTCACCAACATTGTCCTCCCTCTCACCAACACTGTCCTCCCTCTCACCAACACTGTCCTCCCTCTCACTAACACTGTCCTCCTCACCAACACTATCCTCCCTCTCACCAACACTGTCCTCCCTCTCACTAACACTGTCCTCCTCACCAACACTGCCCTCCTCTCACCAACACTGTCCTCCCTCTCACTAACACTGTCCTCCTCACCAACACTGTCCTCCCTCTCACCAACACTGTCCTCCCTCTCACCAACACTGTTCTCCCTCTCACCAACACTGTCCTCCCTCTCACCAACACTGTCCTCACCAACACTGTCCTCCCTCTCACCAACACTGTCCTCCCTCTCACCAACACTGTTCTCCCTCTCACCAATACTGTCCTCCCTCTCACCAACACTCCTCCCTCTCACCAACACTGTCCTCCCTCTCACCAACACTGTCCTCCCTCTCACCAACTCTGTCCTCCCTCTCACCAACACTGTCCTTCCTTTCACCAACACTGTCCTCCCTCTCACCAACACTGTCCTCCCTCTCACCAACACTGTCCTCCCTCTCACCAACACTGTCCTCCCTCTCACCAACACTGTCCTTCCTCTCACCAACACTGTCCTCCCTCTCACCAACACTGTCCTCCCTCTCACCAACACTGTCCTCCCTCTCACCAACACTGTCCTCCCTCTCACCAACACTGTATGTAGACAGCCTGTACTGTCTGCACAGACAGCCCATGCTGTCTGCCAGCTTAGTTCATATTTCGCGCCACTCAAGTGCTGCCATCTATAGGCCTTGCCACTTCAGTATGCCCAGACTTGCCTCACCCTCACTCACACAGCGGCCTGGCATCAAGACACAAGTACTCCCAGCTCTCTCTCGTGGCATGGCCCTGCCCGGGCCATGGGCACAAACACACAAGCCTGTGTAACCCACCACTACTTAACAATAAACTAAGAAGCCTCCGAAGAAGTTTATCATTAACACCGCTCTACAGCCTACCAAACAGCCCCTTTATATGTCCTCCCTTTCACCAACACTGTCCTCCCTCTCACCAACACTGTCCTCCCTCTCACCAACACTGTCCTCCCTCTCACCAACACTGTCCTCCCTCTCACCAACACTGTCCTCCCTCTCACCAACACTGCCCTCCTCTCACCAACACTGTCCTCCCTCTCACCAATACTACCCTCCTCTCACCAACACTGCCCTCCTCTCACCAACACTGCCCTCCTCTCACCAACACTGCCCTCCTTTCACCAACACTGTCCTCCCTCTCACCACCACTGTCCTCCCTCTCACCAGCACTGTCCTCCCTCTCACCAATACTGCCCTCCTCTCACCAACACTGCCCTCCTCTCACCAACACTGCCCTCCTCTCACCAACACTGTCCTCCCTCTCACAAACACTGTCCTCCCTCTCACCAACACTGTCTTCCCTCTCACCAACACTGCCCTCCTCTCACCAACACTGTCTTCCCTCTCACCAACACTGTCCTCCCTCTCACCAACACTGTCCTCCCTCTCACCAACACTGTCCTCCTCTCACCAACACTGTCTTCCCTCTCACCAACACTGTCCTCCCTTTCACCAACACTGTCCTCCCTCTCATCAACACTGTCCTCCCTCTCACCAACACCGTTCTCCCTCTCACCAACACTGTTCTCCCTCTCACCAACACTGTCCTCCCTCTCACCAACACTGTCCTCCCTCTCACCAGCACTGTCCTCCCTCTCACCAATACTGCCCTCCTCTCACCAACACTGCCCTCCTCTCACCAACACTGCCCTCCTCTCACCAACACTGTCCTCCCTCTCACAAACACTGTCCTCCCTCTCACCAACACTGTCTTCCCTCTCACCAACACTGCCCTCCTCTCACCAACACTGTCTTCCCTCTCACCAACACTGCCCTCCTCTCACCAACACTGTCTTCCCTCTCACCAACACTGCCCTCCTCTCACCAACACTGTTCTCCCTCTCACCAACACTGCCCTCCTCTCACCAACACTGCCCTCCTCTCACCAGCACTGTCTTCCCTCTCACCAACACTGTCCTCCCTCACCAACACTGCCCTCCTCTCACCAACACTGTCCTCCCTCTCACCAACACTGTCCTCCCTCTCACCAACACTGTCCTGCCTCTAACCAACACTGTCCTCCTCTCACCAACACTGTCTTCCCCCTCACCAACACTGTCCTCCTCTCACCAACACTGTCCTCCGTCTCACCAACACTGTCCTCCCTCTCACCAACACTGCCCTCCTCTCACCAACACTGTCCTCCCTCTCAACAACACTGTGGTCCTCTCACCAACACTGTCCTCCCACTCACCAACACTGTCCTCCTCTCACCAACACTGCCCTCCTCTCACCAACACTGTCCTCCCTCTCACCAACACTGCCCTCCTCTCACCAACACTGTCCTCCCTCTCACCAACACTGTCCTCCCTCTCACCAACACTGTCCTCCCTCTCACCAACACTGTCCTCCCTTTCACCAACACTGTCCTCCCTCTCACCAACACTGTCCTCCCTCTCACCAACACCGTTCTCCCTCTCACCAACACTGTTCTCCCTCTCACCAACACTGTCCTCCCTCTCACCAACACTGTCCTCCCTTTCACCAACACTGTCCTCCCTCTCACCAACACTGTCCTCCCTTTCACCAACACTGTCCTCCCTTTCACCAACACTGTCCTCCCTCTCACCAACACTGTCCTCCTTTTTACCAACACTGTCCTCCCTCTCACCAACACTGTCCTCCCTCTCACCAACACTGTCCTCCCTCTCACCAACACTGTCCTCCCTCTCACCAACACTGTCCTCCCTCTCACCAACACTGTTCTCCCTTTCACCAACACTGTCCTCCCTCTCACCAACATTGTCCTCCCTCTCACCAACTCTGTCCTCCCTCTCACCAACACTGTCCTCCCTCTCACCAGCACCGTCCTCCCTCTCACCAATACTGCCCTCCTCTCACCAACACTGCCCTCCTCTCACCAACACTGCCCTCCTCTCACCAACACTGTCCTCCCTCTCACAAACACTGTCCTCCCTCTCACCAACACTGTCTTCCCTCTCACCAACACTGCCCTCCTCTCACCAACACTGTCTTCCTTCTCACCAACACTGCCCTCCTCTCACCAACACTGTCCTCCCTCTCACCAACACTGCCCTCCTCTCACCAACACTGTCTTCCCTCTCACCAACACTGTCCTCCCTCACCAACACTGCCCTCCTCTCACCAACACTGTCCTCCCTCTCACCAACACTGTCCTCCCTCTCACCAACACTGTCCTGCCTCTCACCAACACTGTCCTCCTCTCACCAACACTGTCTTCCCTCTCACCAACATTGTCCTCCCTTTCACCAACACTGTCCTCCCTCTCATCAACACTGTCCTCCCTCTCACCAACACCGTTCTCCCTCTCACCAACACTGTTCTCCCTCTCACCAACACTGTCCTCCCTCTCACCAACACTGTCCTCCCTCTCACAAACACTGCCCTCCTCTCACCAAGACTGTCTTCCCTCTCACCAACACTGCCCTGCTCTCACCAACACTCCTCCCTCTCACCAACACTGCTCTCCTCTCACCAGCACTGTCTTCCCTCTCACCAACACTGTCCTCCCTCACCAACACTGCCCTCCTCTCACCAACACTGTCCTCCCTCTCATCAACACTGTCCTCCCTCTCACCAACACTATCCTCCCTCTCACCAACACTGTCTTCCTCTCACCAACACTGCCCTCCTCTCACCAACACTGTCCTCCCTCTCACCAACACTGTCCTCCCACTCACCAACACTCTCCTCCTCTCACCAACACTGCCCTTCTCTCATCAACACTGTCTTCCCTATCACCAACACTGTCCTCCTCTCACCAACACTGCCCTCCTCTCACCAACACTGTCCTCCCTTTCACCAACATTGTCCTCCCTCTCACCAACACTGTCCTCCTCTCACCAACACTGCCCTCCTCTCACCAACACTATCCTACCTCTCACCAACACTGTCCTCCTCTCACAAACACTGTCCTCCCTCTCACCAACACTGTCCTTCTCTCACCAACACTGTCCTCCCTCTCACCAACACTGTCCTCCCTCTCAAAAACACTGTCCTCCTCTCACCAACACTGTCCTTCCTCTCACCAACACTGTCCTTCCTCTCACCAACACTGTCCTCCCTCTCACCAACACTGTCCTCCCTCTCACCAACACTGTCCTCCTCTCATCAACACTGCCCTCCCTCTCACCAACACTGCCCTCCCTCTCACCAACACTGTCCTCCTCTCACCAACACTGTTCTCTCACCAACACTGTCCTCCCTCTCACCAACACTGTCCTCTTCTCACCAACACTGTCCTCCTCTCACCAGCACTGCCCTCCCTCTCGCCAACACTGTCCTCTCACCAATACTGCCCTCCTCTCACCAGCACTGTCCTCCCTCTCACCAACACTGTCCTCTTCTCACCAACACTGTCCTCCTATCACCAACACTGTCTTCCTATCACCAACACTGCCCTCCTCTCACCAACACTGTCCTCTTCTCACTAACACTGTCCTTCTCTCACCAACACTGTCCTCCTTTCACTAACACTGCCCTCCTCTCACCAACACTGTCCTCCTTTCACCAACACTGCCCTCCTCTCACCAACACTGTCCTCTCTCTCACCAACACTGTCCTCCTTTCACTAACACTGTCCTCCTTTCACTAACACTGTCCTCCTCTCACTAACACTGTCCTCCTCTCACTAACACTGCCCTTCTCTCACCAACACTGTCCTCCTCTCACTAACACTGCCCTTCTCTCACCAACACTGTCCTCCTCTCACTAGCACTGCCCTTCTCTCACCAACACTTTCCTCCTTTCACCAACACTGCCTTCCCCTCACCAACACTCCCCTCGCCAAGTTTTTCATACAAAGTTTTTTCTAGCTGCTGCTGAATGTTGTCTTATCAGTGTTGACTGATGCAGGATGATAGAGAGGTAATCAGATTTTCTGATGAATTACCACACTTGAAGAAGCACTCTCAAGTCATCATTCAAGTCTTTATAAAATCAAGAAAAATTGATGTCACTCTCATCAAATCAAAATAGAAATAGATGTATTTCGGTGGCCGCTCGATCCGTGAAAGATATCCCCATATTAGGTAGCTCCAGTCCCCTGTACCTTAATGCACGCGAGAGGAATAGTGCAGAGTGCCACTTAAGTTTGAAATAGCGAAGCAGAAAAAGGCACGGCGCTGATTAACGCATCTCCGCTAGCACTCCGAATATTTTGAAAAATAAAATAATCGTTTTTTTAAAGAGGTTAATTTTCCAAGTGTTTTAATGAAACAAAATGAATTAGGGTCAGTACTTACCGAGATACAAGACCGCAAAGTTGGCACTGGATGCTCACGGGTTAAATTATCAAGAAAACTAATCGTCTAGCTTCTTCACTGAAAATTGCAAATTAGCGCATAAGACAGCATAATATTAATTCAAACTGAAACATCATCCCTAATTATTTAAAATTAAACTGATGATTCATTCTCTTATTTAGAGTCTCCAATATCCTAAAATACACAAGCACGTAAGGTGTGACGTCGGTCAGATGTTGCAGGGTTGAAGCCAGTCAGATGAAGCACTCAGAAATTGTTGCATGAAAAAATCAGTATTTCAGTTTTCTATTTTCTTCTGTAATAAGACAAACTGAAATCCACACACAAACCAAAATAAATTCAAACTTTTCTGTAAGACTGACTAGTGATGAAAGTTTAGGTAGTTAAGTTATATTTAGGCTTTGGTTACATTATATACATTGTTTTAAATGTTCTAGATGGCTCGCAGATGTTATGCGCACACTTAAATGTGCGCATAATATTACATTACATTATTCTGTTATTCTAGAGTAAAACATTCAGTTATATTAATGGAAACCAGTTTATTTAATAAATTTGACAAATTAAAACTTATATAATTGAATATAAAAGGAGAAATACACTTCAGCACCAGAAGTTTGAAGCCAACCAGATGATTCATTGTCCGGTTATTGCACAGAAATCAACAATCTTAAATTGTTAACTAAAGAAATTTGCATATACACATTCCAAACCCCAAAAAACGTTTTATCATAAACGATTTATCAATTACTACTAAAATTTTTAGTTTTTCAGCTTTATTTACTTTAATCCGAGAAAAGCATTAAACCCGTTGGTCACATAGGCGTCCAGGGAATGGGAGGTATTCGGTCCGATCCAAGGAAGGGGAGAAGATAAGTCCAGTTACTTGGATCAAGAGCCTGGAGGCTCAAGAAACTTGAGGATTTTTCAGATGTCTGAAAGTTCACAGGTTATCAATTGAATTATCAGTCTAGACAACTTAAAGACTTAAATTCTCCTGACAACAGTTAAGATCCACACAATTCAAGACTAAACATTTTTGGAGGGTTTGTTACAAGATTATTTTCTCTCTCTCTCTCTCTCTCTCTCTCTCTTTCTCTCTCTCTTTCTCTCCTGCTTCATTCACAGCCTTTCAACTTTTTCTTTTCCTTTCCCTTTCTTTACCTCCCCTCACAATCCTAGGGAACATTCAGATTTTTTTTTAACTCTTCCTGCCTTCCTTCCTCCCTATAATTTCACTTCTATAATCTTTCCCTTACTACCCTTTCCCCTGGCTCCACTACCCCTCCCCCTCAAAGTACCGCCCCTTCCCCCCTTCCCTCCCATCCTCCACCAAAACAGAGCACCCTCATCTCCCCTCGCCACCACATCACCCTCAAATTAGTATTGGTGTTGGTAACCCGAGTCGAGTAGCGCCACCAATAAGTGAACAGTGTAGCCACAGTGAACACTCAAATGAACGAGTTATATTGCTGGTCCCAGGCTCACATTGCTGATCCCAGGCTCACATTGCTGGTCCCAGGTTCACATTGCTGATCCCAGGTTCACACTCCTGGCTCCAGGCTCACATTGCTGATCCCAGGCTCACACTGCTGGTCCCATGTTCACATTGCTGATCCCAGGTTCACACTCCTGGCTCCAGGCTCATATTGCTGGTCCCAGGCTCACACTGCTGGTCCCAGGCTTACATTTCTGGTCCCAGGCTCACATTGCTTGTCCCAGGCTCTGGTGGCCTGGTGGTTAACGCTCTCGCTTCACACGGTGAGGGCCTGGGTTCGATTCCCAGCCAGAGTAGAAACATTGGACGTGTTTCTTTACACCTGTTGTCTATGTTCCCCATCAGTAAAATGGGTACCTGGGTGTTAGTCGACTGGTGTGGGTCGCATCCTGGGACACTGACCTAAGGAGGCCTGGTCACAGACCGGGCCGCGGGGGCGTTGACCCCCGGAACTCTCTCCAGATAAACTCCAGATAAACTCCAGGGTCACACTTCTGGCTCCAGGCTCATAGGGCTGGTTTCAGGCTCACACTGCTGATCCCAGGCTTACATTGCTCATCCCAGGCTCACACTCCTGGCTCCAGGCTCATATTGCTGGTCCCAGGCTCACATTGCTGATCCCAGGCTCACACTGCTGGTCCCAGGCTCACATTGCTGATCCCAGGCTCACACTCCTGGCTCCAGGCTCACACTGCCGGTCCCAGGCTCACATTGCTGGTCCCAGGCTCACATTGCTGATCCCAGGTTCACACTCCTGACTCCAGGCTCATATTGCTGGTCCCAGGCTCACATTGCTGATCCCAGGCTCACACTGCTAATCCCAGGCTTACATTGCTAGTCCCAGGGTAACACTGCTGGTCCCAGGCTCACGCTTCTGATCCCAGGTTCACATTGTTGGTCCCAGGCTCACATTGCTGGTCCCAGGCTCTCACTGCTGATCCCAGGCTCACACTGCTGATCCCAGGCTCACATTGCTGGTCCCCGGCTCTCACTGCTGATCCCAGGCTTACACTTCTGGTCCCAGGCTCACACTTCTGATCCCAAGTTCCCATTGCTGGTCCCAGGCCCACATTGCTGGTCCCAGGCTCTCACTGCTGATCCCAGGCTCACACTGCTGATCCCAGGCTCACATTGCTGGTCCCAGGCTCTCACTGCTGATCCCAGGCTCACATTGCTGGTTCCAGGCTCACATTGCTGATCCCAGGCTCACATTGCTGGTCCCAGGCTCTCACTGCTGATCCCAGGCTCACACTGCTGATCCCAGGCTCACATTGCTGGTCCCAGGCTCTCACTGCTGATCCCAGGCTCACATTGCTGATCCCAGGCTCACATTGCTGGTTCCAGGCTCACATTGCTGGTCCAAGCTCATATTGCTGGTCCCAGGCTCACATTGCTGATCCCAGGCTCACACTGCTAATCCCAGGCTTACATTGCTAGTCCCAGGCTCACATTGCTGGTCTCAGGCTGTCATTGCTGATCCCAGGCTCACACTTCTGGCTCCAGGCTCACACTGCTGGTCCCAGGCTCACATTGCTGGTCCCAGGCTCTCACTGCTGATCCTAGGCTCACACTGCTGATCCCAGACTCACATTGCTGGTCCCAGGCTCACAGTGTTAGTCCCAGGGTCACACTGCTGGTCCCAGGCTCACACTTCTGATCCCAGGTTCACATTGCTGGTCCCAGGTTCACATTGCTGGTCCCAGGCTCTCACTGCTGATCCCAGGGTCACACTGCTGATCCCAGGCTCACATTGCTGGTCCCCGGCTCTCACTGCTGATCCCAGGCTTACACTGCTGGTCCCAGGCTCACACTTCTGATCCCAGGTTCACATTGCTGGTCCCAGGCTCACATTGCTGGTCCCAGGCTTTCACTTCTGATCCCAGGCTCACACTGCTGATCCCAGGCTCACACTGCTGATCCCAGGCTCACATTGCTGGTCCCAGGCTCTCACTGCTGATCCCAGGCTTACACTGCTGATCCCAGGCTTACACTGCTGGTCCCAGGCTCACACTTCTGATCCCAGGTTCACATTGCTGGTCCCAGGCTCACATTGCTGGTCCCAGGCTCACACTGCTGATCCCAGGCTCACACTGCTGGCTCCAGGCTCACACTGCTGGCTCCAGGCTCACACTGGTGGCTCCAGGCTCACACTACTGACCCCAGGCTCACTTCCATTCTTATCTCAAGTTGCTACACATGACCAGCCAAGATGATGAGAAAGAGGGAGATGAGTGGAGCGGAGGAAAATGAAAAACAAGGGATAGGGGCGAGTGGAAGAGAGGGTGACGAGGTGAAGGGGATAGAGTTGAGGAAAATGGGAAGTAAATAAGGAAAAGAGGTAACGGAGATAGGGGAGGGGTGTGTGCGCGTGTACTTACCTCTCAGCACATACTGGGGTTGAACCTTACTTCACGGACTGACCCTGCCTCTCAACCTTCACTGGTGTACCTAACCTCTTACCTCCTGGACTCTTAACACATTGCTCTGGTACTGTATACCAGTCTACTTATGTTGCCTCTGGGTGGTTCCTCTTGATCTCTACACTGACACTGACCAGTTCGATAGGCTGGTCAAGTTACAGATTAAGTTTAAAAACCTGCAGGTACCTTGTACACTACCAGTCAAGGATACTTCAGTCTTTAAAACAGTGAGAGAACACCTCTCTCTCTCTCTACAGAGAAGAATAATGAAAAAATGGTTAATTTCGGTATAGAGTTTACCAGTCCAAAATTTATTTTCTCAGTTTTGTCAAAACCTCTGCGTAACTTCCACGTTGTGATCATATCTCCCATAATTCGTGTCTCCATTGTCATAGTGTTTCATTTTCATTTACTCCTAGCTCATGTAAACACATAAACACACACACACACACACACACACACACACACACACACACATGATAGCATGGCACAACCATGCTATCAGGAGCCACTGGAAAAAACAAGGGAGAAACTGACCACATACAGGCAGGATCCAGAGTCACAGAGGGTGAGGCAATGGGAGGAGGAAAGGGCAAAATCAGTGTTTATCCATGGGCTTCAGGAGAGAGAGGAAAGGACACACTGAAAGGCAGCAGGAAGAAAGAAAGGAGATTGAGAAAATCATCATGGAAATAGGTGAAGAGATGGACGAGATTGTAAATTTTCAGAGAATAGGGGGGTACTCGAAGGGGAGAAACCGACCAATCAAGCTAATTCTTAGGACGGAAACAGTGCGGAACAGGATCCTCCAAGAGAAACCACGATTGAAATACTCGGAAGAGTACAAGAGGGTGTTCCTAGACAGAGACAGAACAAAATCAGAACGACAGCAGCTGAGGGAGAGGACAAAAAAGCGAAAGGAGCTAGGAAAAGAGACAAGGAACCAGCAGAGGTCAGTCAGAGCAGAACAGAACAGCAAGGGCAAGCACACACACAACTATTCTCAGAACCATACAACCTATCACACCATCCCAACACACACTACAATCCATACCCACAGCCTCCACCCAACACCGAGCTATAGAATCCCACAGTATGCCACCAGGTCTCCCACCCTCACAGGCCCCCCAAACCACAGTGTTGGAAAGGAAACTGAAGGTATGGTACACAAACGCTGATGGAATAACAAATAAGTGGGAGGAGTGGCATGAAAGAGTCAAAGAAGCATCACCGGACATCATAGCTCTCACAGAAACCAAGCTTACAGGTATGATAACAGATGCCATCTTTCCAATGGGATACCAAATCCTGAGGAAAGACAGAGGGAACAGGGGGGGGTGGAGGAGTGGCATTGCTGATCAAAAATCGCTGGAATTTTGATGAGCTGGAGAGAGGAGACAGCGGAGAAGAAAGTGATTACATAGCGGGAACGCTTCACTCTGGAGGTCCCAAGGTGGTAATAGCAGTGATGTATAACCCACCACAGAACAGCAGGAGGCCAAGGCAAGAGTACGACGAGAGCAATAGAGCGATGGTTGACACACTGGCTAGAGTGGCCAGAAGAGCTCATGCATGCAGGGCAAAGCTCCTGATCATGGGTGACTTTAACCACAAGGAGATCGATTGGGAGAACTTGGACCCACATGGGGGCCAAGATACATGGAGGGCTAAGATGATGGAGGTGGTACTGGAAAACTTCATGTGCCAACACGTAAGGGACACTACAAGAGAGAGAGGAGAGGATGAACCAGCAAGACTGGACTTAGTATTCACCTTGAGTAGTGCAGATATCGAGGACATCACATATGAAAGACCCCTTGGGGCCAGTGACCATGTGGTTTTAAGCTTCGAATACACAGTAGAGCTACAAGTGGAGGGAGAAGCAGGAAGGCCAGGACGAATGAAGCCAAACTACAAGAAAGGGGACTACACAGGAATGAGGAACTTCCTGAATGGGGTTCAGTGGGACAGAGAACTGGCAGGGAAGCCAGTTAATGAGATGATGGAATATGTAGCAACAAAATGCAAGGAGGCTGAGGAGAGGTTTGTACCCAAGGGTAACAGGAATAATGAAAAAGCCAGGATGAGCCCATGGTTTACCCAAAGGTGCAGGGAGGCAAAAGCCAAGTGTGCTAGGGAATGGAAGAAATATAGAAGGCAAAGGACCCAGGAGAATAAGGAGAGCAGTCGTAGAGCCAGAAACGAATATGCACAGATAAGAAGGGAGGCCCAAAGACAATATGAAAACGACATAGCAGCAAAAGCCAAATCTGACCCGAAACTGTTGTACAGCCACATCAGGAGGAAAACAACAGTCAAGGACCAGGTAATCAGGCTAAGGAAGGAAGGAGGAGAGACAACAAGAAATGACCGTGAAGTATGTGAGGAACTCAACAAGAGATTCAAAGAAGTGTTCACAGAGGAGACAGAAGGGGCTCCAGAAAGACAGAGAGGTGGGGCACACCACCATGTGCTGGACACAGTGCACACAACCGAGGAAGAAGTGAAGAGGCTTCTGAGTGAGCTAGATACCTCAAAGGCAATGGGGCCAGATAACATCTCCCCATGGGTATTGAGAGAGGGAGCAGAGGCGCTATGTGTACCCCTAACAACAATATTCAAAACATCTATCGAAACAGGGAGATTGCCTGAGGCATGGAAGACAGCAAATGTAGTTCCAGTCTTTAAAAAAGGAGACAGACATGAAGCATTAAACTACAGACCAGTGTCACTGACATGTATAGTATGCAAAATCATGGAGAAGATTATCAGGAGAAGAGTGGTGGAACACCTAGAAAGGAACGATCTCATCAACAGCAGCCAACATGGTTTCAGGGACGGAAAATCCCGTGTCACAAACCTACTGGAGTTCTATGACATGGTGACAGCAGTAAGACAAGAGAGAGAGGGGTGGGTGGATTGCATTTTCTTGGACTGCAAGAAGGCGTTTGACACAGTTCCACACAAGAGATTGGTGCAAAAACTGGAGGACCAAGCAGGGATAACAGGGAAGGCACTACAGTGGATCAGGGAATACTTGTCAGGAAGACAGCAGCGAGTCATGGTACGTGGCGAGGTGTCAGAGTGGGCACCTGTGACCAGCGGGGTCCCACAGGGGTCAGTCCTAGGACCAGTGCTGTTTCTGGTATTTGTGAACGACATGACGGAAGGAATAGACTCTGAGGTGTCCCTGTTTGCAGATGACGTGAAGTTGATGAGAAGAATTCACTCGATCGAAGACCAGGCAGAACTACAAAGGGATCTGGACAGGCTGCAGACCTGGTCCAGCAATTGGCTCCTGGAGTTCAATCCCACCAAGTGCAAAGTCATGAAGATTGGGGAAGGGCAAAGAAGACCGCAGACTGAGTACAGTCTAGGGGGCCAGAGACTACAAACCTCACTCAAGGAAAAAGATCTTGGGGTGAATATAACACCAGGCACATCTCCTGAAGCCCACATCAACCAAATAACTGCTGCAGCATATGGGCGCCTAGCAAACCTCAGAACAGCATTCCGACATCTTAATAAGGAATCATTCAGGACCCTGTACACCGTGTACGTTAGGCCCATATTGGAGTATGCGGCACCAGTTTGGAACCCATACCTAGCCAAGCACGTAAAGAAACTAGAGAAAGTGCAAAGGTTTGCAACAAGACTAGTCCCAGAGCTAAGAGGTATGTCCTACGAGGAGAGGTTAAGGGAAATCAACCTGACGACACTGGAGGACAGGAGAGATAGGGGGGACATGATAACGACATACAAAATACTGAGAGGAATTGACAAGGTGGACAAAGACAGGATGTTCCAGAGATTGGACACAGTAACAAGGGGACACAGTTGGAAGTTGAAGACACAGATGAATCACAGGGATGTTAGGAAGTATTTCTTCAGCCACAGAGTAGTCAGTAAGTGGAATAGTTTGGGAAGCTATGTAGTGGAGGCAGGATCCATACATAGCTTTAAGCAGAGGTATGATAAAGCTCACGGCTCAGGGAGAGTGACCTAGTAGCGATCAGTGATGAGGCGGGGCCAGGAGCTCGGACTCGACCCCCGCAACCTCAACTAGGTGAGTACACACACACACACACACACACACACACACACACACACACACACACACACACACACACATATATATATATATATATATATATATATATATATATATATATATATATATATATATATATATATATATATATATATTTATATATGTGTGTGTGTGTGTGTGTTTGTGTACTCACCTAGTTGTGCTTGAAGGTGTGTGTGTGTGTGTGTGTATGTATGTACTCACCTAGTTGAGGTTGCAGGGGTCGAGTCCAAGCTCCTGGCCCCGCCTCTTCACTGGTCGCTACTAGGTCACTCTCCCTGAACCGTGAGCTTTATCATACCTCTGCTTAAAGCTATGTATGGATCGTGCCTCCACTACATCGTGTGTGTGTGTGTGTGTGTGTATACTCACCTAATTGTACTCACCTAATTGTGGTTGCAGGGTTCGAGACTCAGCTCCTGGCCCCGCCTCTTCACTGATCGCTACTAGGTCCTCTCCCTCTCTGCTTCTTGAGCTTTGTCATACCTCTTCTTAAAACTATGTATGGTTCCTGCCTCCACTACTTCACTTGCTAGGCTATTCCACTTCCTGACGACTCTATGACTGAAGAAATACTTCCTAACGTCCCTGTGACTCGTCTAAGTCTTCAGCTTCCAGTTGTGACCCCTTGTTTCTGTGTCCCCTCTCTGGAACATCCTATCTCTGTCCACCTTGTCTATTCCCCGCAGTATCTTGTATGTCGTTATCATGTCTTCCCTGACCCTTCTGTCCTCCAGTGTCGTCATTCCAATTTCCCTCAATCTTTCCTCGTACGACATTCGCCTGAGCTCTGAGACTAGCCTTGTTGCAAACCTTTGTACTTTCTCTAACTTCTTGACGTGCTTGACCAGGTGTGGGTTCCAGACTGGTGCTGCATACTCCAGTATGGGCCTAACATACACAGTGTACAGTGTCTTGAACGATTCCTTAGTAAGGTATCGGAACGCTATTCTCAGGTTTGCCAGGCGCCCGTATGCTGCAGCGGTTATTTGGTTGATGTGTGCCTCCGGTGACGTGCCCGGTGTTATGGTCACCCCAAGGTCTTTCTCCCTGAGTGAGGTCTGTAGTCTTTGTCCACCTAGCCTATACTCTGTCTGCGGTCTTCTTTGCCTCTCCCCAATCTTCATGACTTTGCATTTGGCAGGGTTGAATTCGAGAAGCCAGTTTCTGGACCACATGTCCAGCCTCTCTAGGTCTCTTTGCAGTCCTGCCTCATCCTCATCCGATTTAATTCTTCTCATCAGCTTCACATCATCTGCGAATAGGGACACTTCAGAGTCTATTCCTTCCATCATGTCGTTCGCATATATCAAAAATAGCACTGGCCCTAGAACTGACCCCTGTGGGACCCCGCTCGTCACAGGCGCCCACTGTGATACCTCTTCACGTACCATGACTCGTTGTTGCCTCCCTGTCAGGTATTCCCTGATCCATTGCAGTGCCCTCCCTGTTATATGCTCCTGATCCTCCAGCTTCTGCACTAATCTCTTGTGGGGAACTGTGTCAAAGGCCTTCCTGCAGTCTAGGAAAATGCAGTCAACCCACCCCTCTCTCTCGTCTTACTTCTGTTACCTTGTCATAAAACTCCAGAAGGTTTGTGACACAGGATTTGCCTTCCATGAACCCATGCTGGTTTTCATTTATAATCTTGTTTCGTTCCAGGTGTTCCACCACTCTCCTCCTGATAATCTTCTCCATGACTTTGCACGCAGTACATGTCAGAGACACAGGTCTGTAGTTTAGTGCCTCATTTCTGTTTCCTTTCTTAAATGTGGGGACTACATTTGCTGTCTTCCATTTCTCAGGTAGTTGCCCAGTTTCAAGGGATGTGTTGAAGATTGTGGTTAGGGGCACGCACAGCTTCTCTGCTCCTTCTCTAAGGACCCACGGGGAGATGTTGTCAGGTCCCATCTCCTTTGAGGTGTCAAGGTCACTTAGCAGCTTCTGCACCTCCTCCTCGGTTGTTCGTATGTCATCCAACACTTGTTGGTATATTCCCTCTTGATGTTCTTGAGCCCTTCCTGTCTCTACTGTAAAAACTTTCTTAAATCTCCTGGTTAGCTCCTCACATACCTCCTGATCATTTCTTGTGAGTTCTCCACCTTCTGTCCTCAGTCTGATCACCTGGTCTTTGACTGTTGTCTTCCTCCTGATGTGGCTATACAACAGTTTCGGGTCAATCTTGATTTTCGATGCTATGTTATTTTCATACTGTCGCTGGGCCTCTCTCCTTACCTGTGCATACTCGTTCCTGGCTCTGCGACTAATCTCCCTATTTTCATGTGTTCTCTGCCTTCTGTACTTTTTCCATTCTCTATTGCACTTTGTTTTTGCCTCCTTACACCGTCGGGTAAACCAGGGGCTCGTTCTGGTCTTCCTATTGTTTCTGTTGCCCTTGGGAATAAACCTTCCCACTGCCTCCTTGCATTTTGTTGTTACATAATCCATCATTTCATTTACTGGCTTTCCTGCCAGTTCTCTGTCCCACGGAACCTCCTGCAGGAAGTTCCTCAACCCTATGTAGTCCCCTCTTAATAGTCTGTGTGTGTGTGTGTGTGTGTGTGTGTGTACACGGTTGCTACTTAATTAGGTACACACTTCTAGTACTGGGTAGGACCCCCCTTTGCTCCCAGAACATCCTGAATTCTTCGTGACATGGATTCAACAAGGTGCTGGAAACTACCTTTCCTAAGAGATCCTGCTTCATGTTGATATGATAACACCACGCAATTGGTGCGGATTTGTCGGCTGCACATTCTTGCTGCGAATCTCTTGTTCCACTACATCCCAAAGGTTTACGCCAGATTCTGACGCTACCATCTGCATGTTGCAACAGAAATCGCGATTTGCTAGACCGGGCGATGCTTTCCCAATCTTCAACTGTCCGGTTTCGTTGAGCCCGTGCCCACTGTAGCCTCAGTTTCCTGTTCTTAGCTGACAGGAGTGGAACCCAGTATGGTTTTCTGTTACTGTATCCCATTTACTTTTGCATACCATTGTTGTAACACTTGATTGAGGTACTCTTACCGTTGTCAGCTTAAACCAGTCTGGCCATTCTCCTCTGATCTCTCTCTTCAAAGCGTTTTCGCCCTCAGAACTGCTTCTTACTAAATGTTTTGTATTTTTCACACTATTCTCTGTAAACTCAAGAGACTGTTGTTTGTGAAAATCCCAAGAGATCACCAGTTTCTGAGATACTTACATCATCCCGTCTGGCACCAACAATCATTCCACGGTCAAAGTCACATAGATCACATTTCTTCTCCATTCTGATGTTCGGTCTCAACACAACTGAACCTCTTGAAAATGTCTGCATGCTTTTAGGCTCTGAAGTACTGACTGGGTATGTTCATTCATGAAATGTTTTTTTCCATTTGTTCAGAGACCCTCGGCACGGGGAGAGAGCGCGTCAACGTTCCTGAAGGAATTAGAAACAAGACTCATCGAGGCATCTGAGGATCTCAGACAGCTATTTTTTCTGTTACAGCAATTCAGTGTTTCGGTTCAGAGGGGTAATGCCTATTGATTCCTGTGTACTCGTCCCAGCTCTTAGGAGTCGGATGAGGTGTTTGAAGTTTAATTGTTGACAAACACACCTGTGTTTGTAATGTATCTCTTAAACTTGTAGCATTTTTTATTTTATACTATTCACATTCTGGTACCATCAATGTATCATTGAAATATGTATGTAATATTTTATTGTAATTAAGGCATTTTTATGGAGAGGAGAGAAAGAAAACGGTAGAATGAGAAACCGTTAATGAGAAAGGAATACTCATAATTCTAACACTACTCCCTCACTCTTTCCCACAGGTGAGTCGTTGAGACACCTGAGTAATAGCAGCCTCCTTCAGGAAGGTGAGTCGCAGCGTCAGGGAGTCACAGGAGAGACAACTGTCGCCACACAGTGAAGGTAAACACAAACATTCACATAAACGCACTCGATAAACTAAGAAGATTTTCAGCCAGACTCGTCCTAGAGCTGAGAAGAATGTACCGCGAGGCAACATTCTTCATTTCACTACGTTTATTTTTTTTAAGAGGTAATCACGTCAGTTTCTTAACGCTTCCTATTGCAAATGTTATTTTCAGTATTTTAAAGGTAGGTGAGGTATGGTGGGTTAGATTAGGTTACACAAGCTTATGGAAAAGTATATTCAACCAGAGATAATATAATTGACAAATGGTTGTTAAACGTTTGGCAATGAGGTAGCCAAAAATAATCAGGAAACGTTGCAGTGTGTATCAGTGGTGGTGCGAGACTGTGCTGCACGAGAAGTGACTGAAGGTACTGAGCCAGACGATTAATGTAGTCGTTAACGGCGTACAAAATACTAAGAGGAAATGGCAGAGTAAATGGGGATAAACTAAAAGGATAGATAGGACATAAAGAATTTCGAAGGTCTTTTGAATCAGTGGTAGAAGAATTGTAATGAATTGGATGAGGAAGTAATGGATGCAAATTCTATATACAGTTTCAAGGGATTATCCCTGGTGTCGATTCCAGGTGTCAGCGCTCCTTTACTCCTCCCCCCCCCCTTCCCCGCCCGGTCTGTTTCCAGACCGGGTTGGACAATTTCAAAAACTCTAGAATCCAGTAATATGTAAGAGGTTAGGAGCTGAGACTCGACCCCCAGCAAACACATCGTTGAATAGACAGGACGTAAACCTAAACATATACATCTAAGTAGCCACATTAAGAAGCTCGAAAACGTCCAGAGGTTTACTAATGTTCAGAGGTTTGCTAATAAATCTTTCCCAGATATGAAAGACGTGAGCTAAGAGGAAGAACTAAAGGACCTCATCACCATGTCATTGGAGAAAATAGTAAACATAAATTTTCAGGAAGCAGTTGGAGAGTTTCCTGCTACAAGTACCACATCAATAATGTTGTGATGAGCAGCCATGTGGGCTGCGGGACACAAGCACAGATTATTAGTAGGCCAGGATGTCATCAGGGAACCCCTGGCCTCATGCCGGACTACCCGGGTAGAAGAACACTTGAAACCAGTCTCAAGGTTATTGGACGTGTATGATACACATGCATGCTATGTCGGACATCGATTCGTGGTCTGCAGCCGCTGCATTGTCTTGCGGGGAACAAGCGATCAGTCCGTTGAAAAATGTATATAAACAATGCTGAATCACTGACAAGACTGCGTAAACATGAAAGAATAAGTGAGAACATAGAAAATTTGTAAGTAAGGAAGTCTTGATTGACGAGGGAATATTGTGTGAGGGGAAAGGAGGATGGAGGACATAAAACAAGTGCCAATAGTTACAGGAATCACAAGCCAGGTAGCTTCCTAAGATGTAAGAAGGAACATTCAGTGGTAGATGGTATGGGAATACCGACAAATTGTAGTTCGTTAAGATATAAGAAGCAATTGAAAATTTTTTAAGGCAACGTTTCACCTGCACAGAAGGCCTTTTTCAACTTTTCCATCCTTGAAAAAAATCCAGCTGTGCAGGCGATGCTAAGTGGCGTAAATTATACTCTACCAGAGGTAAATGACAGGGAAGGAACTCATGAAAATGGAAATAGGTTATATTAGTTTTTTTATAAACAAAAATTTGGTACATGATCAGGGTGGTGTTTTCTCACTCTATATGAGAGTTACATAGAAGCAAACACAACTGTTTCCTGTCATATTCACACAGGATGTTTTGTACATCAGGTAACGAAACCTGTAAGCGAGATGGAGAAAGAATGACGAATAGCAGGTAGTCGAAACCGTGGGTTTTATTACTTACATGATATCGGAAAACCTATACTTAGGTAATGAAGGACAGGGAAGAAGGTAATCAGTACAGGAACAGTACTTGTGGAGAGATGTACGGGAAGTTTATTGCCATTGCCGTATTATTACATTTGTGGAGTGAGGTTGTCATATTGCTTTTTTTTTTTTTTTTTGCTTTCGGGGATGTCGCCTATGTCCTGCCTCCATGTAAATTGAAGGTCTGTTATGATTTATTTTCTTCAGTTCTTGATGTTTTATTAAGCCGTAGGAATGAGCACTTGGAAGAGTCCGGGAGCGTGATGTCAGTGACTTCAAACTCTAGTGAACTAGGGGTGTTAAGGAAAGAGAATTGGTTCTTATACCTTAAGAGAGCTTACAAACTTTATTGTGTTGTGGCAGTTGTGGCAAGTGAGAGGAAGAAATAGGGAGGAGAATAGTGATGGATGTGAAAGGAAGGAGAAGAGGACTGGAAGAGTGAAGGCTTAGCTTTCAACAGTACGAGTGAGTGCAAGGAGAGGTGGGTTAACAGTTAATTACCATGATTGAGTCTGACATAATTGGTACAGGTCCCTGGTGGCTTGTTAACGTGATCCCCGCCCGTAATGACCTGACTTGTTAGTCCTAACCTCTCAAGCTTGCTGTTCCCAGGTGTATTGTCTCACTGTTTATTGGCGGTGTCTGACCCATTGTTGTGGTTGTCTGACTCACTGTCTGTTGTGGTGGTGGTGTTTGAACCAATATTTCTGCCGACCTGCAAATGGTTTTGGTTTCGGCGATGTGTCTGCCTTCCTCCCTCATGCCTTGACATTCAGTTTCTGTGCTGTTATACTGTGTAAAGTCTTTAAGGTGGCAAGACTTGCCGTGTATAAATAAAAGTTTTCACTATATGTTTTTTTTTTTTTACCAATGTGTGTGTACTACACCGGTATTTTTGTGTCTCCTAATTCGTGCAGAGTCATATCGCAGATGTGTAACATGCCGTAGTGGCCTAGCCTGCCGCAGTGGTCTAACATGCAGCAGTGGTTTAGTAGTTAGGAAGAGCAGGAGCGACCTACCTGAAGAGTGTTCAGAGAGTCAACGCCCCTGCGGCCCGATCTATGACCAGGTTTCCCGGGGGACCAGGGCGTCATAAACCTGGCTGTTACTGCTGGCCACACGCAGTCCAACGTACGATTGTCTTCAAACCTTTAACCCAGTAACCTGATAATGCATCTTCCAAGTGACTTCAAACTTAGTGTACTGTGGGATTCTGATCTGTGTGAGATAACTACAGAATGTCACTTCAGTTTGGCTATTAAGTTTATAAATCCAGTCTTTCTTGGCGGAAAGTTTGAATGTGTACTAGGTTACCTGGAGGTTATTCCGGGGATCAACGCCCCCGCGGCCCGGTCCATGACCAGGCCTCCCGATGGATCAGGGCCTGATCAGCTAGGCTGTTACTGCTGGCCGCACGCAGTCCAACGTACGAACCACAGCCCGGCTGATCCGGCACTGACTTTAGGTATCTGTCCAGCTCTCTCTTGAAGGCAGCCAGGGGTTTATTGGCAATTCCCCTAATGCTTGATGGGAGGCTGTTGAGGTTGTGTATGTTTTAATTTGTTAGCTTTTATTACAGAGACTGGGATATTAGTTTCTATGTGGTAACTTGTTAATGCATCTTCCCTTTCACTTAAAAGCTTCAACGCTAATATTTAACAGTATTACAAACTTACGCCGCACTCTGCGCTACTTCTTTCGTGTGCACTGAGGCACTGGGGACGGGGGTTATGCAATACGGGGATACCTTTTCCGAATCCTCCAACGACCGAAGTACTTATAGTTTGGAATTTATTGTTAGTGCTTGGCCCGCTGGCTGCTTATCTTGCCGGTCCACTGTGTCCTTGAGTGTCTGACTACCTGACTGGCTAATTAATCGGGTGACTGGTGCATTAGCCTACTAGGTGGCTGACCTGCTGGTTGACTGACCAGCCTACTGGCTAGTTGATTGACTGACCGACTGGTTGGCTGACCAGCCTACTGGCGGGTTGATTGACCGGTCTACTGGCTAGTTGATTGACCGGTCTACTGGCTGGTTGATTGAATGTCCTTCTGGCTGATTTATTGACTGACCAGCTGGTTGATTTGATTGGTTAACTGGCTGGCTGGTTGGCTGGCTGCTGGGCTGCCGGTCTGCTTAATCGGCTGCTTGTGCAGTCGCCTGTAAATTTCTAATTAAAAAGTATTGGATTACGTGACCCAAGCATGATCACAAAATTGTGAAAGATATAGAAAACCTTCCAGGGCTCGCCAAAGATTTTCTGGCTACACATTTTGTTTTGCAGCGTTGCAAAAAATTATTAAGACTGGAGTTTCTTACGATTAGCAGATGGAGGATCGAGCCTACTGCCCAGCCTGAGGAGAAACTTCATTGATGACCAGCTGGTCTACAAGGCTGTTGCTGCAGCCCATCTTCCTCAAGAGAGGTTCCTTGATGCTAGTTAGGGGCTCTTGATCTAAATAATTGGACCAGTGCTATATCGTTTAGCGTATTGTACAGTGTTGACTGGCCGTTCAAGGTGGGCGAAATCCAGAACTGGAACAGAAAGAGATCATTTACGGCCCGCAGAGAACCGATAAAGCATTTAAATTACTGGGAACGCCTTAAAGTCTTGAACATGTACTCACTGGAGCGGAGGAGGGAGACATACATGATAATACATACGTGGTAAGTACCCGAAAGCCTTGTCCCAAATCTGCACACTGCCATAACAACAAACCGGAGTGAGAGATATGGGAGGATATTAAAAATAAATCTAGTGAAAAGCAGGGACGTCTTGAGCACAATAAGGGGACACTATATCAACATCCCTGGCCCCAGACTGCTCAACATTTTACCAGAAGATATGAGAAACACTGCTGGGACTAGTGTCGATGTTTTCAAGAGCAAACTGAACATTTATTTTCACCAAGTGCCAGATCATCCGGGCTCCAGGAACAGATAAACTCTCGAAATTTATCAGGTATATCCAGTTCCTTGAATCAAGCCTGAATGCTTTCAGTCACCCCAGACGCTGCATGACCCATACGGGGTTGGCGCTCCCTCTATGAATGTAATAATTTTGTTGCGGAAGGAGTACGTGAAGGATGAGCTGACACTCTAGGTCCTTCTTCAGTTTCTTCTTGAAAACTTTGAGATAAGATAAGATTTCGTTCGGATTTTTAACCCCGGAGGGTTAGCCACCCAGGATAACCCAAGAAAGTCAGTGCGTCATCGAGGACTGTCTAACTTATTTCCATTGGGGTCCTTAATCTTGTCCCCCAGGATGCGACCCACACCAGTCGACTAACACCCAGGTACCTATTTGCTGCTAGGTGAACAGGACAACAGGTGTAAGGAAACGTGTCGAATGTTGCCACCCGCCGGGAATCGAACCCGGGCCCTCCGTGTGTGAAGCGGGAGCTTTAGCCACCAGGCCACCGGGCCACACAGCCAGGCCACCGGGCCTGGCTGTGAGGTGTGGATTTGAACCCTTGAGGTCTGTGATGTACCTAGTACATGTACTGAGGGAGTGTTCTGCCTCTACACCCTCCTTCACGCATTCAGCTTTTCTTCCGTATTGACCCTCATCCTCCTCCCTTTGTCCCCCCCACAATCACCATCACACTCTTCCCTCTTGACCCTCCTCCTCCTCCTCCCTCCATTACCCACAACCACTATCACACTCTTCCCTCTTGACCCTTCATCCTCCTCCCACCGTGACCCTTCCCCCATCCCCCCCACAACCACCATCACATTCACATTTGTATTCTAATTCTCCAACACTGAATGAGATGTCACAGGTTTTCCTTGGGGAACTTGAAGGGAGAGGAGGGAGATTGAGAAATGGAGAGTGGGAGAGAGAAAGAGAGAGAGAGAGAGAGAGAGAGAGAGAGAGAGAGAGAGAGAGAGAGAGGGGGACGACACGAACGGAGCTGAAGATTGAGAGAGGGAGATATTGTAGAGGAAATGCAGTAAGTGGTGTGAATGTGGTATCTTGAGACTGGGTCTCAAGTATCTGCTGGTAACCATAGTATCAGAAGTAATAAATCCCAGATGCTTACACATCCTAGTTCTGTCAGGTCTCTCTAGCCTCTATGGAGACCACCTGGTAAATCTCCTCATGGGAGCTGACCTGCAGTCATAAGTCATGTGGCGTAGAAACCTTTATAAGCTTAAGGAAAGTAGCTAAGAGAAGACTGAGTGAGGAGCCTTGGTTGGGTACAGAGCTGGAGGTTCTGTGAGGACTTGGCCAAATGTTATCGGGGACAACAATGCTAAGGCTGTGCGAGGTCTTGGGACCTTGGGGTGGTATTCTGGCTGGTCTGCTACCAAGGACTATTTCATACTGTAAGTGAATGTTCAGTCACCTCAGCCATTTGTATTCCCCATGTCAGTTATCTTGTATTTCCTCCAGTTATCTTAGTATCGGAGCCCTTTCTCATTAATTGTAATAAATAATTAGGTATTAATAAACTCTAACACTGTAAAATATTGTATTCCCTTCCCCATCTTTCTAAAAAATCGAACACAAAGAGCTCTGTTCCACAAGGCACAGTACTCGCCCCCATCATGTTCCTCATCCTCATATCAGATATAGACATCCTTTGCAGACGATACTAGAATCTGCATGAGTGTTATATACATTGAGGACACTGTAACTCTCCAAGCGGATATAAAGAAAGTTTTCCAGTGGGCAACGGAAACAATATGATGTTCAGTGAGGACAAATTTTGATTACTCCGTTATGGAAGACTGGAGGAAATAATAGCTAGGACGGAGTATAATGCAAACTATAACCACAAAGTAGATAGTATGAAGGACTTGGAAGTGTTATTGTCATAGGATCTCACCTTCAAGGATCACAACCGTGTCACTATCACACCTGCAAGTAAAATGATAGGATGGACAATGAAGACTTTCAAAACAAGGGATAGTATGCCTCCTTTTTAATCTAGAGAACTTTTATTGTACATGTAAGTTCAGTCAAGCGCCTTAACTATTGGGAACGTTTGGAGTCACTTGACCTGTACTCCCTGTAGCACAGGCGAGAGAGAGATACATCATAATCTACACCTGGAAAATCCTAGAGGGACTGGTCCCAAATCTACACGTAGAAATCACTCCCTACGAAAGCAAAAGACTAGGCAGACGGTGATTGATTGATTGATGTTGGTTTGCTGGTACTTCCTGCCCGGGTCTTCTCCAGATGGCGACCCGGCGGTGGCCCCCCGGGTGGGGGGTGTCGTTCGTCTCCTTTCTTCTGTCTTCTTTCTTGGGGCCCTCCGGTTGGGGGGTGACTTCTTCTCTCTTGCGGTGACTCCCCAGGTGGGGAGTGTCTTCTCGCTTAGCATCTTCATCAGCAGGCGTCCTGGCAGACGGTGTAACATACCCCCGATGGAGAGTTCTCTTGACTCATCAAGTGTGTATCATAAATCTTTCTTATGAGGATAGACTGAGAGCCCAGAATCTGCACTCTCTAGAAAGGCATAGAATTAGGGGGGATATGATTGAGGTGTATAAATGGAAAACAAGAATAAATAAAGGGAATGTAAATAACGTGCTAAAAATATCTAGCCAAGACAGGACTCGTAGCAATGGGTTCAAGTTGGAAAAATTTAGATTCAGGAAGGATAGAGGAAAGCAGTGGTTTGGTTATGGGTGAGTGGAACAAACTCCCGAGGACTGTCATAGAAGCTAAAACGTTGTGTAGTTTTAAAAACAGGTTAGATAAATGCATGAGTGGGTGCGGGTGGGTGTGACCTGACCTGACTAGGTTCGGTCAGTGGCTTAAGCCGTTAAGTGACTTGGACCTGCCTCGCATGGGCCAGTAGGCCTACTGCGGTGTTCCTTTTTTCTTATGTTCTTATGTAGCCTGGACCTTGGTCTCCTTGACACATCTACTCAATACATCCGTCACCACAACTTAATTAAGGCTGTTGAGGCTTGCTGCTCCATGTCTACCATCCTGACTGCCTATCTGCCTGCTTGGCTGCCTGCCTGCCTGCCTGCCTGCCTGCCTATCTGTCTACCTGCCTGCCTGTCTGCTTGTTTGCCTAATTATCTGCATGCCTGTTTATTTGCTTGCCTACCTACTTACCTATTTATATCCTTTTATTCATCCTAAATTCTTCCTTCTCTCCTCTTCCTCCTCTCGTCTCGTCCTCCTTCCCTTGTCTTACACTTCACCCTTTCTCTTCAGTTTCCTTCTTCATTTCTTCCTTCATCCTTCCCTCCCATTGTTGCATTTAACTTCCTCTTGCAATTCCTCCTCCTCCTCTCTCTCCCAATTACACTTCTAACCCTAGCCTCCGTAGCATCCCTTTATTTCATCTTCCCTCTCTGTTCCCCTAACCTCCCTCGTCTCTCCCTTTCTCTCTTCCTTAGACCCCCCTCCCCTTTTTCTTTAACTATTTAACTCCTCGCTTCTCGACCTTTCTTCTTCCTCACCCCCCTTTCTTCATCTTATTCTCGTCCTTTCTTTTTCTTCCCCTCCCCCATATCTTCCTTTTCCCCTCCCCCTTTCTTCCTCATCCCCTCCATTCTTCCTCTTCCCCTCCTCCATTCTTCCTCTTCCCCTCCTCCATTCTTCATCTTCCCCTCCTCCATTCTTCCTCTTCACTTCCCCCTGTCCCCTTTTCTTCCTCTTCCTCTCCCCCTCTCCCCTCCCCCCTCATCATAGCTTTGTGCTCATTTGCATGTACCAATTCCCTGCGTCAAACATTTATTGATCATTGAGGGTCTTTGGCCCTGATGAGGTGTTTGGTGGAGAGACATGTAAGGAGGAGGAGGGAGGGAAAGAAGGAAGATGAGGTGGAGAAGAGGAAGCAAGGAAGGAGAGAGGGGGGGGAGGAGCATGATGTAGGGTTGTAGGAGACTGGGAGGAGGTATAGGAGAATATGTTCACTTCATGGTGACATGTTCACTTTATGGTGGTATGTTCACTTTATGATGGGTATGTTCACTTTATGGTGACATGTTCACTTCATGGTGTTATGTTCACTTTATGGTGGGTATGTTTACTTCATGGTGGGTATGTTCACTTCATGGTGGGTATGTTCACTTCATGGTGGGTATGTTCACTTCATGGTGGGTATGTTCACTTCATAGTGGGTATGTTCATCTCATGGTGGGTATGTTCACTTCATGGTGATATATTCACTTCATGGTGGGTATGTTCACTTCATAGTGGGTATGTTCATCTCATGGTGGGCATGTTCACTCACAAGATGAGTGGCACTGCACAACGAACTTGTCCCTTGGGGCAGTCAGTAGCGAATGTACATAGAATAACTAGTGTAGTACAGTAGTATTAATCAGAGTAGTACAGTAGTGTTAACTAGAGTAGTACAGTAGTGTTAACTAGTGTAGTACAGTAGTGTTAACTAGTGTAGTACAGTAGTGTTAACTAGTGTTGTTAACTAGTGTAGTACAGTAGTGTTAACTAGTGTAGTACAGTAGTGTTAACTAGTGTAGTACAGTAGTGTTAACTAATGTAGTACAGTAGTGTTAACTAGTGTAGTACAGTAGTGTTAACTAGTGTAGTACAGTAGTGTTAACTAGTGTTGTTAACTAGTGTTGTTAACTAGTGTAGTACAGTAGTGTTAACTAGTGTAGTACAGTAGTGTTAACTAGTGTTGTTAACTAGTGTAGTACAGTAGTGTTAACTAGTGTAGTACAGTAGTGTTAACTAGTGTAGTACAGTAGTGTTAACTAGTGTAGTACAGTAGTGTTAACTAATGTAGTACAGTAGTGTTAACTAGTGTAGTACAGTAGTGTTAACTAGTGTAGTACAGTGTTAACTAGTGTAGTACAGTAGTGTTGTTAACTAGTGTAGTACAGTAGCGTTAACTAGTGTACAGTAGTGTTAACTAGTGTAGTACATTAGTGTTGTTAACTAGTGTAGTACATTAGTGTTGTTAACTAGTGTAGTACAGTAGTGTTAACTAGTGTAGTACAGTAGTGTTAACTAGTGTAGTACAGTAGTGTTAACTAGTGTAGTACAGTAGTGTTAACTAGTGTAGTACAGTAGTGTTAACTAGTGTAGTACAGTAGTGTTAACTAGTGGAGTACAGTAGTGTTAACTAGTGGAGTACAGTAGTGTTAACTAGTGGAGTACAGTAGTGTTAACTAGTGGAGTACAGTAGTGTTAACTAGTGTAGTACAGTAGTGTTAACTAGTGTAGTACAGTAGCGTTAACTAGTGTAGTACAGTAGCGTTAACTAGTGTAGTACAGTAGTGTTAACTAGTGTAGTACAGTAGTGTTAACTAGTGTAGTACAGTAGTGTTAACTAGTGTAGTACAGTAGTGTTAACTAGTGTAGTACATTAGTGTTGTTAACTAGTGTATTACAGTAGCGTTAACTAGTGTAGTACAGCAGTGTTAACTAGTGTAGTACAGTAGTGTTATCTAGTGTAGTACAGTAGTGTTAACTAGTGTAGTACAGTAGTGTTAACTAGTGTAGTACAGTAGTGTTAACTAGTGTAGTACAGTAGTGTTAACTAGTGTAATACAGTAGTGTTAACTAGTGTAGTACAGTAGTGTTAACTAGTGTAGTACAGTAGTGTTAACTAGTGTAGTACAGTAGTGTTAACTAGTGTAATACAATAGTGTTAACTAGTGTAGTACAGTAGTGTTTTAACTAGTGTAGTACAGTAGCGTTAACTAGTGTAATACAATAGTGTTAACTAGTGTAGTACAGTAGCGTTAACTAGTGTAGTAAAGTGTTAACTAGTGTAGTACAATAGTGTTAGCTAGTGTAGTACAGTAGGGTTGTTAACTAGTGCAGTACAGTAGTGTTAACTAGTGTAGTACAGTAGTGTTAACTAATGTAGTACTGTAGTGTTGTTAACTAGTGTAGTACAGTAGTGTTGTTAACTAGTGTAGCACAGTAGTGTTAGCTAGTGTAGTACAGTAGTGTTGTTAACTAGTGTAGTACAGTAGTGTTGTTAACTTGTGTAGTACAGTATTGTTAACTAGTGTCGTACAGTAGTGTTGTTAACTAGTGTACTACAGTAGTGTTGTTAACTAGTGTAGTACAGTAGTGTTGTTAACTAGTGTAGTACAGTAGTGTTAACTAGTCTAGAACAGGAGGAACATTGCCTGTACTAAGCAGTAAATCAATCCAGGGAAGCCTGTTAGCGTGTACTAACTACCTTGTTTAAACACCCGCACCATCCACACACTGGCATGTAATGTGCTTATGGTGGGGTGGGAGGGGGAGAAGGCTTGGGGAAGGAGGCATCAGGGCAAGGGGAATAATTGGGTGTGGGGAACCTAAAGTGGGTTTGAAGGAGAATGGGCACAGGAAAGGGTGAGTGGGCGTGGGAAAGGGTGAGTCTATATGGGAAAGAGAGGGAGGGTTAGGTGAATAGATGGTGACCTTGTGAAGAGGGAATGTAATGTAGGAATCTGTCTTTATATAGTTTTTGTTCAAGAATATAAAGGCACAATACCATGTCTGGAATAGTACACAAATAACCCTCCACCTCTGCTATTACTACTACTATTACTTCGCTCACATTCCACTCACTATTGTCACTCCCACTACTCCCTTCTTAATTGCCACCTGTCACTACTGCATTACTTACTACTACTACTGCAACCACCACCACTACTACAACGTCTCCTTAATACTAGTGCCTCTTCTCGTTCTACTCCCGGCCCCGTCCCTCTCTCTGATGTATGCCTGCTCTCTTCCGTTCGCGCTTCTATGTGACTAGTTAATGGTGCAAGTCGGACCGAAACATCGTCATAAATTATTTTTGTATAATTTTCGTTATTTACGTGGTGATGGGTCATGTATGCAAATATCAGGACGTCATTATGATGTAGAATGGTATTTCGAAGTGGGTGTGTGTATGTACGTATATATATATATATATATATATATATATATATATATATATATATATATATATATATATATATATATATATATATATATATATATGTCGTGGCGAATAGGTAAAATTGGTCAATTAGCAAGATCTCATTTAAAATAAAGTCCTTTCTAAAATTTTCTCTTACACGTTTAAAGGTATGTATTTTTAATTTATGTTAATATAAAAACTTATTAATTTTGTACCAAAAGAACTTTAGAAAACTTACCTAACTTTAATATAACAAGCACAATTAAATTTAGCCTAATCCAACTAAATATATTTCAGATAAGTTTACAATAATTTAATAAAGAAACACAATGAAATATATTTCTTTCGTTAGGCTCAGAATGATTTTTGCGAAATTATTGCATACACAAATTTTCGCTTGCCTTATTGTTTACGAAGGTTATTTGGGTCGTTCTTGGTAGCGGGGAGTTATGATAAGGCTTCGGAGGCTTCTTAATTTATTTGCAAGATAGTGGATACACAGGCAGTGTGTTTGTGCCCATGGCCCGGAGCAGCCATGCCCAGGGAGGGAGAGAGGAATAGGCCTTGTTGACTCTAGCATGCCTGGGCGCGAAGTGAGAGAGGGGCAGGGTGACGCGGGTTGAAGTGGCATGCCCACTGAGAGGCATGCCCTCTGGTGGGAAGCTGTGGGAACTAGGCATGTAGGCTTTCTGGCTACATTAATCGGCAAGAGGAGCGTTGCTATTTAAGCCAAAATCGTAAGTCTTACCTATTCGGCACGATATATATATATATATATATATATATATATATATATATATATATATATATATATATATGTCTCTACGTCCACAGCAGGACTCGAACCTGCTAACTCTGTATCAGAGTCCACAGTACTTTACTAGACCCAACTTGGGTCTAGCTCCGTGGTAAAGTACTGTGGACTCTGATACAGAGTTAGCAGGTTCGAGTCCTGCTGTGGACGTAGACACACACACACACACACACACACACACACTAATCGACATGTGCCTAGGACAAAATGGTAACTAACTAACTAACATAACATATATATATATATATATATATATATATATATATATATATATATATATATATATATATATATATATATATATATATATATATATATATATCATAAGTAGTAGGTTGGTAGACAGCAACCGCCCAGGGAGGTACTACCCTCCTGCCAAGTGAGTGTAAAACGAAAGCCTGTGATTGTTTTACATGATGGTAGGATTGCTGGTGTCCTTTTTTCTGTCTCATAAACTTGCAAGATTTCAGGTACGTCTTGCTACTTCTACTTACACTTAGGTCACACTACACATGTTCAAGCATATATATACACACCCCTCTGGGTTTTCTTCTAATTTCCTTCTAGTTCTTGTTGTTGTTTATTTCCTCTTATCTCCATGGGGAAGTGGAACAGAATTCTTCCTCCGTAAGCTATGCATGTTGTAAGAGGCGACTAAAATGCCGGGAGCAAGGGGCTAGTAACCCCTTCTCCTGTATAAATACTAAATTTAAAAAGAGAAACTTTCGTTTTTCTTTTTTTCTTTTTGGGCCACCCTGCCTTGGTGGGATACGGCCGGTTTGTTGAATATATATATATATATATATATATATATATATATATATATATATATTTGTGTGTGATTCTTTATCTTTTAACTCCACGCCTCTTGCCAAAACCCTCGCATTTACTTCTCTTACAACCCCATATATATATATACATCATATATAATATATAGCCTCACTATATATATATATATATATATATATATATATATATATATATATATATATATGTTTCACTGTAAACACCTGGTCCACACACCCCCTACCTTTCCTAAAGCCTCCTTGTTCATCTGCTATCCTATTCTCCGTCTTACTCTTAATTCTTTCAATAATAACTCTACCATACACTTTACCAGGTACACTCATTATATATATATAAATGTCGTGCCGAATATGTAAAACTGGTCAATTAGCAAGAACTCGTTTAAAATTAAGTCCTTTCTAAAATTTTATCTTATACGTTTAAAGATATATTTTTTTCATTAATGATAATGCAAAAATTTTTAATTTTGCTCGAAAAGAATCTTAGAAAACTTACCTAACCTTATTATAACAAGAACAATTTATTTTAGCCTAACCCAACTAAATATATTTTAGATTTGTTTACAATAATTTAATACTAAACAAACACAGTGAAATATATTTTTTTTCGTTAGGTTCAGAATGATTTTGGCGAAATTATTGCATACACAAATTTTCACTTGTCCTATATGGCAAGATGAGCGTTGCTATTTAAGCCAAGATCGCAAGTTCTGCATATTCGGCACGACATATATATATATATATATATATATATATATATATATATATATATATATATATATATATATATATATATATATATATATATATATATATTCATATATCATAGAAATATTATATATATGTCATGGAGAACCATGAACCATGAGGGATCATATAGCGCCTTATGGAATGGAGTTCAGTAAAATTTGATCTCAAGTATAGCATATAGTCCAGACATAAACAATATATACACTGTGAGCAGCTTTTGGCTATTTTGCATATCTGATTATGTACCTAGCTAGTCACCCAAAATACCCAGAGTTCACCACGTGAAGATGGCTGCTCTTAGCTTTCCATATACGCCCTTGATACACCTATGATGAGCTTCGAGAGTTTCTACTCCCGGAGTCCGGCCTTGGGTCAGGCTCTTCTGGTGCTTGCCTCGTCTTCCAAGCTGTTGCCGCTGAAGGCCCGCTGGCCTACATATCCATCACAGTCTGGTTGATCTGGCACCCAATGAAGATACTTCTTCAATTTTCTCATAAAGACTTGTACACTTGTCCCAGTGGTGTTTCTAATATCTTTTGGTAAAATATTGAATAGGCAGGAATACTGCTATACTCTTAACATCTCCGTTCAAGGCAGGTGAAATTGCCGACCTGGAGAATGTGTAGATAACTTTCATTGCTCGTATAAATTCAGGTAAGCACCTAAATTACAGGGAACGCTTAAAGTCCTTTGATCTGCACTTCTTGGAACGTAGGCAAGAAAGATGCATTGTAATCTACACCCGCAAGATTCTAAGGGATTGGTCTCAAATCAGCACACACAAATCATTCCCCATGAAAGTAAGAGGATTAGCAGGCGGTGGTAAATACTCCCAATGAAAGCAAGGGGTTACCAACAGACCCCTGGCTGTCTTCAAGATAGTTTGGCAAGTTTCTCAAGTTAGTTCCTTGTTAGCTGAGCTGAGGTGCATACATTGGACTTCGTGCGGCTAGCAACAACAGTCTGATTGATGAGGTCATCCAAGGGGACCTCATCTGGGACCGGGTCGCGGGGGCGTTGACTGAACACTATTCAGGTAGACTTCCACTGAAGTCTGATGGTCATTTGGGCCTGCGGGCCACTAGCACAAACAACCAGGTTGACCAGGCAATCAACTTGGAAAGTTGGTCACAATTCGGGCTGCAAGGGTGAAAGAGCCCTCGAAACTGGTCACAGGTGAACATTCATGTTTTCTCTTGTTTCAGAGTTTTGGTTTATAGTTTTTCATTGGCTATTACTTGAAGAATAATGCACAAAAATGGTTTCTGGGATCATCGTCCCAAACCTAATAGAAGGAAGGGAGCATGTGAAAGACCTGGGTGCAATAATGTCATCTGAACTGTCTTTTAGAGAACACTATAAAGCAAATGATGCGAAAGATGTAAAAATAACTGGGTGGATAATAAGATTTTATGAAGAATTAGACACATGTGCAACATCTGGATATCTTTATTTGTAGACGTTTTGCCATCCAGTGGCATTATCAATACAATTCAAGGACATCATGTGAAGACCGTGGAACTATATATAAATATCGAGGTAGTCAGTCCCTCAACCTTGGAATTAGTGGTGATCACTGTAGTCTTGAAGAATCTCTATACCATTCATATACAAGATTTTATAAAACAAGACATAAAATAATAGTAATGGTGAGACATTTCAGATAAATTGTGCTCTCTTCCCTAGAATATTGTTCAATGTTGATGGTTTTATTCAAGGCAGTAGAGATATTACAACTGGAAGAGGTACAGAGATATATGATAATATATACTTGGAATTTACTTGAAGGTCTAGTCACAAACATAAACACTGCTATAATGCACTAAATTGAGAGATGTGGGAGGAAATGTAAAATAAACTCATTGAAAAGTAGGCGTGCCATGGGCATAGTAGGAGAACACTGTATCAACATCCATGGATCTGCACTGCCCAACCTCCTACCAGATGATATAAATGCTGCCGGAAGAAGTGTAGAAGTCTTTAAGAGGAAACTCGATCACTAGGATGTCTTAGATGTGTTGGGCAGCTGGCCATCAACTGCAACAGCCTAGTTGACCAGGTATGCACCAAAAAAAAGTCTTGTCCAGGCCGGGCTGCGGGAATAGAAAGACTTTCGAAACCGGGCACAGGTATATAATAGGCAGCCTTACATGGAGTCTACCTTGGAGTGTTGTGAGGGTGAACGCCCCCGCGGCCTGGTCCCAGACCTGGTCTCCTGGTGGATGGTTTCATCAGCCAGTCTTTGGTCCCAGCCCTATGAAGTCCAACGTATGCACCGCCGTCTGGCGTAAGCACCACAGTTTTTCTGTTCATGAACTTTTTAAAGAACTTGTCAAGTGATGACACGAAGTTGTAGATGGTTGTTTGTCATTGTTGTGAAGATCTTTTTTTTTTTTTTTAAATTTTTGAATTGAGAGTATGGAAAGTGGACGGAAGCGAGAAACGTGGAGTTTGAGAGTTATTTTTAATTAAAACTCGGTATATGTGAGGTGTGTTACTACCTCATTCTCTCTGATAGCTACATAGTGGGAACAAAAGCTACCCATGTTTCTCTGCCATATTCCATCATAGAATGTGTTTCGTGCATGCGGTGATTAAATCTCTATCAGCCTGAGCTGGGAGAGTTTAGTAATGGGATGAGGATATCGCCAGGTATTCCACTTAAGGGTTCAGTAGCTACGGCAGCTTCAAAGGGTTCCAGAAGAGCTGGAGTTAATATTACTTGGGAATTACTATGTCTGAGGATGATCACACATGCACATACATCAAGTGTAAATTCATTGTTGCAATACCTCGGCAAGAGCGAACCTGAATATCACGAAACTAACGCATTTCACTGATGAAATACCTCCAACGAAATTTAGGCTGACCCTAGATAAGTTGGGTAGGAATAATCATCATGTTACTGGGAGGTCAAGTTAGTTTAATGTAAAATAAAAAAAATGCACATCACGTTAATTCACAGAAAAATGCTGGATATCACTGCAAAGATAAACACAGTCTGAAAAATTCCATTTTCATAGTTGGGAAAAGCATGGAGAGAGGGAAGGTGTGGTGAGGGAAGAGATATGGTGTGGGAAGGTATGGTGAGGGAGGGATGGTGTGTTGTGGTGATCTTGTACTCATAATTGGTTGGTTTACTGTGATAATGAGAGCTGTCAGACAGCCATCACCAAAAGCTAGACACGGGGAGCATGAAGGGAGGGTACAGAGTGGCATGGAGGGGGTGGAGAGTTGGATGGGGAGAGGAGTGTGGAGGCACAGGGGCCTGGGGAGGAAGTAGGCTTGGGGAGGAGGGTGAAAGTGATCGTTCGGGAAGTAACAAATTAATTTCAGGGTTCTCATAAACAGCAGCGAGCAGCACACACTAGCGCCAATATTATTATACGACAAAAATAGAGAAGGTGGAACAGGAACACCAGGCAAGTGGAATAGTAGCACCAGAGAAGGTGGAACAGGAACACCAGGCAAGTGGAATAATAGCACCAGAGAAGGTGGAACAGCAGCACACGTAACCATCTGGTCGCTAGGAACCATCTCCTGGGCTCTGGCACTTTTATCTCATTTAATGAGATAGCTTTAGAACAATAAGAGTAATAGAATACCTGTGACACAATTTAGGGGGTTGTTTTCCCCTGGGATGCAATGGAATACAAGTAAAATGCAGGTGTGATGTACACAGACTTTGCAAAAGTCTTTGTTGAATGTGACCTTGGTGTAATAACACAAATTGGGTGCATGAACGAATAACTAAAACAATGGGCAGATGGATATTTAATTTTTAAGGAATACAGCCCAAAGTGTAATAGAGTGAAATCGGATGCTGCCAGTCCTTTGACGTGTTTCATGAGTTTTCCTGTTCTTAGAGTCTGGGCTAGGTTTGTGCGGTACTTGCTTAGTCAGTCAGGCTATTGCTGCTGACAACCCACTGGCCCACACCCATCACAACCTAGTTGATCCAGCACTTGGCAAAGGAAATTGTCTAGTTTCATCTTGAAGACTTGTACACCTGTTCCAGATCTAAATGTGTTGTGAAAACATTAAGTTGTAACCTGCATGAATTGTATCACTGTAGACAACAAGAGCATTTCACCCCTCTATGGGAGATGTGTTCATTTAATATGTACCTGCAAGCTCCTCCCAAGAAGCTCATCACTAGTATTCCCTTAAATCACTTGCTAAAGCAACTGCTCAAGAAGAAATTTCTCATTTAACTGTTGGTAATAATAAATAAAAAATTATGTACATTGATGGATCTAAGCAGGAGTTTGCTGGCAAGGATACATCTCTTGTTGCCAACTGGGCGTCTGCACTGCAAACTAAATTATTTGCCATCCTAGTGGGGCTAAAGTTAACTTATGACATAGAGCTTGGAAATGATTGTTACTGTTACTGAGTCTGTCATTACTGAAGGTTTTTTTTACTCGCATAATGATTCTAACAACATGCTCATTGGAGAAGCCAGATACAGATACTCAAAAATCAGGAAAAAAAAAAAGAATATACAATTGTGATGGATTCCATAGCACATTGCATTACTCCTTCATGATAAAGTTGTTAAGTTATTCAGAGAAAGTAACCCGAAGGAAAATGTAGAAAATAACTTTGGTGTGTCTGTGTCAGGCGTTAGGAATAATTTTAGGAGAGAAATAAATAATGAAAGTGAATGTCATAGGAATACGGTTAGAAGCCTAAGTAGATCTTTCACCCACTATGATAACATAGATGTAGATAAGTACGTTTATGAAGCAACTTGCAGTGTAAACAAACTGACTGATGTTGTAGTAGCCAGGCTTAGGCTTGGTTACAAGTACTTCTGGCAGTTTGGCAGAGATACAAATGATCAAACTAAAAGTGGTATGTGGTCAGCCTTATGGCCACTTTCTTGAACAATATATGAAAGTAATATACAGAGGGAAATCTCAGTAAGTGTAAAAGGATCAAGACTTTTCAGTGTCCTCGCTTTATACATAATGTGGATTACCAATAAATCCCTGGCTGTCTTCAAGAGAGAACTGGAAAAGTTTCTCAAATCAGTTCCAGATCAGCAAGACTGTAGTACAATGTACATGTATATATGGTGGACTTCGTGCAATTAACACCGACACCCTAGTTGATCAGGTCGTCCACCGGGAGGCATGGTCTAGGACCGGGCAGCGGGGGCGTTGACCCTCAGAACACTCTCCAGGTAGGTAGCGGCACCAACTCCAGCACCACCTACCGAACTGCCAGACGCATCAACCACTCATAACTTCCGCCAGCACCATGACCATCCATCACCCATCATTCACCTACCACCGCCCCCGCCACCACCCACCACCCACCACCAACCACCACCCACCACCCACCACCAACCACCACCCACCACCAACCACCACCCACCACCAACCACCACCGCCCCCGCCACCACCCACCACCACTCACCACCACCACCACCACCACCACCACCACCACCACCACAAGATTCACTACCCATGGTTTAACAGAATACAAGCAGATACAATATGTTTCTATGTGTCATCCTGAGTGCTTCTTAAATGGGGAATATTTGCATGCACTTAGCGCGTGAACTGACTCCTACGATTCTATTTTCCCAAAGAAAAGCTAAAACGTTGCTTTCACAAGCACTTAGACCTCCCTGTAGGAGAGGTTGGGACCAGGGGATTCCTGGGGGAGTCCTCTGCCGATTCCCTGTCCTGGGGAGGTGTTAGGAAGACGCGAGTGTTTAGAACATCTTGTGCTGGTGTCTTCTCATAGTGGTGAGGCGCAGGTCCTTAGAACACTAACAGTGACAAACTGTAGTACCCTCTGTGTATAATGACACGATTTTTGGACCAAACGATTTGTTGATTAGACGATTTGTAGATTAGACAGTGGATTAGACGATTTGTTGTTTAGACGATTTATGGATCAGACGATATGTGAATAAGGCGTTTTATGGAACAGGTGATTTGTAAATGCGTGAAGCATAAACATCGTAGGGAAATGAGGATGATGTGAACATGCCAGTGAGAGTAGTTGGTATCAGTAACTGCAGCTTCGTGTGTTGAATAACCAAATTAACCTAAACTTAACCACTTTAACCGAACTTAACTTGATGTCATGAGCCCCAAGTGGCCAGCAGCCCAGCTGGCGGGAGTGCCAGGGTCAGCAAGGCACAGTAGTGGCGCGCGCGCACACACACACACACACACACACACACACACACACACACACACACACACCTGCACCTACACGGGTCATACCTGTGAGCTGGCCTGGGGCCGGGTCACAGGTATGTGACGTAGTGGACCTCTGGCCCTCACAGCCATCACAACCCGACTGATCAAGCACTTGCAGGAGATTGTAGTTCAGTTTTCTTTGGAAGACTTTTTATCTTCGTACCGGCAATATTTCTGTGATCTACTGGTAATAGCAGTGTTGCCCGCCTGCAAACTTCGATCACGAGTGAAAGTGTCGTTGTTAGCAGTGGGAATCAAGAGACTAGAGTGGAGGACCCTTTTAATACAACATTTCGTCCAGTGCTGGGTCTTCAACAAATGCATATGAACAGGGGAACGAGCGATGTTTATTTCTTCGTACTTGATTAAGCCCAGCCTTGGGCGAAACGTTCTGTTAAATGGATCCTCATATCTACCAGTGTCTCCATTCCCATTTTTGGGCTTTGGCCATTGTCCACCTAGTTTTAACAGTGCTAATGGCCACTGGAGCTGGACAGATACCTAAAGTCGGTGCCGGATCAGCCAGTCTGTGGTTCGTACGTTGGATTGCGTGCGGCCAGCAGTAACAACCTCGTTGATCAGGTCCTGATCCACTGGGAGGCCTGGTCGTGGACCGGGCCGCGGGGGCGTTGATCCCCGAAATACCCTCCAGGTAGACCCCCTCCTTTCCGAACATAGTTGTATCTGCGCTAGTGTATTGCCTCGTCAGTCGGGTCATTATCATCTCATTTGCCTCACGTGTATCACCTGATTCCACTCGCTTGACTGTTATTCTGGATCCCATTGTTTAGAAATATAATGAAGACTTGTGCAAAGTCTGTGTATATTACATTGGCATTTTGTCTGTTGAGATCATGACGAAATTAGTGCACTGTAACGATACACCAAGACCTATTTGCAAAACAGGTTGTTAGTCCTCTCATCACCCATGACGAGGGGGGCCATGGTGAGGTAATTACCGCGGTTGGCTTACGGGGCCCACTTCATTTCCCGTGGCTTTATCCTCCGTCAGCAACCTTTGTGGCGATCCTGATCAACCAACCTATTTCTGTTTTAAGTGCCGCGGGGCAGCGTATCTAATTGGAGCGAGTTAATGATGTAGACTGACTTGGGTGACGACAGACTCCAGTATGATGCAAGACTGGACTAGTATATTACTTTTATTTGTTTTAGCAGTAATGTCACTGTTACCACAGGGAGCTTTGTGCTTTCTTCGATTTTGACTCATTACCACCTAGTGTTGTTACACTAAACATTTTGTGTTCCTCTGCTTTAGGACGAGTTTTATTGCAAACCCTTGGACCTTCTCTAGACCTTTGTGTATCGCTATCCAGGTGTGTGTGTGCGTGCCCGTGCGCGCGTGCGTCTCACTGTCCAGGTGTATGGGCCTTTTTTTGTATAATTTTTTTTCGTCTTCATAAGAAAAAATTAAGTTAGGCCGTGGGGAAAATAATCCCCATTACCACTAGCATAGATAACTTACTTATGACTGTCTTAGCTGGGGTTTCCGAGTTATTCAGTCACGCTGAAGTTTGTATTTTTAAGCACCCTGCTCCACGGTTCTTTGAGGAGGATGACTTCTTAACGGAGTCTGTCAGTAGGTCTCAAACTTCCCCTCCACGGTTCTTTGGGCTCTCGCTGACTCCTTGAGGTGGCACTGTCACTGACTCTCAAACTTCCAGAATGATACACGAGGCCTGACTTTTCTCTCCAGAGAATCTTGAATGCTCGTAAAACCTTCTTTTTTGAATTTTTTAAGAAAACAAAGTTGCAGGATTGTGGTGATGTTGGTAGTGGTGGTAGTGACCCAGCAGGAGTCTGGTGATGCTGGTAGTGGTGGTAGTGACCTAGCAGGAGTCTGGTGATGCTGGTAGTGGTGGTAGTGACCTAGCAGGAGTCTGGTGATGTTGGTGGTGGTGGTAGTGACCTAGCAGGAGTCTGGTGATGCTGGTAGTGGTGGTAGTGACCTAGCAGGAGTCTGGTGATGCTGGTAGTGGTGGTAGTGACCTAGCAGGAGTCTGGTGATGTTGGTAGTGACCTAGCAGGAGTCTGGTGATGCTGGTAGTGGTGGTAGTGACCTAGCAGGAGTCTGGTGATGTTGGTAGTGGTGGTAGTGACCTAGCAGGAGTCTGGTGATGCTGGTAGTGGTGGTAGTGACCTAGCAGGAGTCTGGTGATGTTGGTAGTGGTGGTAGTGACCTAGCAGGAGTCTGGTGATGTTGGTAGTGGTGGTAGTGACCTAGCAGGAGTCTGGTGATGTTGGTAGTGACCTAGCAGGAGTCTGGTGATGCTGGTAGTGGTGGTAGTGACCCAGCAGGAGTCTGGTGGTTGGATGTGGAAAAGCAGGAATCGGATGGTGATGGAAAAGCAAGAGTCTAATGGTGGTGGCGGAATTGCTGCTGGAGTCTGGTGGTGGTGGTGAAAAAGCAGGAATCTGGCTGTATAACTAACTTTTAAGACAAGAGATGCTGATACAGTGAAAATACTCTTTAAATCACTTGTTCTCTCTAGGCTGGAATACTGGTGTATACTGACAGCCTCCTTCAAGGCAGAAGAGATCGCTGAACTAGAAAATGTACAGAGAACTTTTACTGCTCTTATACGCTTAATCAATCATCTGAACTACTTAGAACGCTTGAAATCTCTTTAATTGTATTCTTTGCGATGTAGACGAGAAAGGTACATAATTTACACCTGGAATATCTTGGAGGGACTGGTTTCAAACTTGTGCTGAAATCACTTCATATGACAACAAGAGACTTGGCAGATGATGCAGAATACCTCCATTAAAAAAGCAGAAGCTCGACGAATACACTAAGAGAGAACACGATGAGTGTCAGAGGTCCCCGATTCTTCAGTGCCTTTCCTCCATGTATAAGGGGATTTGCAACCAACCTCGGGCGGTCTTCAAAAGGAAACTGGCCAAGATCCTGAAGTCATTACATGACCAGCCAGGCTGTAGTTCGTACATTGGACTGCATGTGGCCAGCAGTAACAGTCTAGTTGATTAGGCTTTGATCCTCCAGGAGTCCTGGTCTTGGAGTTGGTAGCTGAGCAAGAATCTGGTGATAATGTGGTTGGGGTGGTGAGCTGCCACCACTGCTGCAACGATGGTGGCGGCAGCGACAGTAGTAGTAACAGTAGAAGAAAAGAAAAAAGGAGTTTCGCGATGGAAGATTATAATTTAATTTGTGCAACACAAGCCAGCTTTTCGGGAGGAAAATAGGTATTGAATTGTTAACCATTTAAGTTTTTTTTTTATTGGCTTCTGTAAGAGCGTAATACTTTGCTATGGACTGCAATAAATGAAAATTGGATTAGTAAAAACTACCAATAAGCCACATGAAGGAGCAGAAGATGAAGATGCAGATGCAGGAGCAGTCCTATAGATGCCTCTGGGAATCACTGCCACCACGGTCCCAGACCAGCAAGCAGTACTTGCAGTATTGCTACAAAAAAAAAAAACATTTAAAGAAGATAAAACTGCAGATCTGGAGAATGTACAGAGAGCTTTCACTGCACGTATCTATTGTCAAAGCAGCCGAACTGTTAGAAACCCAACAAATTCATCAGACTCCCTTGAATCAGGCAAGAAAGATACATTGTAATGCATGCACGGAAAATACGAGAGGGAATGATTCCCAATCGTCACACTGAAAATTCTTCCTGCCTGTGAAAAGCACGGGTGCAATGAGTACATTAAGGGAGACCTTAATAAATATAAAAGATCTAGGGCTTGTATAGGCGCCTCGAGCACCAACGGTTGACTTTACCCCGAGGTATAGTTCCAGACCAGACTGCGGGGGCGATGATCCCGGTAGACAACTGTGTGTTGTCAGATTTGTCTCCCCACACAACTGTTAGTCACACAACTGTCTGTCGCACATTTATCTGCCACACAACTGTCAGCCGTAACTACACAGTTTTGCCACCGCCGTTCCCACAGAACTGCGCTGCTTACATTAGGGATTTAAGCTGAAATAGCAGCGTAGCTCCGGCGCCTGTGTTTTCTTAACTAATTCCGTTAAGTGATGAATTTCTAGTCTGTGCCCACCGACTTGCACACGCCAAGTTGTGTTTGTGGGGGGTCGAGGACTCGACACTCAGCTCCTAACTCCTCATCTTCGACTACTTGATTGATATCATTGAATTCTAGTACTCTTTAGGCTATATATTGAATTTTCCTTCACCTCTGCCTCGTCCAAGTCGTACCGTTTTTCAACCAACCTGAGACTAAAGAAATACTTCCTTACATCCCTATGGCTCATCTCTGTCTTCATTTTCCACATGAATCTACTTGATTCTAGTCCTCTTAATTCAAACAATTTTCTTAAATGATGAGACGGACAACTAAAACATTCGGGGCAGGAAAGTTGAGCCATTGATCATTCTCTCTAGGCTGGAATATTGCTGTATACTAACGGCCCTCTTCAAGGCGGGAGAAATTGCAGAACTGGAGAACGTCCAGACAACTTTTACTGCTCGTGTAAATTCAGTCTATTATTTGAACTACTAGGAATACTTTAAGTCCCTTCAGTTGGGTTCCTTGGAACGTAGGCGAGAAAGATGTATCATAAATTACATCTTTAAAACTTGCACACTGAAATCACTCCGTATAGAAGCAAGAGGCTAGTCAGTGCAAAATACCTCCAAGTCGATTCCTGACTGACTAGTCTGTGGTCTATATATTGGAGTGCGTGCTGCGGGCACCAGCAATCTTATCCATCAGATCACCAACCAGGAGGCCTGGACTGGGACCGGGGCGTGGGGACGCTCACCCTCGGAAACGACCACAAGTCACGTACAGGCAACCCCTTTGTCCTTTTCTCCAAGGTCGTCAGGGTCTGTTCCTGTGTGTTAGTTACCATTTTGTTAAAGGCACTTGTCGAATAGACACTTGGCCTTTTCAGTAGTAGTAGTAGTAGTAGTTGTGTGTGTGTGTATGTGTGTGTGTGTGTGTGTGTGTGTGTGTGTGTGTGTGTGTGTGTGTGTGTGTGTGTGTGTGTGTGTGTACTCACCTAGTTCACCTAGTTGTACTCACCTAGTTGAGGTTGCAGGGGTCGAGTCTAAGCTCCTGGCCCCGCCTCTTCACTGGTCGCCACTAGGTCACTCTCCCTGAACCATGAGCTTTATCGTACCTCTGCTTAAAGCTATGTATGGATCCTGACTCCACTACATCGCTTCCCAAACTATTCCACTTCCTGACTACTCTGTGGCTGAAGAAATACTTCCTAACATCCCTTTGATTCATCTGTGTCTTCAACTTCCAACTGTGTCTCCCCTTGTTACTGTGTCCAGTCTCTGGACACAGAGTGTGTGTGTGTGTGTGTGTTGTGCTGTGTTGTATTGTGTTGTGTTTACGTGGGTCACAACACTCCTGGTTATCTCCAGAGTTGGCTTGACCTACATCAAGTGTGTTTTTATGTGTCCCCGACTATTTTATTTCTCTTACCTGGTTGCCGTTGAAGGGATGGAGTCCCGGCTCCTGGCTCTGCCTTTTGCCGCTCGTCGGAATTACTGTTAGCCGCGTGAATCTTGTCATACCTATTCACAGAGCTATGTATGGAATCTGTCTCCATTACAAGTATAGGTAACGACTAATTCGTCGACTCTATTCCTCTTCTTGACCACCTTGAGGCTGAATAAATGTTTCCCGACATCCCAGTGACTCATTTGTGTTTTAAACTTTTACCTATGTTCTTTTGTACGAGTTTTTCGCCTCTCAAACAGCCTCTCCCTGTCCACCCTGTCAAACCTTTTGAGTATTTTGTTTTTTCGTTATCGTGTGTGCGCGCTCGTGCTCAGTAATATCACCACAATTACACCATCACAACACCGCCTCAGTTAACACCACCGCCACAATTAACACCACAGCACCATCATCACAGTTAACACTACCACCACAAGCAACATGTCTACCACCACCACAGGCAACACTACCACCACTACCACCATCACCCACATTAACAGCTAAGTAAAAAGGAACAGAACTGTTTCCCTCTCCTGTGTACGCTTTTGTTTTGAAGAAGAGAAACTTTTAGTGGTACGAAATTACTCTTCTGTGTGTGTGTGTGTGTGTGTGTGTGTGTGTGTGTGTGTGTGTGTGTGTGTGTGTGTGTGTGTGTGTGTGTGTATGGGGGGATGGGGAGAGAAAGGCGCATTCATTATTAACAGGTGTAGGTGAAAGGTGTGTATGTGGCCGCGTTCACCTACTGAATAAACTCAGGAGTACTCGTAGTTGCTTACACCCACTGGGAAGGTAGAGAAACTTGGAAGGGACGGGGCGGGAGGGGTAGAGTAATCCGGGATTTAGTGTGTTTTATAGGTGGGGACGAGGCTTTGCTAGCCGGCGGTGGCAAAAATGGCCCCGCTCAACATTCTTCGCCCTCCCTAAATAATTTAATTCCAAATTGCGTTGTCTGTGTCGTGGAATTTTCAAACGAGGTCTTGTGTTCCCCTCACTAACTCTCTCCTTGTTGTTCTCTCTCGCTTTTACTGCCTTGGGTCAGGCGGGGTTTTTCTGTAGTTCCCCGAGAGGCTGAAGCCCTACCCGCCCTGGGTCAGGTGCGTGTTTACCTTCTTAGTTTCCCCGGGAGGCTGCTTCCTACCCCGACCTATCTGATGGTTACCTGGAGACGATTTCTCGGGTCACCGCCCCCGCTGTCCGGTCTCAGACCAGGGCTCCTGGTTGTTGGCCTGATCGACTAGGCTGTTAGCGCAAGTTGCCTGCAGTCCAACGTATGCACCACAGTCCGGCTAATCAGGAACTGGCTTGAGGTACCTATCAAGTTCCTTCTTGACGAGAGCTAGGTGTCTGTTGGTAATTTCCCCTTACGTATGAAGGAAATGTGTTACAGACTCTTGGTTCCTTTACACTAATTGGGTTATCTTTTAGTGTACTCGCTTCATTCCTGTATTTCATTGGGGATATCTTGCACCGTCTGGTAAGCCTTTTACTTTTATACGGAGAGATTTTAATGTGCAAGTTTATGGCCAGTTTCTCTAGAATTTTCTATACGTATTATACTGCATCTTTCTCGCCTAAGTTCTGAGGCGTACATGCGGGCCGTGGGACTTGCACTTCAGACGCTCCCAGTAATTCAGGTGCTTAACCGAATTTGTACGAGCAGTGACTGTTCTGTGTTCGTTCCCCAGTTCTACCTATTCACCTGCATTGAAAAGGGGTCGTGTGTTTACCTTCCTAGTTTACTAAGTTCCTTAATTTATGGGTTTACCTTCCTAGCTTCCTTGTAGCCATTGGATCTTCATCTATTTCCCCTAGATTAGACTCCCGCACCGCGGCTCTGCCTACCTGGAGAGTGTTGCGGGTGTCAACGCCCCGGCGGCCCGGTCCATAACCAGGCCTCCCGGTGAATCAGGACCTGATGATCCAGGGATCTATTGGTAATTTCCCTTATGTATAATGGGAGGCTGTTAAATATTCTTGGGCCCCTTTCACTTATTATGTTCTCTTTGTGTGTACTGGCATTCTTCCCTGTCACTGGGGAAATATTACTCCGTCTGTCGAGCCTTTTGCTTTCCTATAAAATGATTTCTGTGTGCAGATTTGGGACCAGCCGTTCTTAGTTTTTTCAGGTGTAAATTATGATGTATATTTCTCGCCTGCATTCCAAAGACAACAGGTTAAGGGACTTCAAATATTCCCAGTAATTAGGTGCCTGACTGAACTTACATGTGCAGTGAAGGTTCTCTGTACATTCTACAATTTCTCCTGCTTTATAGTAACGGAAGTATATAAGTGTACATCAGTATTCCAGTTTAGAGAGAACAAGAGGATTATCGTTGGTTTACTATTCCTTGTTTTGAAGGTTCTCCTTATCCATCCTGTCATTTTCCTCGCAGTTGTGATAATGACACTGTTCTTATCCTTGAAAATGAGATCCTCTCTACTTCATAGGGAGGCTGTGATGTACTTAGTGTATTGTGTTTACGCGAGACGGGTCTCTGGTCCTTACACAGCTTCTCAAACTACTTTCATCATTTATTGGGTACTACCCTCGCTGGCCTTGTCATACCTGTTTCTAAAGCTGTGTGCGCAGTTTGCTTAAACCATTTAATCATTTAGCTCGTTCCATTTCTCTACCAACCTGAGAATGAAATTTTCTAATGTCCCCATGACTCCTTCTTTGCCTGTAGCTTTTACAATCCTTGTTCCTGGTCCTCCTATATCAAAAGTCTCTTGCTCTCTCTATCTTCGCAGTCCCTCTTAGAATTTATACACGGTAATCTCTCACGTAGTCATCCTCACCTCCAGGGTCATCAGAGTGATTTTCTCAAATTTATATCTCTCAGCTCTGGGACGAGCCTTTTTGCAAACCCTTGAGCCTTCTCGAGTTTTCGTGTGTGTATGGTGAGGGCTCCACCGCTGGGTCCGCATAATCAATGATGGATCTTGCAGTAATTTCGTAAAGGATAAGATAAGATTTTGTTCGGATTTTTAACCCCGGAGGGTTAACCACCCAGGATAACCCAAGAAAGTCAGTGTGTCATCGAGGGGCTGTCTGTCTTATTTCCACTGGGGTTATCAAACTGCCTTCCAGGATACGACCCAGTCGACTAACACCCAGGAACCTACTTATTTCGGTGAACAGTGACAGTAGGTGTAAGGTAACACGCCCAATGCTTCCAACCTTTCCGGGGATCGAACCACGGACACTGTGTGTGAGGCGAGAGCGTTACCTACCAGGCTTTTCATATATAGCTATTGTTGTATGTTCAGGTTTTTCTTATAGGCTGTACTCCGTCTGTGGTGTTTCTGTAGTTGTTGAAGGTAGAGGCCCAGCAGCCACTTATCTAATCACATCTTTAGCCTCTGCACATATAACTACTATCCTTGCATTTACCACTGTCATTTGCACCGAAAAATAACTTAGAAATTCGAGCTGGCCTTCCTAACATATATGTAGCCTAATATTCCATCACACTTCCTAACACTAATAACTTCATCTTAAATTAGTAATATCTATCAAATATATTAATATCTTGAATTACAGGTTAAATGTCGTGGGGTTTTAGCTAAAATATACTTGGCACTTTTTAAAATATCCTTGCCGAATAAGCCAAGCTGGAAAATTCTACCTGAAAAGCATGATATATCTGTAATTTAGAAGCACTAGTGGAAAGATGCTTACACCACAATGGTGGTATAGGAAGGGTTGGAAAGGAAGGGGGAAAAGAAGGAGGGGAAAAGGAGGAGACAAGGGAGCGACTATAAGAGAGAGAGAGAGAGAGAGAGAGAGAGGAAGGGGTAAGGGGAACGAGAGCTGTGCGTGTTGAGACGAATGCTCTGTAATTACTACTTCGTGGAAGAGCGCTCAATTGTGTGCAGCGACCTCCAGGACTTAGGTAGTTAGGCGGTGCTGGCAGTTAGTACCGACCACCAGTAGTTAGGTAGTGCTGGTAGTAGCGACCACCAGTAGTTAGGTAGTGCTGGTAGAAGCGACCACCAGTACGTAGACAGTGCTCTTAGTAGCGACCACCAGTAGTTTGGTGTTGCTAGTACTCCATATAGTTGGGTGTTGCTAGTACTCCATATAGTTGGGTGTTGCTAGTACTCCATATAGTTGGGTGCTGTCAGTACTCCATATAGTTGGGTGTTGCTAGTACTCCATATAGTTGGGTGTTGCTAGTACTCCATATAGTTGGGTGTTGCTGGTATTTATATGACGCTGGCATTGTGACGTCACCTCTGGATCTTACAACCCAACATAGACTAGCCAGGGGTCTATTGATAATCCCCCTTATGTTTGATGGGGAGGCTGTTGAATACTTTAGGGTCACATACACTTATTATGCTGTCTGTCAGTGTGCTCATGGCACCCCTGCTATTCATTGGGGATATATAGCAACGTTTACCAAGTCTTTTTGCTTTCGTAGGAAGTGATTTCTGTGTACAAATTTGGGACCAATCCCTCTAGAGTTTTCCAGGTGTAAATTATGATGCATCTTTCTCGACTGTGTTCCAAGGAACCGCATATGTTCCCTGTAATTTAAGTGGTCGACGGAACTTAAACGTGCAGTTCTCTGTTGATTCTCGAGATCCGCAATTTCGTCTGCCTTAGAAGGGGCTATTTCTGTACAGCAGTATTCCAGCCTAGAGAGAACGAGTTTAAGGATCACCATTGGTTTTTCATCCCTTGTTTTGAAGGCTCTCATTATCCAGCTTATCATATTCCTCGCACTTGTATTAATGCCATTGTTGTGATCCTTGAAAGTGAGATTCTATGACATTATTCCCAAGTCCCTCACGTTAGTTTTAGGACTCTCTCACACACTCATATTTGCAATTAAAAAATCTACACATCATCGATTGTGGGGAACACATCTCATTCTCTCCTGCCACAACTGAAAATGCAGTAAAGGGGGTGAGAGAGAGAGAGAGAGAGAGAGAGAGAGAGAGAGAGGAGGAGGAGGAGGAGGGAGGAAGGAAAAGTTATTAATGTTCCCAGGAGGGATGTATACACATGACCTTCCTGTGAATATGAAGATGTTGGTAGCCACAAACTTGATACCTTTCCTTCCCCACCACCCCTCCTCCACTCCTCTCTACCCTATCCCTCTTTCCTCCACCACTTTCTACGCATCCTATCCTTCCCTTCCTCCCCTGCCTCTCCCTACCTCATCTTCCATCCTTTCCACCATCCCTTCCTTCATTGCCTCTCCTCTGAGAGTGGAGCTATGACAGCCACTCGTATTATTCTTAGTTCCCCTCTCCCCTAACCTCATAACCTTCTTTCTTCCCTCTTAACTTCAACTCTCCCCTCCCCTTTTTAACTTCCACTGTCTCCTTCCCTCTTAACTTGTCTTTGCTCGTCTTCTCTTCCCTCTTAACTTCTTCCCTTAACTGTTAATCTGCTCTCTCCTAGTCCCTTCCTATCTTCTCTCGTCCCCTTTTAACCTCTCTCGTCTCCTCTTAGCCTCTCGTGTCCCCTCTTAGTCTACTCCAAACCTCACTGTCCTCTTTTTAGCATCTTTCGTTCCCTCTTAGCCTCTTTCATCCCCTCTTAACATCTCTCGTGTTTTCCTAAACTCTCTCAGGCCTTTCTAACCTCTCGTCCCTCTTGAACCTCTCTCCTTCCCTCCTAACCTCTCGCGCCCCCTCTTAACCTCTCTCAACTTGTTTTAACTTCTCTCGTCCCCTCTTAACCTCTCTCATCCTTTCCACTCATCTCTCTCTTTCCCTCCTAACCTTTCTCCTCCCATACTAATCTTTCACTCTCATAACATTCCCTCTCCCTTATAACATCACCTTCCCCTCATCTTCCCTCTCTCTCATAACCTTTCCTTCGTAATCTTTCCTTTAACTAGTAACCTCTTTCTCCTCTCCCCTTCCACTTTACCTCTGGCATGATAGTTCTCTGGGACAGCATAGTAAAGCCACGTGAAATCACATGTGACACTTCTGCAAAGAAATTAAGACAGTGTTAGCAAGTGTTTACTGAGGTTCAACGAGAACACAATGAAATAAGGACAGGCAGTGTTAGTGAGTGTTTACTGAAGTTCAACGATAACACAATGAAATAAGGACAGGCAGTGCTAGTGAGTGTTTACTGAGGTTCAACGAGTACACATACAAACATAACCACCGAGGAAAGAAGAAAGTTGGCGAGAGATGATGTATAGGCTCTTGAGGTAACGGTTATACAACGTCAACTTGCAACAAAGGAATCAGCATCACTTGGTCAGGGACTGGGCCTTGTGGGCGTTGACCCCTAGAACACCCTCCAGGTAAACTCCAAGTAGACCTCAGATGTACCACTAGAGCTGCTTGTAAATCGTATATTCCAAACTAAGCTTAGTTAGCTTAAGCAAAGAATCCTGGATGCTGAACTTGACACACATGAGAGTCGTCGTAGTGTCTGCTGTCCCAGCTTGATCTCGCTTGGGTAACACACACAACCTACTTCCATTAAGTGCTTTTGTCCGCTGGTGACTTCGCCTACCACTGTTTCACCTCATCTGTCATAAGTATGTAAACCCCATCTCCATGTGTATGCTGCACTTTTGTCAAGATATATGGACTGAACCCATCGACTCCATGCTAATGGACTGATTACCTCAAACTCCTCATCTTCCATCTTCTACATTAGACTGAAGAAGCAACTGCGTGGCGAAACGTTTCTACAATGAAGATACCCAAATGTTGCACAAGTGTCTCATTTATCACACATAGAAGCTGCAAAAGGTTTCAAGGTTTGCAACACACTAACTTAACCAGAATAACATATATTTAATGCCGTTAGTATGGTAGATCAGGAAGAAAAGAAAACTTTATTCGATGAAAATTGATCCATCAATACCATCAGAAGTGTGGTAAACAGAATAGAGTGACGAGGTGTGACAGAGAATCGCGGGTTCTCGTATAATCTGAGAGTGTGACGCACACACTAAAACAGTATTCTTTATTTTCTTGGCTTGTCTGACACCTGGAAGGAGGCACGGGTACGTGACTGCCCCAAGTTCCATGGAGCAGTGAGTGTTCCTCCCTCCCTCACAACACCCCGAGCTCATCAATATACCGCTCAAGACTGACACCCGGTGTCTGACCGCCTCGCTCACCAATAGATATCATCCAGAAGATGGAAATCTTGAGTATTTTCTTTTTCTTCGCTTTTGCTAGAGTCTCAGGAGGCGGAGACCGGCATCTGGAATATATATTGGGGGAGAGACAGTGTCCACGTGTAAGCTTAATAATTAACCGAGAGGTATTGGTTGGTATTGGTAGTAGAACTTGGAAGACGCGATGTTGTGCTGCTCTCATGAGGATTGAAATCGCAGACTGTTATGTAGGAGCAGCATCTTAGCATAGCTGACGATGCAAGGTTCCTTGCTGGAGACTCAGGCGGTGAGAGCGTGGTGGTGGTCACAGTGGCGAGTGTTTACTGAATACCGTTAATATAAGAGAAAATAAATGTCTCCAGTCCCACATCATAAAAATCTTTGAAAGAGTGCTAAGAAGCAGGATTGCAAATCACCTGGATTCCCAAAATCTGCACAATCCAGGGCAACATGGGTTCAGGGCAGGTCGCTCCTGCCTCTCACAACTACTGGATCACTATGACATGGCCTTGGATGCACTGGAAGAAAATCAGAATGCAGATGTAATATACACAGACTTTGCAAAAGCATTTGACAAATGCGATCATGGAGTAATAGCCCATAAAATACGTGCTAAAGGAATAACTGGGAAAGTGGGGAGATGGATCTTCAACTTCCTAACAAATCGAACACAAAGAGTAGTGGTCAACAGAGTTAAATCGGAGGCTGCCATATTGAAGAGCTCTGTTCCACAAGGCACAGTACTCGCCCCCATCTTATTCCTTATCCTCATATCAGACATAAACAGAGATATACACCACATCACCGTATCATCCTTTGCGGATGATACTAGGATCTGCATGAGGCTGTCATCTGCTGAGGACGCGGTTAATCTCCAAGAAGATATAAACAAAGTTTTCCAGTGGGCAACGGTAAACAATATGATGTTCAATGAGGACAAATTCCAACTACTCCGTTATGGAAAACTGGAGGAGATAATAACTAGAACAGAGTATACTACTGACTCCGGCCATACAATAGAGCGGAAAAATAATGTAAGGGACCTGGGAGTAGTAATGTCTGAGGATCTCACTTTCAAGGATCACAACAGTGCCACGATCGCACGTGCAAAGAAAATGATAGGATGGATAATGAGAATTTTCAAAACGAGAGATGCCAAGCCCATGATGATCCTTTTCAAATCACTTGTTCTCTCTAGGCTGGAATACTGCTGTACATTAACATCTCCATTCAAAGCAGGTGAAATCGCAGATCTAGAGAGTGTACAGAGATCCTTTACTGCACGTATAAGTTCTGTCAAGCAACTTAACTACTGGGAACGCTTGGAAGCACTTGACTTGTACTCGTTGGAACGCAGGAGGGAGAGATATATCATAATCTACACTTGGAAAATCTTGGAAGGAATGGTCCCAAATCTGCACACAGAAATCACTCCCTACGAAAGTAAAAGACTGGGCAGGCGATGCAAAATGCCCCCAATAAAAAGTAGGGGCGCCATTGGTACACTAAGGGAAAACACCATAAGTGTCCGGGGCCCAAAACTGTTCAACAGCCTCCCATCAAGCATTAGGGGAATTGCCAATAAACCCTGGCTGCCTTCAAGAGAGAGCTGGACAGATCCTTAAAGTCAGTGCCGGATCAGCCGGGCTGTGGCTCGTACGTTGGACTGCGTGCGGCCAGCAGTAACAGCCTAGTTGATCAGGCCCTGATCCATCGGGAGGCCTGGTCATGGACCGGGCCGCGGGGGCGTTGATCCCCGGAATAACCTCCAGGTAACCAGTACATTACATTACACAACATTACAGTTATACACCCAGAGTAAAAATTCTCACAGAAAACGAGAACGGCTTAAGGATGGCACATCCTGCCGTGTAAATTTGCTTTATAATAATTTCCTTTATCTAGTGAGCTATCTTCTAGTTAGTGTGCTAGTTGCGCCAAACCTCTAGTGTGCAGATTTGGAACCATTACATTTAGAATTGCCCAGGTATAAAGTATGATGTAACTTTCTCGCCTGCATTCTAGAGTTGCAGTTTAAGGTATTTTAGGTATTACCAATGATTTAGGTGTTGAATTTATGCGGTCAGTGAAATTTCTGTGTATTCAGTAGTTGAAAGTCTTAGGTGCTTTGTTGCGATGCTATGTAATTCACAGTTTTTTACCTAGGGCTCTGACCTCTTGGCATTCACCCTGGCACCACAAGCAGCCACTCCTGGTGCTACTCCTCCCAGAATGTGGTTCGGGGGTTAGTAGCATTAATGAGTCCCCAGGAGGCTGTGGCCTCTTCACCTGTGACACTCCAGGCACCACTCGGCTCCTGCGTGTGTGTGTGGATCACGCCAGTTCGAGACGGCGACCGCGTGAAAAGAAGGGGATGAGGGGTCCCTCGAGTCTTATTGTTTTAGAGCAGCAGTTCCTTCGGGTGTTGTTAATTGGAAAACTGGTGTAGGGGAAGGAAGTCGCTGGGCCGAATTGAAGCGGATGAAGTGTTTCCCTCCTCTTCTCTTAGGTCCACAGCTACTGTTGTTCCATGAGGGAAGTCTGGTCTAGGACCGGGTCGCGAGGCCTGCCACACTAGGAATCAGCTTCAGCATCATCGACACCACCATCACCATCACCACCATCAAAGACCCTTACCACCATCAGAGAAACCACCCTCACCAACATCAAAGGCACCACCACATCCCTATCACCGCCCCATCACCACCGCCACTACCATCACCACCACAATCACAGACACTACCAACACAATAGCAAATACCGCCAACACAATCGCAAACACCACCACCGCCACCACCATTACCATAGAAGATACATCACCTTCACTACCACTATAAGAACCACTACCATCATCAACACCACCTCCAGCATCACCATCACTACCATTGTATATTCTGTCACAACCACCCCCACCATCGCAGACGTATCCTTCAAAACTCACCACCATCATTAACCAACACCTGTGACTGAATACCTGCAGAACGTTTCCAGGGGTCAATGTTCCCCCGGCCTGGCCCCAGACCAAGCCTCCTGGAGGACCAAGACTTGATCAACCAGGCTGTTACTGGTGGCTGCATGCAGTCCGACCTACAAACCACAGCTTAGATGGTCAGACACTGATTTGAGGAACTTGTCCGGTTCCCTCTTGAGGACCGACAGAGGGAGGACGTTGAAGAGTCTGGGCCCTCTGACACTTATTGAGTCCTCTCTTCGTGTATTCGTCGTGTCCCTGGTTTTTCAAAGATTTTACAGCAGAAGGAACTTGCAGCATTCTCAGTAGTTCAGATGTTTTAGTGAAAGTTCTTTGTATGTTTTCCAGCTGAGTAATTTCACCTGTCTTGAAGGTGACCGTCAGTATATAACAGTATTCCAGCCTGAAAAGAATAAGTAACATAAAGAGTATCATTAATGTCTCAACGTTTCGTCTTAAAAGTTCTAGTTTTCCATTTTCCTTGTGGTACCAATGACATCATTATTGTGAACCTTGACTCTGACATCCTCCGGCATCATTATTGTGAACCTTGACTCTGACATCCTCCGGCATCATTATTGTGAACCTTGACTCTGACATCCTCCGGCATCATTATTGTGAACCTTGACTCTGACATCCTCTGGCATCATTATTGTGAACCTTGACTCTGACATCCTCTGGCATCATTATTGTGAACCTTGACTCTGACATCCTCTGGCATCATTATTGTGAACCTTGACTCTGACATCCTCTGGCATCATTATTGTGAACCTTGACTCTGACATCCTCCGGCATCATTATTGTGAACCTTGACTCTGACATCCTCCGGCATCATTACTTTTAAGTCTCTCGCTTAGGACTGTCGCTCTATTATATACTTTGAGTTTGTCCTTTACTTCGTAACAATCTGTATTTCCTCCGTTCTTCTGTAGTGGAGCAATTGAAACTTTGTCCTTGTTAAATATCACATTATTGTCTGAAACCCATTGAAAGACTTGATTTATATCCGCCTGAAGATTCACTGAAGATGTTCTTATAGAAATTCTGATATCAGCAAAGGATGTTACGGTGATGTGCTTTGTCCTTGTCAGTGTCAGATATAAAAATGAGAAACTGGAGTGGGGCGAATGCTGTGCCTTGAGGAACAGAGCATTCCATTGTGGTGGCCTCCGACATCACTCTCTTTACTACTGCTCTCTGTGTTCTGTTTATGTTAGATATCCATCTTCCCACTTTTCCAGTTATTCCTTTTGCACGCATTTTGTACACAGTGACACAATGGTCGCATGTGTCGAACTCATTTGCAAAATCAGTGTACATTGCATCAGCGTTTAGTTTGTCTTCCAGAGCATCCAGAGCCGTGTAGCAGTGCCCTCCATAGTGTCCGTGACGAAGTGGTCAGTGTGACCATTATGTCCTCTCTGGAAAGAGGGAGGGGGGAGAATGGGGTTTAATGACGTTCTGCACTGCTTGAGAGGCAAGTTTTGTGTAATTATATTGCTATCTACTAAGTCTATTTCAATGCCCAGAGGCCAGTTTTGTGTCAGGAAAGAGGCATTCGGAATTCATAATCCAGGGAGCCAAATTTAATGCTGCTTCCTGAAGGTATTACTGAGAGAAGACCTGGCACCTCCATCGTGTGCTCTTTGGATCATTAAGTACCAAGTCTCATTAAAGTGACCACTGGACTTTCTGGGCTTAGGCTAGAATCCACACTCCAAGAGGGGACAGTGATGCCAAGAATATTACCTACATGTGTGCTAATTGAGTGTGGACTGTGATAACTGATGTCATTTGGATACAGAGACAACTCATCATTAAGCAGATATACACATTGTTGGTATATACACATTGCTGGTATAGGACAAGTACAGTGATAAACTTTTGGAGCTTGTCGAAGTGGTATATTGACACATCATGTATTTACCCTTGTGTCAGTCCCTAACTTCGTCCATTGCTCAAGTCTGCCTGGTAATGAACCAGGAACCAGGTGTCAACAGGGACACCATATTATTAAGTCTGTGTCCAGTTTACCTGTTTTGTGTACAGCACCCTGTAAAGTGTTCACCTAATCTTTGACAGTCTTGTATTGCTGTTGGCAGGTTATGGCTGAATAGACTGACACTAATTAGCAGAGTTAATCAAGTATACTCATATATTCCTCCACACCTATTACCTTCGCCACCACCATCACCAACCAGTATCACTAGTTGTGGCTTGGCGGATCTTTTGTGACCAGTTGTGGTCTTGGTGACCTCTGGGTGGCCATTGGTTGCTGTTGTCTTGGTAACCAGGTATTGCCTGTTTCTTGCTCAGCTCACTGGAGCATGATTTTAGGGTTGCCCACACGCGAGTTATTCTAATCTGTTATATTTCCAGTGATTTTTTACGAAATATAATGATTGTTGGTAGACGCTGAGTGGAATCCCTCTCTAAATATTGCTCTTGAAAATTTTCTCTCTAAATATTGATATTTAAATATTGCATTTTAATATTGCACGCTGGCACATTGTTCGTCCTGAGGACTGTAAACACACCATGTATACTTAAGCTGGCACTCAAAACTCCTTCATTCTCAAATATTTTGTAAAACTTTGGCTTGGTAGGGGGTTTCCTGTGCTGTGCTAGACCTTATACTAGGTCTGAGTTCTGCAGGGGTGGACCTTTCAAAACATCCATTATTTAACCCACCAACCCCATCCTCTATCCAAAACTTTCCTCCACCATAGCCATGCAAACATGCTAACACCATAGTCATGGATCAGAGTAGTAATGAATCTTGCATATGTCGTTTTTGGTGCCTGGCTGGCATGGTTGATCCAGGGCCTCTCACGCCCGACCACGACTTGTGCTGCTTGCTTGGCATTGCGGACAAAGAGCACAGAATGAGCATTGCAAATCTGCCACTCGATGCCCCGCTGCTGGGTTTAGTCCCGGCTTTTTCTCTTCTTCACCAGTCCTTTGTCTCCTCCCCACTATTCTCCTATACCCACTTCATCCTTCACACACGGGGCTTACTTGAGAGTGATTTACCGATACCAAATGTGTGTATGTGTTTCTCACACTTGAATGAGTGTTTCTTCCTTGCAGGTATGTTGTGCTGCTCTTCACATGTTCTACCTACCTCTTTTGGTTAAGGGGTAGGAGTAATCACCTGAACGGCCCTGCCTAGTTCTGCATCACAAAGGCCACCGTGTAGCGCTAGATTACACTCTGATCTACACGACTCACCACCAGACAGGTAAATAAAACATTTGAAGAAAACTTTGCTTTCAGCCTTATAAGATCGTTTATTATAAGGATGAAGACACATGCAATATAATGCAAACCTTTATTGACAGTGTTTCGCCCACATAGTTGGCTTTATTAAGTCACAGACAGATCTAACTGGGAAGGGAGGATGTCCGTATATATAAGGGATGTAATGACGTGAAGAGTGCGTATATTTATAGGAAATGTGGTGACATGAAGAATCAGGTGAGATATGTTGAAGTTGACTTCTTGTATAACAGGCTGGGCAAACATATGGCTTGAAAGAAATTGGATTCGAGGAAGACCTGCCTAGCTTGTGATGTTTTCTCGAAGTGACTAATGATAACACCACCACCCCGCCCCGACGCCCCTCCCTAACACACCACCCTTACTCCAATTCCTCGGATCAAAACCACCCCTCCTCCACTCCTACTGCATACGCCAGCCCCGACCCTGAGACTGCCCACAGTCTCACCCTCTTTCCCTGCCCCATCTCCTTGGATCAAGATGCAACTGCTTCATCTCAGATCATGAACCCTTTCTTACTCCATGTCTCTACCTCGCCCTCAGGTGCTCCAGTTAATAAATAAATAACAAAAAGGCACAATACCGTGACTGGAACAATACACAAATAACCCGCACATAAAAGAGAGAAGCTTACGACGACGTTTCAGTCCGACTTGGACCATTGACAAAGTCAATGGATCAAGGCTGCTCCTTACCCTTTGCCCAATTCCATGTCACTCCCGTGCCCTCCCCCAGACACCCTCCACTCTCAACACACAAGGCCATGCTCCAATTCCTCGGATCAAGACCCGCCAACCCTGTTTCAGTTCCTCAGATCACGAACCCTCTCCCACCCCATGCCCCTCCCCCACCCACATGCACTCCCTCCCTCCCATCCCATCCACCCCCTCCCTCCCATCCCATCCACCCAGCCTCCACTTCTAACACCCAAGAATCCTCCCCCACCCCTTCCACCCATCTCCCCAACCCCTCCCCGTACCCCTCTTGTGACGAAATACCTTTTATTAGTATATGGTTACTGACACGTTTTACTTGCCATATTTTAAGAAAAGGTATTCCTTACAGTTCCGAAATCACCCTTATATCACCTTTTAATAACATATGAAATAATTCTTGAGGCTGACATAGCCTTAAGACCTTTCAGAGTCAAGGCAAGGAAGAATACATATCCACACCAGTACATCCATTTCCCAAGTCCTCGTAGTCTACAGTTCCTTCGCTGCTAAAGACTTGGTAATACTTACAAGACAAGGTAAGTAAAATGGTCAGTAAAATACTATAATACCCTTTTGTTCCCGTTAAATCACGTCAGATCAGTTTGTAAGTTTACCTCTTCTGAACCTTTCTGGTATGTAATGATTGATGCATCTTACAGCCAGGATAGTACCTCTTAGGTTTTGTTTGTATGCAGGAAAATTTGTCAGTGTAGTAAATAATTTAAAATACACAGATAACCCGCACATAGGAGAGAGAAGCTTACGACGACGTCTCGGTATGACAGACCAATTACAAGTCACACTGACAAAAGAGTGAGGGAGGCAGTTTATGTAGACTAATCGTTGGAACCAGTGTCATAACTGGAAAATGATTCATCTGATCGGCTTGAAATTTTCACCACTGCAGTGGTTTCCTTACCGCAAGATTCATACTATTATTGGCTGCCATAAATCCAGGTTACCAATTTTATTCAATAAATATTGATATTCGTTCATATTCAGTAACTAAAGAATACTTCTTGTGATCTGCTTCTGGATTGTGGAGTTGTTGTGAATGCAAGTGGTTTGCAATCGCTTTTTAGTGCTCTTTCAAAGATTTTTATGATGTGGGACGTTAGATCTATTGGTTTATAGTTCTCAATTAATTCTTTGCTGCCACCTTTATGGAGTGGGGCTATATCTGCTGTTTTTAGTTACTGGAATTTCGCCTGTGTCTATGCTCCTTCTCCATAGCATACCTAGGGCACGCGAAAGGGGTTTCTTGCTGTTCTTAATGAACACAAAGTTTCACGAGTCTGGGCCTGGATCTGAGTGCATGGGCATGCTGTCAATGGCTTTCTCAAGTCTAGTGGAGTTAGGGTAATGTCAGAAATTTAGTATACATTGACGGAGTTGTGAGGCCCATTCATGAAAAAAAATATTCGAATTGTCAATCTTTAGACTGATAGTGGCTCGCTAAACACGTATTGAGATTTCAGTATCTCGCTCATTTCTTTGTTGTCTTCTATGTAAGTCCTATCTTGTCTGAGCCTGTACTAGATGGGGTATTGTCTTGTTTTCTGAATGTGAAAAGAAATGTTTCGAATTTCTTTCAGTTTCACTAATCGCTTTTAGTTGTGATCTGTATTGTTGGGGACTACACGGTGATGATGGTTGATATGGCAGACGACCATGGTGATGGTGGTTGCTACGGCAGACCAAGGTGATGGTGGTTGCTACGGCAGACCATGGTGATGGTGGTTGCTACGGCAGACCATGGTGATGGTTGGTATGGCAAACGACCATTGTGATGGTTGGAATGACAGACGAGCGTTGACGAACGAGGACGGATATTTTTTTTTACTTCCCAAATACGAGTGAATGCAAGTCCAGTGGGAACCGTAGTGTGGCTAATATGCCTGTGATAGCACCATCAGTGTGGCGAGCTTAATGACGTAGTTAGCCATCTCCTGACTAATGGTGGGTGAGGTACTAGGGCGCGAGTGGCGAGGTGGGAAATTTATGGGTCTCTCTCTCTCTCTCTCTCTCTCTCTCTTTCGCACATACACCACACACTAGGGGGGCGGGGTCTGGCCAACAGGGGTCACGACTCTGCCATCCATCCCAGGATTTGGTCCTTCCACTGTGAGTTGATCCACCTGACCAGCGCAGTAGTGCTGGCTGTGTGCGTGTACTCAAGAGTTTCTCTCTCTCTCTCTCTCTCTCTCTCTCTCTCTCTCTCTCTTTTGGATCCGCCTTTTTAAACAACAGTCACCGGCATTGTTTTTTTTTCCTGACTTCTTGGGGTCCTATTGTAGAGTTTGCTTGCTCATCAAGCTCATTCTTAGTTGGAACCACACATTACGTACATCCACTGATACTAACCTCACGCATTTCTGGGTCTCCTATTTTTCATGTACTTCCTTGTCCACTTTTAGTCCAATCGCTTTTACTCCTTCTTACACTTTTATGGTATGTGAATTAGGTTCTTTCCACCCATCCCTGCCTTCCTCATTTTTTCTCTCTTTCTTTCAGGCTGTCATAAAACCCTGAAAGGTTTATGAGAGAGAATTTCCGTTCTTGAATCTGTGGAGGCTTTCTCTGGTAAAAATTCCCTTTTTGTGTGTGTGTTCCACGATCCTGCTCATACCATCTTCACCTGAACTTTAGGCAGTGTACATGCCAGTGACACCAGTTCTTAAAGTCAGTGTCTTGTACCTGTTTCCTTGTGTGAAAAGGGATAACGTAAGCCTTTTTCTAAGATTCCTGACAGGTGACTTTTTAAGAGTTGTATGTTGAAGATTCTTGCTATGTTTACACTTAGATTCTTTCCTTTGCTTCAGTATCCACGGTGACGTAGTATGTCGCATTGTTTTTTTGTGTTCAGCTTTTTTTTTTTTTTTTTAGCTCTGGGTGTCGCTGTTGGTGGATTTGTCCACACTGGCAGGAGTGCAGTGGGCACAATAAAGGAACGCTTTATCAACATCGTGGCCCCAGACTGTTCAACATCTTACCAGAAGATATCAGAAACACTGCTGGGACAAGTGTAAAAGTCTTCAAGTGGAAACTGGACTAGTGTCTTCACCAGGTGCGAAATTATTGCACACACAAATTTTCACTTGCCTTATTTGGCAAGAACAGCGTTGCTATTTGAGCCAAAATCGCAAGTTTCCTCTATATATTCCCTCTGTGTTCTTGTAATGTTTGTAACGGCTTGACTAACCTTCTGGAGAACGAAACGTTGCCACACTAAAATGTTACATTAGTTACGTCTGTGTCTACTTACCTAACACTCCTCTAATGTAACTCCTTCCTTGACTTTTCCACGCTTGACAGTTTTCCGTGTATTCTTACCCTCCATATCTACTGTCGTAGAATCGATCCTCAGTACAGTATTTTCTGATGCAGATCTGCTGCTTTCAGGTATGTATACTGAACAGGTCTAAAGAATAAGAGAAAGGATACATTTAACCCGCACATAGAAGAGAGAGGCTTATGACGAAGTTTTGGTCCTTCTTGGACCGGGTTATTTGTGTATTGTTCCAGTCACGGTATTGTGCCTTTGTGTTCTATAAGAGAAAGGATGATGGAAAGAAACAAGAGTCTTGATATAGGTTACAGAGTATCTGGGACCGACGAACCTTTTATTTTTTTTTCTTTCTCTCAGCTGGGTTGAAATAAGCGAGGGTCGGCACTTCAGAGTAGGTCGTGCGGCCAGCGTGTTTTACCACCGTGTCTACCTGACCAACAGTGGTGACCAGTGTGCACTTCTTGAGCAGCAGTGTTGCCAAGTGTCGACCTCTTGAGCAGCAGTTTTGCCAAGTGTCGACCTCTTGAGCAGCAGTTTTGCCAAGTGCCGACCTCTTGAGCAGCAGTTTTGCCAAGTGTCGACCTCTTGAGCAGCAGTTTTGCCAAGTGTCGTCCTCTTGAGCTACAGTGTTGGCTGAGCAACAGTATTGGCAAGAACTCTTGGAATGCTGTGAGCAGGACGAGTTTTATGGGTCGCTGCAGTGCATGACTTGTGCCTCTTAGTCATGCTGTGTGTGTGTGTGTGTGTGTGTGTGTGTGTGTGTGTGTGTGTGTGTGTGTGTGTGTGTGTGTGTGTGTGTGTGTAGGAGGTGAGAGACCTGGCAGTGTGTGTGTGTGTGTGTGTGTGTGGGAGGTGGGAGACCAGGCAGTGTGTGTAGTTACCTGTAGGTTACCTGTAGACGGTTTCGAGGGTCGTCGACTTCATGGCAAGGTCCCATACCAAGCCAGTTGGTTGCTGGCTTGATCGACCGGGCTGTTGGTGCTAGCCACGCATGCTACAACCTTACAGGTCAAGAACTGATTTGAGGAACTTGTCTAGCTTCTTGAAGATAGCCCAGGGGTTGATTGGTAATTCCCCTTAATCATGAAGGGAGGGATGTTAAAATCTTGGTTTATTTACGCTTATAGAGTTGTTTGTTAGTGCACTCGTTGCTCCTATGATTTTACTCACTGTAGCAACCTGTGATTTCACTCTCTTCACTATTATTCTTTAAATTCATGTATTAGGAGGTTAAATATCCACCATCTACCCACTTTTCCATTTATTCTTATTGCATGCATTTCGTGTGCTGTCACACCACGATCACACTTTTGGAAGATTTTGCAAAAGTCTGTGATCTGCATTTTGCTGGTCTTCTAGTGCATCCAAGAGCGACCTACTCTAAACCCATGTGACCCTGGGTTGTGCAATTTTTGTGAATCCATGTGATTCTTAACTCTTTCAAACATTTTTATAATGTGGAATGTCATCGCTTTCGGTCTATAGTTTTTTCAGTTGCTTTCCTGCCATCTTTGCTGAGTCGGGCTATATCCGTTCTTGGAGATTATTTAAATGATTTTTCTAACGTAAGAAATAGAGCTAAGTGGGAGGGAAGGGGGTGAACAAGAGCAACATCACTGGGTTTTATTGTGCTGAGTGGGAATTGTTCGGCTGTCAGGGTTCTCAGGACTAAAGTTGTTGGTGTGGTTTTAGTGGATGATCACCACTTCGTGTGGTTGTAGTGGATGATCACCACTTAGTGTGGTTATAGTGGATGATCACCACTTCGTGTAGTTGTAGTGGATGATCACCACTTAATACACCTCGCCTCCTCTAGCCGGAGTTAATATCGATTTCAGGAGCTGTGAATGACCATATATAATCACCAGTACACGCTTTTACCTCAAATTAGTTTTGACATTAACACACGTTAATTAATTAACACATTAATTAATGCATGTTAATTAACACATGTTAATTCACATTTGTAGATTTGTTTATTTTTTTTTATATTTTATTTAAAACATCATAAATACAAGGCTGCTTAAAAATTAAATAGCATCACCATACATAATCCATAGAGTACAACGAGGTACACACCATAAATACCAATCTTTAACTAATACGTATAGATATATACGACAAACACACCATAAAATGCATACGTACGTTTCACTAAACACACACAATACCAAAAGATATAACTGCGTAACAAATATAACACTGGTGGAAACACCACTTAACCCATTATAACCCACATGCACATCATACAAACATGTTACATTGATGTTTAAACAATAGTTTATGTAATTTGCATACAAAATATAAAATTGTTTATAGAAATTCCAACTTAGACACAAATTCAATGATTTACTCTAACACAAATTCATTAACATAATAAATATTATATAAATTGACGATCATATTAATCATCAGCAATTTCCATCCATTCCATAAGTGTTCAATCTTGATACCTAAGAACTACGTTTGAATCACAAACAAAAATCATAATGTTGCTACATATTTATAGGATACAATTGGATAACTCAGGGTAATGTACACGTATTATATCCCTTTAATACTTTGGTGACTCACAGACTAATTGAACAGTAACAGGGAAGGGATAAAACATGCATATATACACATACATATACATACATATGCATATATATATATATATACATATATATATATATATATATATATATATATATATATATATATATACACATATACATACATATATACATACACACACATACACATACACACATATACATATACACATATATATGCACGTTCATATGCCCAAATATCTGAACCTCCATAACACAGTCAAAAACAAAACTAAGAAAACTAGTGACTCAAGAATACAACGAGTCTTTACACAAAGGAAGCATCAAAAATATAACAAATATATAAAGGCACCCCAGTCATTTTGTACACAAAAGGTACAATAAGTAACCCTAATCCCTGAATCTACAACCACACATCCACAACTAAAAAACATTCATGCCCAAACTCATATTCACGCAACTCACATCCTTCCCCCCAAGAGACGAGCCAGCTATTGCCCACTGACCTACACGACAACTTATTCGGCATGCCCGTATATTTATCACAGATTCACAAGGGTTTCAAGAGTGAGCCTTTTATAACCGTCCGAAAAACCCTTATCCCACCTCCTCCCATACAATTCCCTATTCCTACACATTGTACGATAAAACGTTATTGCAAGGACACGCCTTCTTACCTCACTGACCCCTTTTCCCCGCATTACCCACGAAATATAAATGTAATCCACGATAATATAATCTAAAGCCCGTTCAACGTCCTGGTCTAATCCACCGATGTCGAGACTTAACGCACGCAGGACCTGCACTCCTCTGCCTCCCACCCTCTGTACCACCCTACCCAACCAACTCCTGACATCTTCTAAACCTTCGCAAAAATAGACAACGTGAAAAGCCGTGTCTTCCCCACCACAAAACCCACACCCGCCTCCCACCACGACTCTTCTGGATCGTAGTATTGCCCCTGACGGCAATATACCATGTAAAAAACGAAACATGACTTCACGCACCCTAGGCCGTAATTTCAACTTGCTAAATCGGAGCCATATATTTTCCCACGAGTACATGGGGAACAAACCTTCTACTGGAGCTGCGCACGTGCCCCCTAGTAACCTACTTAAAACCCTTATGCGAATGTTCCTCCGTTCCTTTACCATCAACAAAGCTCGTAGTACAATCTCACATTCCCTTAACTCCATTCCCCTATACCACTTTTTCACCCTCGTATATACTTGGTCTATATTTCCCGCCATCACACCCACACGCCAAACCTCCCACTTTAGAAAAACACATTTCACCCTACGCTTTAAGTCCAACAATCCTAAACCTCCTCGACGTACAGGTAACATAACAACCTCACGTTTTAACCAATCACACCTCGATCCCCACAGAAAGGTAAATACTCTTCTCAATATTCCATTGATCGCTGTTCCTGTAATTGGGAATACAGCCGCAACGTGCCACACCTTACTATACAATAAAACGTTAACAACAATCACACGTTGGGCCAGAGTGAGATGTTGGGGCCTCAAAACACCCAGACGACCAATGACCTTTTCCAACGTCCTTACTGAATTTTCCTCCCGCGCCACATCCAAATCGTCTCTATAAATAATACCGCAAATCTTTAATGACATCGCAGTTGTGTTAACCACGTTACAGCTCTCCATTCCACCCCCTTTCCAGGTACCCAACCCCATGATCATCGACTTTTCACTATTTACCTTCATACCCGTGGCACGTTCAAACACACGCACAACATCTTCCAACCCTTTCATAGACATTCGTTCACACACCAAAACAGTCGTATCATCCACATAACCTATTAATGCCGGCCAACAAACCCCTTCCCCTACCCCACCCCCACCCCGGGAACTAACTGTGCTCTCAACCATCCTGTAAAAGGGATCCTGAAAACATGCAAATAAGATCTGTGACATAGGGCACCCTTGTCTTAAACCTCTACCCATCTCAAAGTCCGTCCCCATACACCCATTTATTTGTACCCTCATCCTTGCCCCCTTATACAGAGTGTTTACCCACCCAACTATTTCTTCTCCATAACCCTGTCTCCGAAGAATACTCTGCAGTGCACCTCTTTCCACTCTATCATAGGCGGCTCGCCAGTCCAAGGCCAGTAAAGCCGCCCCCTCCCCTCCCCCCTTTGACTCCACAAAACTTCTTATAAGCCCGTGACCTTCTAACATCGACCTGCCCGGCAACCCATACTGCGATGGCGAAACGACCCTCCCCACCACGCATTTTACCCTATTACCCAAAATTTTTGAGAAAACCTTATAGTCTGCACAGAGCAACGATATCGCCCTATACTTCCCAAGGTTTGGCTGCCCTTTGCCTTTCGGGACCAACACCACAACTGCCGTATTCTGCTTATCCCCTAACGTACCCTTCTCCTTCATACAATTTAATAATCTTACCATGAACTTCCCAATCAACTCCCAATGCTGCAAATAAAATTCCACCGGTAAACCATCAATACCCGGGGACTTACCCTTCCTCATTCCGTGTAAAGCAATTTCAATTTCCTCCTCAGTAATAACCCCACCCAATGCCTTCCTATCACTGTGACCCAAAATGCACTCAGCATACGTGCACACCTTACTTAATTCCACTTCATCCACGCCACTACTAGTCCAGTGTTTTTTATACCATGTATCCGCATATGCACTCATAGCTTTTGTGTTTCGTATCACTTGACCTGCTCTATGGATTCCCATCGTCTCGTTTACCTCCAAGCTCGGGATTGCCGTGAGCGCCTGCTTTTGCTTTTGTTGTCTCAACACACACGCGGATGGCCTATCTCCCCACAAAACTTCTTCTAATCCTGCTTGCACCCTCACCGCTTGAAACCGCTCATTATGCAACGTTCGCAAGCTCTCTTTTATGTCTACAATCTCGTCCATGGGGTAAACACCACTAACCGATCCCTGCCCATAACAACTTCGTAATCGATCCTCTAAATAATTCGCTAGCCCATATTTTAAAGTGTTTATACGCCTACCCTCCCTCACATAAAAGGACTTTATCCTTTCCTTTGCCACCGAGTCCCACCACGTTACAATGTCTTCCACCTCCTGAGCTTCCCTTGAAAGCTCATTCCACAGCATAGAAAAACCCTCCAACCCTTCCTCATCACTTAACACACTAATATTTAATTTCCAATAATTCCTATAAATTTCGGCCATTTCCTCCCACCCTACCTCCACTACAACTGCCCTATGATCTGACAAGACCGTCTCCACCGTATTAAAAGACTTTACAACTACTCCCTGCGAAATATACACTCTGTCTAACCTTGCAGCATATCCCCTTCTGATAAAAGTATGTTCTGTTTCCCACACCCCTCCCCCAAACACATCTCTTAACTTAACATCCCTCAACAAATCTCTGAGAGGTGCAGACACATGCCCAGCCCCTTTGGGTTCGACGTCAGCCGCCCTTATGACACAGTTCCAGTCACCCCCCACTATCGCTACTTCCGGAAGACCACGCAAAAAATAAACAAGGTCCTCACACACAAAATCCGTTCGAACCTTCGTGTCATTCTCCGCAGGGGCATAGACACTTACCAAGGATACACGCTTTCCCATCCAAGTCCCATCCACTCGCAACACCCTCCCCCCACCCCCCTCACATCTCTGCAACACAAACGGGCTCGTCTCTTTTATTAAAAGACCCACACCACCTTTCAAACGACTAGTTGGCAGGGTCAGTACTGTATAACCTGCAACCTGCAACACTTCTCCTTCTTTGAAATTGTGTTCTTGAAGGAAGAGAACATCAATTCTATGTTTGCTAAGAAAACTACTCAACCAATCTCTCTTTAATCTAGTACACAAACCGTTAACATTAGCAGTCATACACCTAAGGCCTGTTATATTTTCCACCCTTTCCTCTTCTCCTCCCGTGGTTCACCACTTGATTTGTTACGTCTATGTGTCTTCTTTACAGTACCTTCCCATTCGCCTCCCTTCTTGCGATGGCGTCCCTCATGACCCCCCCCCTCCCCACCCCTCCCCTCACCCATCCTCTCAGTTTTTTTCCCAGTCCTCTGTGCCAGCGTCAGTACGTCATCCGAATCTGACGTAGCTGCCCGTTTCCTGGTAACGTTCTCATCCTCCATATCAAGATCCGAGGAAGCCTCACGGTGTACCTCAACATCCACCTCACAATGAGGTATGAAGTCTCCCGATGTCCCAGTCTCGTCGTCCTTCTGCGGAGTCTCGTATTGTTGACAATCCGGACTCAGAAAGTCTCCAGCTACGTCTTCCGAAGACGGAGCTTCCACCACTTGCGGTGACAAGGTCCTTAAGACTTCGTCTAAATCCTCACCGACATTCGTCTCTCGACCAATACTCAACACGTCATGCCGGGGTACCAATCCAGTAGATGGTATCGGCAACGACTCAGGTGCAGGCAGCTGAGGGAAGGACTCAGTCTCATTTCGAAAAGCCTGTTCCACCATCTCACTCCACAAACGACCACGCCCTTCCTCTGACGAACGATGCTCACCTTCATCAGGTGTGACTGGGGCTACGTCTTCTTGCACAGGTTTGGTCACGCGTCTGTTCTTTTCACATGCCGCCGCTATGTGGTCATACTCTCCACAAATGCGACACGTACGCCGCTGTCCAGGATATAAAACCATTACCTGTGTCCTAAAATCTTGAAGATACACATATGACGGTATGGGTTGGCGCAACGTCATCTTAAGGCTGAATGTACCTTCCGGCATACCTGTGTAGGCACCCATTATCCACTTACCCTGCTGGGCAGAATGCACAGTTCCATATTTCTCAAATACGTTTCTGATGTCAGCTTCGTTTGCCTCGAAGGGGACATTCCTCAATTTTATCCAGGTATAATATCGAGACACGTCCACCAGTCTCACACGCACAGCAGGAGTAACGTCAAAACACACATCTTGAAAGCGCGTAACCACCGATTCATAAACTGTCGCAGCAAGCAGTTTCACAAATACTCTATGCGCTCCGTTCAGCGCTACCCCATACAATTCACTATCTTGTATGCCGTATGTCTCCCTGATTATCTTGGGTAAGAGTATTTGAGCTGAACTAGGTGTAATCGCACCTCGAAGCAGTTCAATACCAATAGTGTTAACGCGTCTGCGATAACAAACCGCCATCTCAACACCAGTAATTTCCCAGCGGTGTCAACAGAGACACAACACCACCTCCTCGTACCACTGCTGTCAGGTTACTGAGGAGCGTCAGGCAAGGGGGTCTACACAGCCCAAGAGCGATGCAGACAATTACTTTTGTTTATTAGGTTTAAGGTCTGTCGACTGCAGAAGTCATTGAGGCTGAATGTCAGCTGTAAACCTGTTAAAAATACTTTGATTTTTAGTATAAGGAATGAAAGAAACTGAATTGTATACATAATGAGATATACATCCTCAAAGCGTATATAAAATGCCATACTCAGGGTGTATATATCAAGAGAGATATACTCCCATATTATGCACAAAATTTAACAAGAAATTGTCGACGAACTTAAATGTTTGTATAAACTGACTAGCAGTCTCAGTTGGTTAACATTATTCAATTGTTACTTCAGATGCACAGCAAGACAGATTAATCAGTACATCTTCACTCACTGTCTTTTGGTGTATCTTAAGAGTAAGGAATTTATTCCATCATTTCCATCATGGACTAGAGGGGTGTCCTTATTTTAAAATCTTTGTTCAGTGATTTAAGTGCGTTCCCGCATCAACAGACCTGTTGTAGGTATTGTACTACAACACTGAGAAAAACCAGTTTTCCCACAAGAGCTCACCTCAGCACCTAGACTTTCCCACTTCAGTTATCATTTAGAGTTGACTCGACTAGGGGCGAAATGCTTGATTTAGGGAGGCTTGAGGAAGTCCTGAATAATTAATGAAAGACGAAGGATAATTATTTGGTGCGCTCCCCAGGGCTCCCTCGGCCTCTGTGGCCCGCCACTGACAGCGAGGGAAGCGCCCCTCCTGGAACTCTTCTTCAACCTGATTGGTGATGCTCGAGCCTCGTTCTCACTGGTGATTGGTCTTGAGCGCAGCTTGGGCTGTGACTCTTCCGTAATAATAAAATTAATATTAATGAGAGTATTAATGTTACAGTAAATACTATAGTTAACCTTCGCGTGCTTTCTAAAACCACTGCTATTCCCTTTTATCTCCTCGTTCCAGTCTTGGAGTTGTTCTAGTTGACGACTTTATCAGTAAGATTATTCGTATTTGCAGCTGCTAGTCTTATAATTGACACTGTCACCTCTGATCAGAATTATTACCCGGAACTTAACATGTTTTCACTACAAACATTACTCTGAAGACTGAAACACTTGTGTAACATTTTGAAATTTCTGCTGAGGAAGTGTTTCGCCAGTCAGTAGCTTCCTCAGTCCAGTACAGAGAAGAACGGTGAAGATGAGGAAGAAAATGAGGTAATCACTTAGCCTGGAGTCGATGTGTTCAGTCCATCACGAGTGATGGGCTGAACACCGACTCCATTACTCTGTTATTAGCTATCTTTATACGTGAAGGAAGTGTGTTGCAGTGTCATTATAAGATCTACGTTTTCACTTAGTTTATATATTACTTTGTTCAACAATCGTTGACATGCGCACTTCGTACATCGTGTCTCCTGACTTTCGTTCTCGTGAAGGGTTATTCCAGCGGACAGATTTGGAACCAGTCCCTCCAGTATTTTCCAGGACTGAATTATAATATATTTCTCGCCTGAACTCCGGAGAGTACAATTTGAGAAATTCCGAGCATTCCCAATAATTTAGGTGTCTGAATGGATGCGGGCAGTGAATATTCTCTCCACATTCTTCAGGTCTGCAATTTCGCAGACTGGAAATATCTTATTTTCCAGACTATATTATTTCCACAGTTGTGATATTGCTATTGGTTGTTACCAGATCTCTATAGTACTGTTCACACTCTATACTGTTTTAATTTTTTTTTCCTTAGCTGTCGACTTTAAATTTTTCTTCTTTGAAGTTTATGTTGGAAGTCTTATTTTGCTTCGTATTGGAGGATGCCGTTCCCAGATGATGCCGTGCCCAGGAGGATGCCGATCCCTGGATGATGCCGCGCTTAGAGTAATGCTACCTATACAAATATTTGTGTATCCTCGAAGGATGACGATACTACAGTCATTTGTGATTTTGTATATGTTAGTTATGAGAGAGAGAAAGTCCGAGTATATTACGTTGTCAGTTTGCTTGTCATTCAGTGTATCCAACATCATGTGGTGCTACAATGGTCCAGCAGTTGCAAGTGGTAGGAGGGACCTGCGTCAAACGTATGGTGTCCTGGGTGGTTGTCAAGATATTGAGATTTCAGCTGTTTTACAGCCTTTTCGGCAATATTGATATGTGATGTCAGTGTTGTCAATCTTCAGTTTTTGCGATTGTTTTACTGCCAATTTATACATCAAGGGACAAGTAAGCGTCTATTGGCTTTTGCCATATATTTTAGCGCATTGGCAAGGAGGAACAACGAGCTCGTTGAACTCTTTTACAGTCTGTGGATTTCTAACATATTTATGCAAAAAGTGACAGAAGATCCACCGTTGTAAAGCAGAATACCTGCTTTTACTTAATAAAAAAAATCTGCATATAGAAACGTTCAGAAACTGGCGCTGACAGTAGCTAAGAAAGCGAAAGTCGTAAAATGAGGCTGGGTTGCAAGATTACTCTCAGTGCTTCCCAGCCACCAAGCTATCAACCCAGCCTCGTAAAAACGTTGGTTTTGTGGCATATTTTCTTTCTCAGTCTCCTGGGTTCCTGTTTTCTATTGGTTCATTAGAACATAGTCTGGCTTGTATATTATTGCATTTATTTGTGTTAATTTATATTATAATTGGTTAAATTTCGCTTTAGTTTAATATCACGTCCTAACATAAAATAGTACAGTATATAGATAAATCAGCTTAAGTAACTATTGGACAGAGTTAAGTCTGACAAAACCGGGAACACCAGAGTTGGCACAGATGTCTGATCAGCCATTTGTGATGTTTATGTGGATCATTGGGCCGCTAACAGCAGCAGCCTGGTTAAACAGCCAATTAATCCAAACAAGTCAAGAGTATGTCATAATATCCACACATGCTTTCACCCATCCTGAGTTATGCAGGATGTACCTTCATTATTAAATACTTGGTACATGCATTAAGACTATGACCATGGTTAATTAAGGCACTGAGAAGACTAGGTAAGGCCTATGTGAGTCATCATACATCTTCTAGGCTTCTGTTTTCACCATGTTGTCACTGTTTATCTGGAGTTTATCTGGAGAGAGTTCCGGGGGTCAACGCCCCCGCGGCCCGGTCTGTGACCAGGCCTCCTTAGGTCAGTGTCCCAGGATGCGACCCACACCAGTCGACTAACACCCAGGTACCCATTTTACTGATGGGGAACATAGACAACAGGTGGAAAGAAACACGTCCAATGTTTCTACTCTGGCTGGGAATCGAACCCAGGCCCTCACCGTGTGAAGCGAGAGCGTTAACCACCAGGCCACCAGAGCCCCCTGTTCATTTGTCTTTTGAGTATTTTTTTATGTAGCTAGTTTTAAATTGTTGAATAATATCCAAAACCAAATATTATTAATAAAGATATTTGTGTAAAGAGTCATCTAGGGGTAGACATCATATAGGGGTGGATGGTGGTAGCCTGGACGATGGTAAGAGTGTGGGCAAGAGTTATAAGAAACTACGCCTAGCATTACATTACGCTTATAACCATTCCCGATTATATTAGATTTAGAGTGTGAGGCATATAGAGTAGTGGCAAATATTTCTAGCTACTATTGTAAGTAGAGTCAACAGTTAGGTGTACGAGACTTGTGTTGCTGGTATGCAGTATCCATCCCTCAGTGAAGAAAATGTATGGCAGCACATTTCTTATAACCCTCTGTGGTGCAGGAGTAAAGGGACAGACATAATCTCAGGATAGCCAAACATTTGGATTGCCTCCTGCACGCTCGTCCCCCTAAGTATCTCTGTTTGTGATTTAGTTTGCAAGTGTATACTTGATGAGTTCAGATACATGTGCAACAGTTTGTTGAAACGTTTCGCCTACACAGTAGCCTTCTTCAGTCAAATACAGAGGCAGCAGGTGTAGTAGTGAAGTCAAGATAATGTGATCAGTCCGTCAACATTGGAGAAATAGTATTTGAGGTGGTCAGTCCCTCAGCCTATATAAGTGTTCAGCTCCATGTTTGGAACGATATCGTTCCAAACATGTAGCTGAACTGTCACACATGTGTCTTCTTCATCAACTTGTCGATATTTTATACCATTTTCAAAATATTCATACTTGCTTATACTACATATTTGGTTACGGATAACACTGATCCACAGCCAGAATGCTTCAGAAATAAAATTAGTTATTCGTTACTAATTTTGAGTCACTGAATACAGGAATGATGATTAAAATAGGAAATTGGCAACATTTATAAAGATATAAATTCAGGATGGTTACAGTTATCATTGATTTGCAAAGGGAGGAGGATGAATAATCTGTACAGGGTAAAAGCTTTTGATTTAAATCCACAATGCATAATTGTTTAAAAAATCCACACAATTTCCCATATTTCACATCAGTAGCTCTGTTATCAAGTTTTTTTTTTTTTGGAGGGGGAGGATGGGGACAGGCCTCTATTGAATGGACCACCAATTGTGCAACTTATTTTGATTTGGGCACTGTATGTCAACTCTGACAGAAAATAGATATTTCACTCGGAATTCTGGTATTACGTCACCCTACTAACTGGACTGCATCATTTCATTCTTGAAAGTCATACAATCCACACGTGTCACACTTTTTTTTGACGTTTGCTCATAACATTGAAATTTTTTTAGTCAAATTTTGACTAAGATCCCTCGTAATTGCATGAACTGTGCACATAACTTTTGTCATGTTTGTGGAGAGTGGACTTTTTCATTGCGAAAGTGTTCTATAACAGAAGAAAAAAAGTGCGTAGAATGTTTTCCTGTTGGTCGCAACCAATTTACTGGGAAATACCAACGCTGACAATTACAGGGAGCTGCTGGAAAACCTCCTCTTGTTCTAGCAAAAAACCGACTGCAGTAAGTCTTTAAAGATACATTTCCTCCATTCCCACCTAGTTTTAATTCCGGCCGGCTTCGGAGCAGTCAGCGATGAACATGATGAACGTTGTCACCAGGACATCTCAGTCATGGAAGCAACACTACCAGGGAAAAATGGAGTTCATCATTGTTACCAAATTATTGGTGGACATTAACTAGAGAGGATCCAGAAGTGGAATACAAGAGACAAGTACAGAAGCCTCGGGGGTGAATCAGTCTAAATTAAATCATTAATACAGGTATATTAATAGTATATTGTATACATATACGCAGTGTGTCAATAATTTTCAGTGGATTGTTGTTGTGGTTATATTTGTTATCTACGCTCCAAAAACCTTAAAAGTGAATTATCTTTTTCCTCCGAGGCACAAAGTTGTCAGAATTTGGAAACCAGTGTAACTGCTCTCATGCTTTTGTCATACCTGCTCTTTAAGCTGTGCAAGAAGTTTGCCTCAGATTAATCTAATACTTCTAATTCATTCCACTTCCGTAGCAGCCTTAGACTGAAAGCTTTTCCTAAAGCTTTATGACTCGACTGTAGTTCTAGTTTTTGTCTTCTTGTCTCAGGCTCTCGCATTTCAACCTCTCCCGATCCTTCCTGTTTATTACACTGAATATCTTAAACTTTTTAATTAATCCTGTGTCTTTGTAATCATTTCCTCTTGTCTCACCTCTTACTGTATTCCCTTCAATTATGGCACCAGGTTGGCTGCTAACCTCAGCACTTTAAACTTTCGGAAAATGCCTTGTCAGGTAGGAATTGATTTAATGCTGGTGCTACATAATCAGTGATTGTTGATTTGTTTATATATATATATATATATATATATATATATATATATATATATATATATATATATATATATATATATATATATATATATATATATATATATATATATATATATATATATATATATATATATAAAAAGTGTGTGTGTGCCGAATAGTTAAAACTTAGGATTTTGCCTTAAATGGCTCTTGCCGAATAAGGCAAGCGAAAATTTGTGTATGCAGTAATTTCGCAAAAATCATTCTTAACCTAACGAAAAAAATATATTTCGTTAGGTTCAGAATGTTATAGTAAGGTTAGGTAAGCTTCCTAAGGTTCTTTTGGTACAAAATCATTAATTTTTATATTAACATAAATGAAAAAAATATACCTTTAAATATATAAGAGAAAATTTTAGAAAGGACTTAATTTTTAATGAGTTCTTGTTAATTGACCAGTTTTACCAATTCGGCACTATATATATATGTGTGTGTGTGTGTGTGTGTGCGTGTATTGTACATTCTTCTGTTTATTCATGTGCACATGTATGTAGGTATTGATGTGTATATGTAGTCATGAGTGCTGATGTGTCTGTATGCATATGCTCGCTCAGTTGTGTTTGCTGGGGTCAGTTCACAGCTCCTGTCCCCGTCATATACTCTTATCAGTCTGATTCATTGAGTTCTGACCTCCAGGACCTGATAATATGTACTCTTCATAATATGTACTTCTTTTCATTTCAGTGAATCCTCTGCGTCTTTAGCTGCCATCTATGTTTTCTGGGTACTTTTCCTTAAAACAATGTTGCTATTGCTTACGCAAGGAAAATAATATGTTGGGTAACTAGAACCTTCAAGACCAGAGATGTTGAGCTGTTGATGATAGTCACTGGTTCTCTCCAGACTTGAATATTCAAGCCAGGGAAGATTTCTGAGCTGGAAATCGAAAGGAGAACCTCCACTGCTCGTATACTCTCAGTCAAGCATCTGAACTACTGGGAACGCTTGAAGTCTCTTCAATTCTATTCCTTGAAACGTAGGCAAAAAAGGTACTTAATAATTTACACAAACAGTTTTGGAGGGACTAGTCCCATACCTGAACACTGAAATCACTCCACATGATAAGATACTTGGCAGACGGTGCAAAACCTCCACTAAAAAGCAGAAGCGCGACGAATATGCTAAGAGAGAACTCGATGAGCGTCAGAGGTCTACCTGGAGGTTATTCAGGGTTCAACGCTCCCGCGGCCTGATCCAGCATTAACAGCCTAATTGATCAGGCTTGGTCTGATCAGTTAGGCAGAGGGGGCGGTGACCCCCGGAAATGTGCTTTAGGTATCTCAGTCTCAGCTTATCCACCCTAATCCCCCAGAATATTTTGCATGTCGTGATCATGTTTTCACTGTTTTTTTCTCTCTATTTTTAGTTTGAGTTCCTTAAGTCTCCTCGTATTTCATTTCCCCCATTTCCAGCAACAATCTCGTTGTACAACTTTTGATCTATATATTTTTATGTGCTTCATCCTGGGTCTGTCTCCTGGGTCTGTGTACTACAAGATGGGCCTAATGTACAGTAAGTCCTCACTTAACGTCCTTGATACGTTCTTGGAAACTGCGACTTTAAGCGCAACAACGTATAACAAAACCACACCTCACACTCTATCATCAGACCTCTTAAAAAAATTCAAGTTTTGTTTCTGTCACACTTTTTCTCTTTTTTTTTTTTTTTGGTCACTGTGCATCCGGGGTGCACAGTGCACCTTTAGCACTCACTACAACGGTGTTAAATCAAGGAATAAATGTTTGCAAAGCGAAAATTGTAAGGAGCGCCTCCTACCACCACACAGTTCAGAAACAAACTACAAATATGGCGGCCTCGCTGAGTGCTGTCGTACCGCATCGTTTATTGTCGTGCGTCTGTATGATTGTCGTATACTCTACGAATTTTTATTTCACAATAATTTATATCATTGTATTTATTAAACTTTTTCTCATCGTTATAACGAAACTATGTTGAACGAAACGTTATTCGAGGACCTGCTGTACGTGTGTGTATGTATGCATGTGTAAATGTATTTAGGCAGGCATGTTTTTATGTATATGTATATGTGTGTGTGCATGTTTGTATATGTGCAGGTGTACATCACTTGGTAACTATCAAGATAAAAGGCAATATATATGCGGCAGTCGGCGACGCTGTCATATTTATGCTGGGGAATTCAGTGTGTGTGTGTGTGAGACTGTATGTGTGTGTGTGTGTGTGTGTGTGTGTTCGTGTGCGTGTGTGTGTGTGTGTGTGTGTGTGTGTGTGTGTGTGTGTGTGTGTGTGTGTGTGTGTGTGTGTGCGTGCGTGTGTACTCACCTAGTTGTGGTTGCAGGGGTCGAGTCTCAGCTCCTGGCCCCCGCCTCTTCACTGGCCGCTACTCGGTCACTCTGCCTGCTCCGTGAGCTTTCCTACGTCTCCTTAAAGCTATGTATAGATCCTGCCTCCACTACATCACTTCCTAGACTGTTCCACTTCCTGACAACTCTGTGACTGAAGAAATACTTCCTGACATCCCTGTTTTTCATCTGAGTCTTCAACTTCTAACTGTGACTCCTTGTTACTGTGTCCCATCTCTGGAACATCCTGTTTCTTCCACCTTGTTTATTCCTCTCAGTATTTTATATGTCATTATCATATCCTCCCTATCTCTTTTGTCTTCCAGTGTCGTCAGGTTGATTTCCCTTAACCTCTCCTCGTAGGACATACCCCTTAGCTCCGGGACTAGTCATGTTGCAAACCTTTGCACTTTCTCTAGTTTCCTTACATGCTTGGCTAGGTGAGGGTTCCAAATTGGCGCTGCATGCTCCAGTATAAGCCTAATGTACACAGTGTACAGGGTCCTGAATGACTCCTTATTAAGATGTCGGAATGCTGTTCTCAGGTTTGCCAGGCGCACATTAACCAAATAACTGTGTGTGTGTGTGTGTGTGTGCGTGTGCGTGTGCGTGTGCGTGTGCGTGTGCGTGTGCGCGCGTGTGTGTGTGTGTGTGTGTGTGTGTGTGTGTGTGTGTATGCGAGTGTGTGACTGTATGTATGTGTGAGAGACTACTCGCCTATATGTGGTTGCAGGGGTCGATTCATAGCTCCTGGCCCCGCCTCTTCACGGGTCGTTACTAGGTCCACTCTCTTTCCCTGCTCCAAGAACTTTATCGCACCTCTTCTTAAAGCTGTGAATGGATCCCCCCTCAAGGAAGGTTCCTTGATGTTGGTGAGGGGCTCTTGATTTAGGGAATTGGATCTGTGCTCCAGTTCCCCAAATTAAGCCTGAATGCCTTCCACATCCCCCCCAGGCGCTGTATAATCCTCCGGGTTTAGCGCTTCCCCCTTGATTGTAATAATAATAATAATGTGAATGGATCCCACTTCAACTGCATCACACTCCAGCTTGTTCCACTTCCTGACAACTCTGTGACTGAAGTAATACTTCCTAACATTCCTGTGTGTGTGTGTGTGTGTGTACTCACCTATTTGTACTCACCTATTTGTGGTTGCAGGGGTCGATTCACAGCTCCTGGCCCCGCCTCTTCGCTGATTGCTACTAGGTCCTCTCTCTCCCTGCCCCATGAGCTCTATCATACCTCGCCTTAAAACTATGTATGGTTCCTGCCTCCACTACATCACTTTCTAGGCTATTCCATGGCCTGACTACTCTATGACTGAAGAAATACTTCCTAACATCCCTTTGATTCATCTGAGTCTTCAACTTCCAATTGTGACCTCTTGTGTCTGTGTCCCATCTCTGGAACATCCCGTCTTTGTCCACCTCGTCTATTCCGCGCAGTATTTTATATGTCGTTATCATGTCTCCCCTGACCCTCCTGTCCTCCAGTGTCGTCAGGCCGATTTCCCTCAACCTTTCTTCATAGAACAATCCCCGTAGCTCTGGGACTAGTCTTGTTGCAAACCTTTGCACTTTCTCTAATTTCTTGACGTGCTTGACTAGGTGTGGATTCCAAACTGGTGCTGCATACTCCAGTATGGGCCTGACGTAGATGGTATACAGAGTCTTAAACGAATCCTTACTGAGGTATGTGTGTGTGTGTGTGTGTGTGTGTGTGTCTGTCTGTGGCCTCTGTCGTGATTCAGCAAGCTGTTCTGCCATGCTTAAAGTGTAGTTGTCCTCAACAAGCCTAGCAGCGTCTAAATTTTTAAATGATTATTGCAGCCAGCGGGAGGAGACGGTACCTTTAATAAACTACATGTATCCTGAAGAGGTGAAGAGCTGTGATATGTATCGTAGGAGATGGGGCGGGAGGGTGGCAGTGTCATCCTACCCATGGTTCCGGTGGTCGTCGCTCCCGCGGCTCGGTTTCAAACCAGGTCTTCTGGTATGTAAGTCTTCAAGAAGAAACTGAACAAGTATCTTCTCCAGGTGCCACATCAACCAGGCTGTGATGGATATGTGGGGCAGCGGGCTACCAGAAGCAACAGCCTGGTTGATAAGGCTAGCACCAGACGACCCTGGCCCATGGCCGGGCTCCGGGAGTAGGAAAACTATCGAAACTCGTCAAGAGTAAAGGTATATCAAAGGTGGGTCAATTGGGCTGTTGGTGTTTGTAGAAATTAGTCTCACGCCGCAGGCACCACAATCTGGCTGTTTGGGAATAGACTGCCTTGAAAAATTGTGATTTGTTGGTAGTTCGTCTTATATTATAAAAGCTGGCTCCAGGGGGCGGCGACCCCCCTTCCCCTCGTCCATGGATTTGACATCTCGTTTCTTACTAAACTAACCTAATTATATTTGAAGTCATGTCACCCTGAGTAACTCCCTCTCACCTGGATGGAGAATAACTTAAATTAGCTTGTTCTAGGAACAACTGAACCTCAATTTGTTCTTGGAACAATGACTCGCCTGTGTCAGGATAAGCTCTGGAACACTGTTACTGTTCTGACTGTGTTGTAAGTTGTCCTGGCCTGACCTGCTTGTGTCATCGATGTTCCTCACGAGGCTTCACCACTAGCCTCAAGCTTCAGCTTGTTCCCCACGAGGCTTCAACACTAGCCTCAAGCTTCAGCTTGTTCCCCACGAGGCTTCAACACTAGCCTCAAGGTTCAGCTTGTTCCCCACGAGGCTTCAACACTAGCCTCAAGCTTCAGCTTGTTCCCCACGAGGCTTCAACACTAGCCTCAAGCTTCAGCTTGTTCTCCACGAGGCTTCAACACTAGCCTGAAGCTCCAGCTTGTTTTCCACGAGGCTTCAACACTAGCCTCAAGCTTCATCTTGCTCCCCACGAGACTTCAACACTAGCCTGAAGCTCCAGCTTGTTCCCCACGAGGCTTCAACACTAGCCTCAAGCTTCAGCTTGTTCCCCACGAGGCTTCAACACTAGCCTCAAGCTTCAGGTTGTTCCCCACGAGGCTTCAACACTAGCCTCAAGCTTCATCTTGTTCCCCACGAGGCTTCACTAGCCTCAAGCTTCAGCTTGTTCCCCACGAGGCTTCAACACTAGCCTTAAGCTTCAGCTTGTTCCCCACGAGGCTTCAACACTAGCCTCAAGCTTCAGCTTGTTCCCCACGAGGCTTCAACACTAGCCTCAAGCTTCATCTTGTTCCCCACGAGGCTTCACTAGCCTCAAGCTTCAGCTTGTTCCCCACGAGGCTTCAACACTAGCCTCAAGCTTCAGCTTGTTCCCCACGAGGCTTCAACACTAGCCTCAAGCTTCATCTTGTTCCCCACGAGGCTTCAACACTAGCCTCAAGCTTCATCTTGTTCCCCACGAGGCTTCAACACTAGCCTCAAGCTTCAGCTTGTTCCCCACGAGGCTTCAACATTAGCCTCAAGCTTCAGCTTGTTCCCCACGAGGCTTCAACACTAGCCTCAAGCTTCAGCTTGTTCCCCACGAGACTTCAACACTAGCCTCAAGCTTCATCTTGTTCCCCACGAGGCTTCACTAGCCTCAAGCTTCAGCTTGTTCCCCACGAGGCTTCAACATTAGCCTCAAGCTTCAGCTTGTTCCCCACGAGGCTTCAACACTAACCTCAAGCTTCAGCTTAGAGCGTTAATCCTCCGTATTTACACAGTAAATGAGGTTTGTTCACCTCGCGGGTAACGCCCGAAATGAGGTGCACATTTCATTTTCTAATGTTCCCTCCTAGCGTTTTTCATTAATAAAAAGAAAGTATGTTTGCAAATATATTTTAATGGTCCTGCCATAATACTCTCGTTGAACAGAAGAATATATAGTTGGTTGGTAGACAGCAACCACCCAGAGAAGTACTACCGTCCTGCCAGATGACTGTGAAACAAAAACCTGTAACTGTTTTGCATGATGGTAGGATTGCTGGTTTCTTTTTCTGTCTCATAAACACGCTAAGATAACAGGGATATCTTGCTACTCCTACTTACACTTTGGTCACACTTCACAGACACGCACATGCATATATATATATACATACATCTAGGTTTTTCTCCTTTTTCTAAATAGCTCTTGTTCTTTTTTATTTCTTCTATTGTCCATGGGGAAGTGGAAAAGAATCTTTCCTCCGTAAGCCATGCGTGTCGTATGAGGCGACTAAAATGCCGGGAGCAATGGGCTAGTAACCCCTTCTCCTGTATACAATTACTAAAAAAGAGAAGAAGAAAAACTTTATAAAACTGGGTTGCTTAAATGTGCGTGGATGTAGTGCGGATGACAAGAAACAGATGATTGCTGATGTTATGAATGAAAAGAAGTTGGATGTCCTGGCCCTAAGCGAAACAAAGCTGAAGGGGGTAGGAGAGTTTCAGTGGGGGGAAATAAATGGGATTAAATCTGGAGTATCTGAGAGAGTTAGAGCAAAGGAAGGGGTAGCAGTAATGTTAAATGATCAGTTATGGAAGGAGAAAAGAGAATATGAATGTGTAAATTCAAGAATTATGTGGATTAAAGTAAAGGTTGGATGCGAGAAGTGGGTCATAATAAGCGTGTATGCACCTGGAGAAGAGAGGAATGCAGAGGAGAGAGAGAGATTTTGGGAGATGTTAAGTGAATGTATAGGAGCCTTTGAACCAAGTGAGAGAGTAATTGTGGTAGGGGACTTGAATGCTAAAGTAGGAGAAACTTTTAGAGAGGGTGTGGTAGGTAAGTTTGGGGTGCCAGGTGTAAATGATAATGGGAGCCCTTTGATTGAACTTTGTATAGAAAGGGGTTTAGTTATAGGTAATACATATTTTAAGAAAAAGAGGATAAATAAGTATACACGATATGATGTAGGGCGAAATGACAGTAGTTTGTTGGATTATGTATTGGTAGATAAAAGACTGTTGAGTAGACTTCAGGATGTACATGTTTATAGAGGGGCCACAGATATATCAGATCACTTTCTAGTTGTAGCTACACTGAGAGTAAAAGGTAGATGGGATACAAGGAGAATAGAAGCATCAGGGAAGAGAGAGGTGAAGGTTTATAAACTAAAAGAGGAGGCAGTTAGGGTAAGATATAAACAGCTATTGGAGGATAGATGGGCTAATGAGAGCATAGGCAATGGGGTCGAAGAGGTATGGGGTAGGTTTAAAAATGTAGTGTTAGAGTGTTCAGCAGAAGTTTGTGGTTACAGGAAAGTGGGTGCAGGAGGGAAGAGGAGCGATTGGTGGAATGATGATGTAAAGAGAGTAGTAAGGGAGAAAAAGTTAGCATATGAGAAGTTTTTACAAAGTAGAAGTGATGCAAGGAGGGAAGAGTATATGGAGAAAAAGAGAGAAGTTAAGAGAGTGGTGAAGCAATGTAAAAAGAGAGCAAATGAGAGAGTGGGTGAGATGTTATCAACAAATTTTGTTGAAAATAAGAAAAAGTTTTGGAGTGAGATTAACAAGTTAAGAAAGCCTAGAGAACAAATGGATTTGTCAGTTAAAAATAGGAGAGGAGAGTTATTAAATGGAGAGTTAGAGGTATTGGGAAGATGGAAGGAATATTTTGAGGAATTGTTAAATGTTGATGAAGATAGGGAAGCTGTGATTTCGTGTATAGGGCAAGGAGGAATAACATCTTGTAGGAGTGAGGAAGAGCCAGTTGTGAGTGTAGGGGAAGTTCGTGAGGCAGTAGGTAAAATGAAAGGGGGTAAGGCAGCCGGGATTGATGGGATAAAGATAGAAATGTTAAAAGCAGGTGGGGATATAGTTTTGGAGGGGTTGGTGCAATTATTTAATAGATGTATGGAAGAGGGTAAGGTACCTAGGGATTGGCAGAGAGCATGCATAGTTCCTTTGTATAAAGGCAAAGGGGATAAAAGAGAGTGCAAAAATTATAGGGGGATAAGTCTGTTGAGTGTACCTGGTAAAGTGTATGGTAGAGTTATAATTGAAAGAATTAAGAGTAAGACGGAGAATAGGATAGCAGATGAACAAGGAGGCTTTAGGAAAGGTAGGGGGTGTGTGGACCAGGTGTTTACAGTGAAACATATAAGTGAACAGTATTTAGATAAGGCTAAAGAGGTCTTTGTGGCATTTATGGATTTGGAAAAGGCGTATGACAGGGTGGATAGGGGGGCAATGTGGCAGATGTTGCAAGTGTATGGTGTAGGAGGTAGGTTACTGAAAGCAGTGAAGAGTTTTTACGAGGATAGTGAGGCTCAAGTTAGAGTATGTAGGAAAGAGGGAAATTTTTTCCCAGTAAAAGTAGGCCTTAGACAAGGATGTGTGATGTCACCGTGGTTGTTTAATATATTTATAGATGGGGTTGTAAGAGAAGTAAATGCGAGGGTCTTGGCAAGAGGCGTGGAGTTAAAAGATAAAGAATCACACACAAAGTGGGAGTTGTCACAGCTGCTCTTTGCTGATGACACTGTGCTCTTGGGAGATTCTGAAGAGAAGTTGCAGAGATTGGTGGATGAATTTGGTAGGGTGTGCAAAAGAAGAAAATTAAAGGTGAATACAGGAAAGAGTAAGGTTATGAGGATAACAAAAAGATTAGGTGATGAAAGATTGAATATCAGATTGGAGGGAGAGAGTATGGAGGAGGTGAACGTATTCAGATATTTGGGAGTGGACGTGTCAGCGGATGGGTCTATGAAAGATGAGGTGAATCATAGAATTGATGAGGGAAAAAGAGTGAGTGGTGCACTTAGGAGTCTGTGGAGACAAAGAACTTTGTCCTTGGAGGCAAAGAGGGGAATGTATGAGAGTATAGTTTTACCAACGCTCTTATATGGGTGTGAAGCGTGGGTGATGAATGTTGCAGCGAGGAGAAGGCTGGAGGCAGTGGAGATGTCATGTCTGAGGGCAATGTGTGGTGTGAATATAATGCAGAGAATTCGTAGTTTGGAAGTTAGGAGGAGGTGCGGGATTACCAAAACTGTTGTCCAGAGGGCTGAGGAAGGGTTGTTGAGGTGGTTCGGACATGTAGAGAGAATGGAGCGAAACAGAATGACTTCAAGAGTGTATCAGTCTGTAGTGGAAGGAAGGCGGGGTAGGGGTCGGCCTAGGAAGGGTTGGAGGGAGGGGGTAAAGGAGGTTTTGTGTGCGAGGGGCTTGGACTTCCAGCAGGCCTGCGTGAGCGTGTTTGATAGGAGTGAATGGAGACAAATGGTTTTTAATACTTGACGTGCTGTTGGAGTGTGAGCAAAGTAACATTTATGAAGGGATTCAGGGAAACCGGCAGGCCGGACTTGAGTCCTGAAGATGGGAAGTACAGTGCCTGCACTCTGAAGGAGGGGTGTTAATGTTGCAGTTTAAAAACTGTAGTGTAAAGCACCCTTCTGGCAAGACAGTGATGGAGTGAATGATGGTGAAAGTTTTTCTTTTTCGGGCCACCCTGCCTTGGTGGGAATCGGCCGGTGTGATAATAAAAAAAAATAAAATAAAATAATATATATATATATATATATATATATATATATATATATATATATATATATATATATATATATATATATATATATATATATATATATAATATTTTTCTAAACCTTTCAATTTAAAGGCTTAGGGTTACTATCCTACCTCGGCTTTGATATACCTTTGATGAGTTTTGAGTCTTTCTACTCCCGGAACCCTGCCATGGGCCAGGCTCGTCTGGTGCTGGGGGCCCCCCTGGCCCACATATCCATCACAGCCTGGTTGATCTGGCACCTGGTGAAGATATTCGTCCTGAGATATTCTCCCACCTCTGAGAACGCCACTCACAACATTGAGGTACCTCCAAGAGGCAGCCTTCAAGGGTGGAACTGGACAGATACCTAAAGTCGGTACCCGATCAGCCGGGTTATGGTTCATACGTTGGACCACCTGCGACAGCAGTAACAGCCTGATTGATCAGGCCCTGATCCACCGCGAGGTCTAGTCAAGGACTGGGCCGCGGGGGCGTTGATCCCCCGAAACACCCTCCAGATAGACTCCAGGTACCTATTTAATTCTAGATAAATGGACAAAGATTCAATTAATGTAATATTTTATTGTGGCAACGTTTAGCGAAATGTTACCAAGGCTAAATGTCACATAAGTTGTATCTGTGTCTATTTACTTAATATTTTGTAGGTAATTTACCATTATTACTGCCTGTTAAATGCATCGTGAAGATGATCAACAAGTTTAAGGCGATGTTCTTTCCCGTCTCTACTTACTAGTGATTTACCTGTGATCGGTTTCGAGGACTTCTCTTCCCTCGTAGTCAGACTTGAAGCGAGGCTTCTTCGTTGACTACCTCTCAACCAGGCTGTTCCTGTTAGCACCCCGCTGACACACATAACCGTTACAGCTTGGTTGATCTAACATTTGGCTTTTGATTAAACCTGTGTGTTTCAAGGTCAAACTCCTTAGATTGATTTGCAATTTGCCTACCTTTGAAAATGTAAACAGCTACAATCGGACAGCGTGCAGCAAGTACCAACAGCCTGATTGATCAAGCCATTGAGAGGGAGGCCTGACCTGATATCGAGCTGCGGAAATAATGATCCCTGAAATATCAACAGATAAACAGGCAAGGCGAGCCTTGTTTATTTACAAAATTCGATACGTCAGCATTGTACTGCCACCTTATTCTATACGATAGTTACACAGTGGGAACAAAAGCTAACTATGTTTCCCTGTAAAGAATAAAAAAAAAAAGGCACAATACCGTGACTGGAACAATATACAAATAACCCGTCATAAGTTTCAGTCTCCTCTGTGCGGGTTATTTGTGTATGTTTCCCAGTCATAATTTATTTCGCAAACTGGGGCTCATACAGTGTTAGTCTGTCTGCCTGAGCTGGGAGATTTCAGTAGGGCTGTGAGGAGGATATCCTCAAGCATTCCGTTAAGGGTTCATCAGCTACGGGCGCTTCAGTGGTTTAGTTCCAGCATAGCTGGAAATTATACCCATCTTATGTCATTACCTGTCTTTCAAGTGCCTCAAGAATGTGGACACAGGAGTGGGCAGCCTGGACACTCAGATTCCTCCACCTCACTCCTAAGCTCTAAAACAACTCATCGTGAACTAAACGTGAATTATAGTGAAGTATCTGCGATTCCCAGAGAACATGCAACAGAGATAGAGAGAGATAGAGAGAAATAAAGGGGAGGGAGAGATGGACTAGACCAGAGGCGCTAAACACTGCATCAAGGTACCAATCAACAACCCCGGGCTTAAATAAACATATCGTTTATATGCGCAAGTTAAACGAAAACACTTGATGTATGCCACCGGTCGTATTCCAGAGAAAGCCTCCTTTGTGCGGTGGTGTGCGTGCGAGAGGAGAGCTGCCTCCTCCTCCCTTCAATCCCCCTTCCCCCCACTATCCTTCATCCCCTCCCCTCTCCTCCATTTATTACCCCATCAGTTGTTATGGTCCTGCCTGAGAGAGCGTCGTATTTGACGATGATTGTCACAGCCGAGGCTCCTTCAAAGTCATCTTGTTTATGAGGCGTAACGTTTCCCCTGGAAGGTTTCTGGTCACAGCCCTGCGAGCTCTGCTGTCTCTTCCCTTGCTTTGATCTAGCCCTCCCTGGATTAATTCGACACAGGCATTCTTTGGATTACTTTGACCCAGGTGTCCGTGGAGAACCTTTATACCCAATCGTCTTTGGATTATTTTGCCCCAGACGTCCGTGGATTATTTTGACGCAGGAGTACGTGCATTATTTTGACAGGTCTACGTGAATTATTTTGATTCAGACGTCCGTGGATTATTTTTACCCAGGCGTCCGTGGATTACTTTGACCCAAGCATTCATGAATTACTTTGACCCAGGCATCCATAGATTACTTTGACCCAGGTGCCGGTCCGAGAAGGCCTTACCTGACTGCAGCAGACTAATTACTTAGTATGTCAGTCAAACATCCACACCATAAGACAACCACTCTTTAATTTGTCGGTTTTCCAAACTATTACATCACACAATGTATACGATAAATGCGCAATTTTCTAACACTGCTGAGATGAATTCCTCATTGTAAACCTACTCACTCGTAAATTGGATTGTAACAAGGATACCTTCAATGGCTTTCACATTGTAGAGATTCCTCAATTTTAAAGCGTCTGGGAAAAGGATTAATATCGCGTCTGATTGAATGAGCCACTTGATTTTATGCTGGTTAATCTGGCACCTGGTGAAGATACTTGTCCAGTTTCCTCTTGAGGACTTCTACACTTGTCTTAACAGTATTTATATCTTCTGGTAAGATGTTGATTAGTCATCTTATTGTACCCACCGCATCCCTGTTTTTTCACTGAGTATATTTTGCACTTCCTCCCATATCTCTCATTCCAGTATGTTATGGCAATGTGCAGATTTGGGACAAGGCCTTCAAGAACTTTCCTGGTGTATGTTATCATGTATCTCTCCTCCACTCCATTGAAAACTTTAAGGCGTTCCCAGAAATTCAAGTTCCTTATTGGCTCTATGCGGACTGTAAATGATCTCTGTCTCTTCCAGCTTTGATTTTTCTCCTGCCCTGAACGGCCCCGTTCAATACTGAGCAATATCCCAGATGAGAGAATAAAAACGATTTGGTAAGTGTCACCATTGGCACTATTTGTCTAGTTCTGAAAGTTCTCATTATCCACTCCGTCATCTTCCTGACTGTCGTGATATTAGTTTTGTGTTCTTTGAAAGATAAGTCAGCTGTCATAGTTACTTCTAGCTACAACCTAGGGACACAGCTAAAACCTAGGAACACAGCTATAATCTGGAGACATGGCAACAACCTAGGGAGACAGCTACAGTCTGGGGACACAGCTACTACCTAGGGACACAGCTATTACCTAGGGAGACAGCTGCAGCCTAGGGAGACAGCTACAACCTAGGGACACAGCTACAGCCTAGGGACACAGCTACAACCTAGGAACACAGCTACAACCTAGAGACGGGGAGAAAGCTACAAGTTTGCGCCAGTGCTACAACTTAGGGCATGAGAGTGGGTGTGAGGGGCTGCAGGTGACAGCTGCCTTCTTGGACCTCATTAAAAAAAATTCAATTGTCTAGAGAAAATGTTATTTTCATTACTGCTGTTTTCTTAGTCTTGCTGGCTGGAGAGACGTGGGAGGAGAAAGATGTGGTATACAAGGGAGAGAGACTTTCCGGGAGACAGAGAGGGATGGTTGAGAGACGTGGGTAAGGAGAGGAGGGAGTGAGAGGGAGACGTGAGAGAAGAGGTGAAGACAATATTATCTCCCACTACCTATCCCCTTTGCTCCCATCTCTCCTCTCTCAGGCTTCCCCTCCCTCCCCTCTCTCCGGCTCCCTCCCTCCCATCTCCCTTCTCCCCGGATCCCCCCTCCCTCCCATCTCCCTTTTCCCCGGCTCCCCCTCCCTTCCATCTTCCCTCTCCCCGGCTCCTCCTCCCTCCCATCTTCCCTCTCCCCGGCTCCCCCTCCCTCCCATCTTCCCTCTCCCCGGCTCCCCCTCCCTCCCATCTTCCCTCTCCCCGGCTTCCCCTCCCTCCCATTCTCCTCTCCCCGGCTCATTCTGCCTCCCATCTCCCTTCTCCCCGGCTCCCCCTCCCTCCCATCTTCCCTCTCCCCGGCTCCCCCTCCCTCCCATTCCCCTCTCCCCGGCTCCCTCTCCCCGGTTCCCCCTCCCTCCCATTCCCCTCTCCCCGGTTCCCCCCCCTTCGCTTTCCCCTCTCCCCGGCTCCCCCTCCCTCTCATTCCCCTCTCTCCGGCTCCCCTCCCTCCCATTCCCCTTTCCCCGGCTCCCCTCCCTCTCATCTCCCTTCTCCCCGGCTCCCCCTCTCTCCCATTCCCCTCTCCTCGGCTCCCCCTTCCACCAACACACAAGTTGATCTTGAGTCTCGAGAATTGATTCCTGGAACTGTGTGTTCCATTCCTGGACCTGATTCAGAACTGTGTTCCATTCCTGGACCTGGTTCAGAACTGTGTTCCATTGGACCTGATTCAGAGCAACCAGGTACCAGGTCAGGCTGTAATGGATATGTGGGGCAGCGGGCCTCTAGCGGCAACAGCCTGGTTGACCAGGCTAGCACCAGATGAGCTTTGCCCATGGCCGGTCTCCGGGAGTAAGAAGACTCTCGAAACTCATCAAAGGTAAAGGTATAAGGTGTTCAATTCCTGGACTTGATTCAGAACTGTTCCATTCCTGGACCTGATTTAGAACTGTGTTTCATTCCCGGACTCACAAGAAATGTGTATTCTATTCCAGGACCTGACAACTGTATTCCATTCCGGTTCTTGCCCAAGAATTGTGTTTCATTCCGGTTCTTTCCCAAGAATTGTGTTTCATTCTTGTACTTGCCCAATAATTGTGTTTCATTCCGGTACCTGACCATGAATTTTCATTCCGGTACTTGCCCAAGAATTGTGTTCCATTCCTGTACTTGACCAAGAATTGTGTTTCTTTCCGGTACTTGATCAAGAATTATTCCATTCTGGTACTTGACTAAGAATTGTGTTCCATTCCAGTACTTGACCAAGAATTGTGTTCTATTCTAATATTTGACCATTCAAAGCACCACTAGAGTGAGCACTCAGTATTCTTAGGAGAAGGAGCGTTACCCTTACTTTTGAAATATCATTGACGGGTTTCGAGAGTTTTCCTACTCCCGTAGCCCGGCTCTGGGCCAGGTTTGTTTGGTTTTTGCCTGGCCACTCAGGCTGGCGGCTTGCTAGCCCACATAACCATCATAAACTGGTTGATCTGGCACTTGGCGAAGGAACTTGTCGAATTTCCTCTTGAAGACAGTTCTGGCAGTTTTTTTTTTTTTATATCTGGTAAGATGTTCAATAATAACCCACATGGAGACAAACCCAGAAGATGAATTCGTCTGTATATTTCGACCCCCTGCTGGGATCATCTTCTGTCTATATATTTCGACCCGAAATATGCAGACCAATTCAACTTCTGAATTTCTGTCTCTATGTGGGTTATTATTGAGCACTGACAATGTTTATTACCAGATGAATAACCAATTAAATTGTAAGATGTTAAATATTCCGGGACAACGGATGTTGATACAGTGTTCCCTTATTTTGCAAACAGTGCACCTGTTTTTAACTTTGATGAATTTCGAGAATCTTTCTACTCAGGGAGCCCGGTCATGGGTCAGGCGCGTCTGGTGCTAGCCTGGTCAACCAGGCTGTTGCTGCTGGAAGCCAGCTGGTCCACATATCCATCACAACCTGGTTGATCTGGCACCTGGTGAAGAAACTTGTCCAGTTTTCTCTTGAAAACTTCTACACTTGAAGATACGTTAGCTTTGATCTAGGGAAGTGAAGGACAACTCTGATTCCTCGGACTAAGAGCCCCTTACAAGTCTCATGGCACACTTCCTTCCCCCCCCCCTCCCCCAGGTTTTGAAGGAAGCTTGGCAGTATTGAAAAATTACGCTCGGGCGGTATTGACGGCGCACAATCCATTAAAATACTGAAAGAGCTGCTAGGAAGGTGCGTTGAGACCCCCCCCCCCCCATCCAGTGTGGTGGAGACCATCCAGGGGTGGTGGGGATCATCCATGGGTTGTGAAGACCATCCATGATTCTGGAGACCATCCAGGGTTGTGGAGACCATCCAGGATTCCGGAGACCATCCAGGGTTGTGGAAACCATCTAGGATTCTGGAGACTACCCAGGGGTAGTGGAGACCATCCAGGATGCTGGAGATCATCCAGGGGTGGTGGAGAACATCCAGGAGCGGTGGAGACCATCCAGTGGAACCCCCTTGTAACCCGGGAGAACGTGTGTTTCTCGACGTTCTTGAGGGTCTTCACTTTGACTGATGAGTTCCATAAATAGCTAAACTCATGACAGGATGCTGGAGGAAGGTTGCATGCTTTCTCTGGGATGAGAAAGATTGAGCACTTTCCCCGGGGTGAGAAAGACTGAATACATTCCCAAGGATGAGAAAAGATAATATAAAATATCATGGGGTCTGATATGCATTTAGAAACCTCTATAATTGACAAATATTAGTTTTCAAGTGGGTTTCAAGAGGTCTGGAAGAATCCTCGTAAATTCTATAGATCTTTTATTGTGAAAAAAAAACTAGGTTGAATAGCCTCGTATATTAATAGTCTGGGCAAGGCTGGCGGGAGGAGGCTTTCTGGGGAGAGGGGCAGAATATCGCTCTATTGGATACACATTCGACTGGAATCCTCTTAAAGGCAAGTCGTGTATTGGGTATGGAAATGAGCACGGGCTCAGCTTTAAAGGTTTAAAGCTGAAGACGACAGCATTTGTGTACTCGATGATAAATGAAGCTGTCTTGACAAACTCTGGTGGAGCACTAGGCTAGGGAGGAGCCCTTCTCAATACAACCATTGTTGCTTTATCAATTATGGTTGCATATACTATTATTATTATTGGTTTTATTTATTATTATTCCCATTAGTATTATTATAAATGTTGTGATTTTTATTTTTATTACAATTAACGCTATTATTGTCTCACGAATTTGTAGTTTCCTGCCAAAGCTTTTTGGGTAATGTGTTTTTTTTTTTCATGTATGCCTCGTAACTTAGGCAGTTATCAGTACAGGGAAGAACAAGCGTTGTCACCCTCAAGAAGGGACTAAGCTGTCACACCAGTGAAAACACCCACACAGGTAGTAATTTGGAAGACACCAACCATCCAGGGAGGCACAGCCCTCCTGTCATGTGAATGAGCCTTCCTCCACACTAGTAGTATAAATAATAGTAGTAGTAGAAATATTAATAGTAGTAGTATTAGACAGCCACTTCTGTCATATGAGTGTGTTCTCAAATTCCCAGTGTACTCCGTCTGCCCTTATCAAGTATGCTTCTGGTCCAAAAGAACCAGGAGTGGTTGGTGTGTCTCCACATACGGGGCAAGGTTGTGGAAGGCTCTTGGTGTCCCAGGAAATGAACGGGCGTATGCTGAAGCAAAGGCAGCTGTAGCAACCCCCACTACAGCGGACTTTTGCCTTAGTGACATAATGGACGATATCCACAGATACTTCCTTGGGAAGTGGCGGGTCTGAGTCCTGCAGACTAAGAAGTTATACAAGGTTTGATCCTTTTTCAACAAAAAATATCATTTTGAGACGAATCTCTATCGTCTGAGGATCAGGCACATGCACTTCACCCATAGCCACCTGTTCTGTGTAGCTTGCCACAGACTGTGACATACCTTTTAACAGTTCGTTCACAGCTTCTTCCTTTCTTCATATATCATGGTTTTTATAATTGCCGAAGTGCTTGTAGGGACCTCGAGGGCTATTTTTAGGGTAGTCTTTTAACATTAATAATTTAATGGAGTTTTTAATTGACACTTGTTATCTTAACTTGTTACGATAGTATTTATTGTGTTGAGTGTGTATGGTTGTTGTTTTTATTGCCAGTTTTATTATTTTTTTGTGTGTTGCAATTTCAAGTACACGGTCACAGTGCATCATAAGTACATATTAATATTACTACTATTTTCCATACGATTGTGAAGCTTAAGTCTGTTTCGTAGAGGTGTATGATGACAGTACAAAATTACCTGCACTTTCCTGTTTGTTTCTTAATAGTCGTTATTGAGAGAGCGGGCCGCGGGGGCAATGATCTGAAGGAGCCATCAGCAGACAAGAGGCAGAATGTGAGCGTGGAGGTGGCAGCCTGGGCGGCTACTGCTTCATTTACCACACCATAATACGAGAAGAAAAAATCTGCTAAGTATGTATCAAGTCGTTAATCAGGTGTGGAAGCACATTACTTACCAGATTATAACATTAACCACTAATTACTTCCTCCGGAAGCCCGTTAGCTCACTTCTTCGTCTTCATTAATTTCGTAATGATGGGCCCACTACTCCTGCTTTGGAGAGGTAATAGAGATTTAGGTAGCTTCTTGGAATTTGAGGACATGCAGAGACTAGGCTACCATTGGCCGCCTCTTGTGAAGGCCACTCCGTTAATGACTCCATTTATGTCGTTCTTGTTCATTTTTATTGTGGTGCTGGTGGGAAATGATGGTGATGGTGATGTTGTTGGTAGGAGACGGTGGTGGTGATGCTGGTAGGAGGTGTTGGTGGTGATGCTGGTGGGAGATTGTGTTGGTGGTGATGCTGGTGGGAGGTGTTGGTGGTGCTAATGTTGCTGGATCTGATTAGTGGTGGTGGTAGTGATGCAGGCGCGTCGAAAACACTGAAGAGTTAAAGTGATATATGTAAAGGGACCAAGACTCTTCAACACCCTCCCATCATACTTAAGGGGAATTATCAGCAGCCCCATAGCTGTCTTCAAGAGCGTCTCAGGTAAGTCAGTTCCTGAGTTGCCGGGTTCTTCAGGATCCTTGTAGTTTGCTTAGAGGTTTATCACCTCCAGATGGTGGCTGTAATACCTACATTGGAGTGCGTGCAGCCAGCATCAACAGTTTAAGTGATCCGGCTAACAAAAATATACCAGGAGGCCTGGCTGCGGGGAGGAGAAACCCCTAGAATCGATCACAGAGAGACTACAGAATGTGGGAGTGAAGGTGGTGCTGGAGGGAGCTGGTGGTAGTGTGGGCGAGGTGGTGACTCCACTACCACCTGTGTGAGGCAGTGGCTCCACTACCACCTGTGTGAGGCAGTGACTGCACTACCACCTGTGTGAGGCAGTGGCTCCACTACCACCTGTGTGAGGCAGTGACTCCACTACCACCTGTGTGAGGCAGTGACTCCGCTACCACCTGTGCGAGGCAGTGACTCCACTACCACCTGTGTGAGGCAGTGACTCCACTACCACCTGTGTGAGGCAGTGACTCCACTACCACCTGTGTGAGGCAGTGACTGCACTTCCACCTGTGTGAGGCAGTGACTGCACTTCCACCTGTGTGAGGCAGTGACTGCACTACCACCTGTGTGATGCAGTGACTGCACTACCACCTGTGTGATGCAGTGACTGCACTTCCACCTGTGTGAGGCAGTGACTGCACTACCACCTGTGTGAGGCAGTGACTGCACTACCACCTGTGTGATGCAGTGACTGCACTACCACCTGTGTGAGGCAGTGAATGCACTACCACCTGTGTGATGCAGTGACTGCACTACCACCTGTGTGAGGCAGTGACTGCACTACCACCTGTGTGAGGCAGTGACTCCACTACCACCTGTGTGAGGCAGTGACTCCACTACCACCTGTGTGAGGCAGTGACTCCACTACCACCTGTGCGAGGCAGTGACTCCACTACCACCTGTGCGAGGCAGTGACTGCACTACCACCTGTGTGAGGCAGTGACTGCACTACCACCTGTGTGAGGCAGTGACTGCACTACCACCTGTGTGAGGCAGTGACTGCACTACCACCTGTGTGAGGCAGTGACTGCACTACCACCTGTGTGAGGCAGTGACTGCACTACCACCTGTGTGAGGCAGTGACTGCACTACCACCTGTGTGAGGCAGTGACTGCACTACCACCTGTGTGAGGCAGTGACTGCACTACCACCTGTGTGAGGCAGTGACTGCACTACCACCTGTGTGAGGCAGTGACTCCACTACCACCTGTGTGAGGCAGTGACTCCACTACCACCTGTGTGAGGCAGTGACTCCACTACCACCTGTGTGAGGCAGTGACTCCACTACCACCTGTGTGAGGCAGTGACTCCACTACCACCTGTGTGAGGCAGTGACTCCACCACCACCTGTGTGAGGCAGTGACTCCACCACCACCTGTGTGAGGCAGTGACTCCACTACCACCTGTGTGAGGCAGTGACTCCACTACCACCTGTGTGAGGCAGTGACTCCACTACCACCTGTGCGAGGCAGTGACTGCACTACCACCTGTGCGAGGCAGTGACTGCACTACCACCTGTGTGAGGCAGTGACTGCACTACCACCTGTGTGAGGCAGTGACTGCACTACCACCTGTGTGAGGCAGTGACTGCACTACCACCTGTGTGAGGCAGTGACTGCACTACCACCTGTGTGAGGCAGTGACTGCACTACCACCTGTGTGAGGCAGTGACTGCACTACCACCTGTGTGAGGCAGTGACTGCACTACCACCTGTGTGAGGCAGTGACTCCACTACCACCTGTGCGAGGCAGTGACTCCACTACCACCTGTGCGAGGCAGTGACTGCACTACCACCTGTGTGAGGCAGTGACTGCACTACCACCTGTGTGAGGCAGTGACTGCACTACCACCTGCGTGAGGCAGTGACTTCACTACCACCTATGTGAGGCAGTGACTGCACTACCACCTGTGTGAGGCAGTGACTGCACTACCACCTGTGTGATGCAGTGCCTGCACTACCACCTGTGTGAGGCAGTGACTGCACTACCACCTATGTGAAGTACTGACTGCAGTACCACCTGTGTGAGGTAATGAGAGGAATGTCCTGTGTATGTCAGTGAGGGCCAGTAAGAAGTGAGGGGAGGAGAATAGTCACAAGTGGCACGGAACATTGCCTCCTGATTGACTAGGAAGGGTGCCACACACTGCCACCCTTCCTAAGTGACAGAGGATGGTGTCAAATCCGGGAAATGGTGCCAGTGGAGAGCACTAGGAAAGGGGTGCGAGGCTGGTATCATTTAGTCAGCTGGGGCGAGATAAACCTGCAAGTACACTCCAGGTGAAGTGCCTGGAAGGAGGGCCAGGAGACCGTGCCTGGAATGACTTTGTGAAGGGGTCAAGACGACCCCAGAAGCACACTCATAGGTGAGCGCTGGGTGGGGGTGCAAGAATAGGGTGCCGGGGATGAGTGCCTTGTTTGTGAAGCTCGTGTGTGTTTGAAAGGACAAGAAGCATCCTCGAGCACAGATCAGGTAAACAGCCAGGAAAAAGGTTGGGCTCTTGCTGAATAGAGAAAATCTTGCGTGTTTTCCCTTTATTATACTGTTAATATAGGCTGTGTTATTATAGTCTTCACGTTAGTATTGGTGTTTGCAGCCCATATTCTCACCACCAGTGATAAACGTTAAGGTCTAAACATTTCCTGTTTTTTTTTTCTGCTACCTCGTTGAGGTATCAGGCAGCGAGGGTGGTAATCTTTGCATCGATGGTATACAGTACCCACAAGTAGATGAGAAAGAAGCATGTCCAGTAGTTTGGTATTCTTATTGCCGAGACGTTTCGCCTGCTCTACAGACTTCTTCAGTGGGAATACAGAGGTGCCTTCAATATTAGAAACAGCTTTAGTAGTGGAGAGGTGGATAGGTGATTAGTTGCTTAGCCTTGAAGAAGTATATTTGAGGTGGTGAGTCTCTTAACCTTCGATCAGTGTGAATACTGAATGCATTCAACTACTTTAAGGGATGAGTCACGAACTTTTTTTTTTAACACACAACATTAAATAGTGACTTCTTTCATTTTAAAGAAGTGGACAGATAAGCCAGCGGAAGGTCATGGTTAAATGACCATGAAGCTGCAATGGTGGGTCATAATATGACTGAGACCTACGTCAGGAGTAACTTGTAATATTTCCTGTTTTTTGTTGAAGTGTCCCGACATTTTAGTCAAACATAAATTGAAATATTAATCACAATAATGATCAGTAAATTATTAAACTTAGATATAAGAGATTTAGTGACCGTCGTGATGGTGATATGCTGACCCTGAGACGCAAGTAACCTTACTGTGCCATCTGTAGATCAGTGAAATCTGACGCAACTTCATGGTTTCAAAATATCAGTTAAAGCGTCGAATACAGCGCAAGGTCCACGAGTTAGTGACCCTAGTGCATGTGTCGTAATGCATTATGTTAAACACGTTTCGTAATAATGGGAACAAAATTAACAGACGCGATCGCCGGTGTTAAATCTTGTTGTGCAGAGTTTTGTTAATCTTCGTAAGTTTAATGATGTTGACAATTATTGTTTAACGTGATTGACCCACAGTTAATGGAACCATCAACACGACCGCCACCAACACGACCACCACCAACAACCACCACCATTACCATCAGCCATTATCATCAGCGACCACCAGCAACCATCACAACCATCAATAGCGACCATTACCACCAACAACAACACCCATTAACAACGACCACTACCACCAGCAACAATCATCAGTAACGACCACAACCATCGACAACGACCACTACCATCAACAACGACTACTACCACCAGCAACAATCAGCAACGACCACCACAACCATCGACAACGACCACTACCACCAACAACCATCAACAGCGACCATTACCACCAGCAACAACAGCCATCAACAACAACCACTACCACCAACAGCCATCATCAGCAACCAGCAACCACCAACAACAGCCACCACCAAGAACAGCCACCAACAAAAACCATCAACAACAACCACTACCACCACCAGCACACAGCCTGGGCACCTTCTAACTTTGTCCATCACACCTCCCGTGCGTACAATTGCTCATCCCGGCTATCCCTCTTCTTCACCTTTTTTTTTAAACATTTTTTAACCTTCCCTGCTCCTCTCCTTCATTTATCTTCCTCCTCGAGTAATTCATCTTCTTATCAACCATATATCTTCTCCTCCATCTTCCCACTACAAGCCGCACCACAATCAACTTTTCCACTTCTACGCTATATTAGATGCGCCTTCAATCAGTATCGTTTCTTCTGATAAATTTATTTCGTTCTTCCTACTTTTAGACTGAATAGTGTTGAAAGTGTCTAACCAAGACAGAACTCGTAGCGGTTGATTCAATTTGGAGTAATTTAGATTTATAAGGGACTAAAGGAAGCACTGATTTGCCAATATTATTATAGATGAATGGGACAGACTCCCATGTAGCGTCATAGAGGCTAGAACTTTTGAGTTGTGAGTGGGTGCGAATTAGGCTTGCCTAGGCTAGAGGGACCACTAGGCCTACTGTAGTGTTTCTTCATTCTTGTGTATTCTTGAAACAGTTACAGAAATGTACTAACCACGCAGAGATGTATGTTACGTCATGAATATGGACGTAAGTGACGGCAGGTCCCGTCTGCTTACCTGACTGAAGTCGACATCCAGGGTCACCCCCCCCCCCTCCCAGGCCCGGTCCGAGACCAGGTCTCCCTGTTTGACTTCAACCATGATTATAAATAATTTATAACTATTTACAAACAGAGAGAGAGAGAGAGAGAGAGAGAGAGAGAGAGATTGATTTGAGAATGATTATTAGTAGGATATATATATATATATATATATATATATATATATATATATATATATATATATATATATATATATATATATATATATATATATATATATATATATAACAATCGCAGACAGGCGATCTTAATCCAAGACAAGCCACGGGGGGTGGAAATCTATGAATTCTTTGCTGGCGACGGTGGATGGCTTACGGTGGTGGCATGGTTGTGCCCCCCCCCCCCAACACGATCAGTATTGCGGTGGATACGCTTGAGCGGTTTGAATATCCAGCTTTATTAAGAACTTATCATAAATAACGAAAAAAAATCCCTATCACTTGGAACAAATTTTACATGTGGTTTGGACTGCAACCAATCTTCTTAGTTATTTTGTTTACACTGCGGTTATGATATATTTGTTATATCATAACCACAATATAATAGATTGTTTCGATAGCATAAAATAAGCATTAATAGTGGTGGTGGATGGTGAAAATGGAGTGTGATAAATCTCACATTCACTTCACTAGTTACCACTTTTTATGTTCCTCAATATTAACAGTAAACTCTGATTAAATGGACTATATTATAATATTTTGTGCTCAGCGGACACCTCATACCTGTATCATACAAGTATCTTTACCAGGTGCCAGATCAACCAGGCTGTGATGGATATGTGGGTCATTGGGCCTTCAGTAGTAAGAGCCTGGTTGACCAGGCTAGCACCAGACAAGCCTGGCCCATGGCTGGGCTCCAGGAGTAGAAAGACTCTAACTCATCAAAGGTACTGTATATCAGTAACGTCAGTGTTGGCAGCTCTGCAGTCCCATTGTGTAGACTAAACACTTGTAACAGACATGACTTTATTTGGTATATCAAAGGTATACCCGGGTATAACGGATGAAAACTGTGTTTATAAGTATACCTTTTTAGGGGTTAATATAGCTGCAAAATGCTAATGGTGGAATTTATATAATAACGTTAGCGAGGCCTGGTCACAGACCGGGCTGAGGGGGCGTCGACCCCGAAACCCTCTCCAGGTATACTCCAGGTATCTCCAGGTATTTGTTTATGCTAAAAAAAAAAGTTAAGTTGCTCTGAAAACTTGGACTTGAGTCAGACCATATAAAAATCACAACGTAAATAATTTACAGTGTAACCTTGTTGTTCGAACTTACCGGACCTCGAACAAACCGGAGTTCGAACAGTTTTGTTCAGAAAAAGTTGACCCGGTCTTTGAACGTTTTTCTGGAGTCCAAACCTGTCGGATTGTTTAAAATTCAGCTGTTAAAAATACTTTACAAGAAAATCCTGTTTCAAAAGTGCTTTGAAGTGACCTCTGACACTGACCTAACTCTCAGAGACTTTCGGAAGAGTCAGTTCAACATCTTCCAGTATGCGAGGCTGATAAAACCTTGGGAGATACTGTGTCGGACATCGAACTTTTCGCACTTCGACCTCCACCTAAGAACCAATTAAGTTCAAACACAAGGGTTCCACTGTATTTGTTATTGGCTCTAGGAATATCGAGTGTAGTAGTAGTCGTTGATCCTAGAAAAGCGTTTGTTTACTGGCGTCTTCCGTGGGATGTGTGTGTGTGTGGAGGGGGGAGGTTATCCGTTGGTTCTAACACAATCGGTTGCTTATTAATGATCTTGCGCCGGAAAGCGTTACCTTGTTTCTTAATATCTTACTCTTGACCTTTCTTAGTTTGTGCTTGTAAAGGTCGTATCATTACTTCTGGTCTCGTCCCTGCTTAAATAATTCCTGTCCTCCAGGGGTAATCATACTTGGCTCATGAATGTGTGTGGTCTTCGCCTCTAATACCTTCTCTTACTCGTTCCATTTACAACCCTGAGACTGCTAGTACTTCCTAACGTGTACGTATCTGATAAGTTACATACGTACAACGCTAGGAATCTTTATTGACGTATCAATAAAGATCTCTTTATTGACGTTTCGTCAATAAACTTATACACAGGCAGGTGAGGTGTAGCAAGCTTGGAGATGAGGTCACAGGTGAGCTGGTCCACTAGTGGAAGTAGGTCATGCTAAATAGTTGTTAGCAAGAGTTGCTGAAGACACACCCCTTGTACCAAAACACCATATTATATCATATCAATTTGTCGGCATTGTATACCATTTATTATATACTAGATGCTAAGCATGTTGCCT